>NC_061115.1:193300982-193354647 GCF_002878395.1 Capsicum annuum
AAATAAGTTCAAGGGTGATAAGACTGCTACTTAGATTAAGTGTGTAGCTTACCTTTTCACCATAATTAGGATCTATTTGATGTCTTATTTCAAAATATTATTGAACATATCACCATGATTATTTACTTAATCAACTGAATCTCAAATAAAGAAGTTGTCCAAAAATAGGACAAATTTATTATTTTAGTGTATATTTTGAATTCTATTTCAAACAAGTTGTACAGTTCTAGGCTAATAAAATAATTTTATTTTACTTCTACGACTGTATTTATTTGCCAATCTAAGGTACTATAATTAGGACTCTTTTAATAATAGTGATTTTTTATTTTTCCAAAAAATATATATTATTAGTATTTATGTATAATTATAATTCTAAAAAAAAAAGTAAAAAGACGATTTTATCTAAAGGAAAGTGTTTTAATGAAGGATACAAAATTCAAATCACTTTTCTAAGGATCTTCGCATTTTTAATATATTATAGATATAGATATAGATTATAGATTATAGATATAGATATAGATAATAATATATTAAAAGTGTGAAGACCCTTAGAAAAGTGATTTGAACTTTTTACCTCTCATTATAAGACTCCTCTTTAGACAAAATCGTCTTTTTATTTTTTTCTTAAATTATTAATTATTAACTATAATTTCTAATAATTAAAAAGTCATAAAATATATGGTAAAAGTATGAAAAATTAATGCTTGATAGGTTTTTTTCCTTAATTATTTAATAATAAGTGAAAAAAGGAAAATTTGATGGAAATTTTTTATTGACATACAAAAGCACGGCTTTTTTAGTTTGCCAAATATTTTATGGATGTAGAAATTTTATATAGTATGGGATAAACGTGCCATACTAGAAGCCAAATATATTAGAAGTCATCAAAATTAATGAGCAACACAACCCATGGACAACCTACTGAAGGTATCTGCCACTACATTGGCCTTGCTCGGATGAAACAGAACACTTATGTCATAATCTTTCAACAACTCTAACCACCTTCCCTGATGTAAGTTCAGGTCTTTCTGCGAAAATACATATTGCAAGCTTTTTTGGTCTATGAATATACCAATATGCACCCCATATAAATAGTGCCTCCAAATCTTTAAGGCAAACACAACAGCTACTAATTCAAGATCATGGGTGGGATAATTCTTTTCATGGGGCTTAAGCTATCTAGAGGCGTAGTCTATAACCTTACTTCTCTAAATTAAAACACACCCCAAACCATCTCTGAAAGCATCACAGTATACAAGAAATCTATCTGAACCATCGGGCAAAGTCAAAATTAGGGTTGTAGTGAGTCAAGTCTTCAAATCCTGAAAACTTTTCTTACAAGAATCTAACCAGTGGAACTTAACCTTCATCTAAGTCAATCTGGACATAGGGGATGCAATAAATGAAAACCCTTCAACAAACCACCGGTAATAGCTATCCAAACCCAAGAAACTCCTGATATCTGATGGACAGATGGGTCTAGGCCGGTTTCTCACCTTTTCAATCTTTTGAGGATCAACTCTAATGCCATCACCGAAAGCTATATGACCAAGAAAATCTACTGATCTTATCCAAAATTTTCATTTACTAAATTTGGTGAACAACTGATGGGCTCTGCGAGTCTGCAATACTCTTCTGAGATAGTCTGTATGGTTACTTTTACTGTGGGAGTAGACAAGAACGTCATCGATGAAGACTATGATAAACATATCTAAGTACTGCTTTAACTCACGGTTCATCAAGTCCATGAAAGCTATTGGTTCATAGGTAAGACCAAATCACATGACTAGAAATTCTAAGTGACCATACCGAGTTCTAAAAGCTATTTTTGGAATGTCATATCCTCTAACTATAAGCTGATGATAGCTAGATCTGAGGTCGATCTTAGAAAAGTAATGGGCACCCTAAAGTTGTCCAAACAAGTTATCGATTCTAGGAAGTAGGTACTTGTTTTTAATTTTGACTTTATTCAATTGACGGTAGTCAATACACATTGTAAGAGGATCGTCTTTCTTACGTATGAATAGAACTAGTGCACCCCAAGGGGATACATTGGTCCTGATAAATCCTTTGTCTAAGAGGTTTTTCAACTATTCTTTTAACTTTTTAAGATCAGCTGGAGCCATTCTGTATGGAGTTGGTACTGAAGATTTTAGGCAAAACTGAGGATTGTTAACACCTTTTGACTTTGGCTAAGCAAAACTAAAGCTATTTGTTAGCCCTCTTGTTTTCCATCTTACTCTCCTTAGTCTTCTGTTCCTCAATCTGTTGAGCATAGACTATCAACCTAGCTAAGTCCATCTCCTTAATCAGCATTGTGGTCCTACATTCCTTGACCATACTATCAGATACACTAGACATGAACTTGCTCATCTTAAAACCAACTATCAGCTACCACATAAGAAGCATACCTGGTTAACTGAGTAAACTTGAGGGAATACTCTTTCATACTCATGTTGCCCTATTTCAGGTTGATGAACTCTAACACCTTAGCCTCTCTCAACTCTAACGGAAAGAACCTATCCAAAAAAGAAGTAGCAAACTCCTCCTATTCTATAGGCCCTGCATCTGCGCCCTTATCTGTCTTTCACTACTTAAACCATGTATGAGCCACATCCTTTAACTGAAAGGCAGCTAACTCAGCACTCTCACTAGAGGTTACCCCCATAATATCTGTTACTTTTTGCACCATGTCAAGGAATTCCTGTGGATCCTCTTCAGAATTAGACCCTAAAAATGGAGAAGAGGCCATTCGAGTGAAGTCCTAAATTCTAGCTACAGCAGTATTGGCCACTGGTTAGCCTGAACAATAGCTGGTCGAACATTCTGAGCTGCCATAAAATAAGCTAGAGTGGTGAAAGCTGCTCTAAATTTTATGTGAGAAACATGCTCATTCAGGGGATCTTCCTGAACGGGATGAGGTGTTGGTTGGTTCCCAGTCCTTCTTCTATTGGTCTTTCTGGGAGGTATATTCTATGAATGGAAGAAAAATTTGGATTAGACAGAGATTTTTTAACTTGAGCTAATGCTCACTCGCATGATATGAATGCTGAAAGAAGGGAACTTTTTCCTAAAAATGCCTCATAGCCTCTTGTCCATAAGTGTGGTGTGATACACACCCATGCATAAAACTCTACTTGAATTAGATTTCAGACTCCCTAGAACTCTTTAGAACCTTAGGCTCTGATACTAAGTTTGTAATGCCCCAATACTATACCTTGGGTGCCACATGGTGCCTACGATCCTGAAAAACCACAAGCTAACCCATGACTAGTACATGCTGTGAGCACTAAATAACAATCATGAAAACATATATGGAATTAAAACTGAAAATACCATAAGGTTTATAAAATTCAATTAATATTGTATTCATCTGTAGAATAACTGCTAACTGAAAGTGTCTGAAAGCCTCTAACATATGAATTTAATGAGTTGATGGGATAGGCCCCAACTAACTCACAACTATTATCGGAAAGTAACTAAAAAGCAGAAATACTGTAATAAAAAAATGACTAATTAAGTGTCATGCCCTCGATGGATGAGGACTCACTACTGTAGTTACGGCTTATCAACTAAATCTGACTAAGTATGGTTAGGAACCCAAACGTCCAAACCTATGATATAAGAAATCATAGAGCAAAGACAGTATGCGTCATTACTTCGAATGTACTGGTATGCTAAGTGAGGTTAGGCTGGTATGCATGGGTTCACGTGCATGAGAATAATAACTAGATATTATGAAATGACTAGATTAGAGTATATGAAAGACTGGGAATACTGTAAGTACTGAGCATGCAATACCAAGCATATATCATTTGTTTGAATTAGTTTGACGTTGAGGTACTGAGTTTAAGATAACTGAATAACTGCTAACTATAAGTCATAATCGTGTAGAACTAAAATATATTCTGTATTGAATACTGAAAACTAGATACTGATTATTGAATACTAAATACTGAAACTGTAACTGTGGGAGTTATCATCTAACAAACATATCTCGATTATAGACTAATATAGGGTCCAACCTATAACCCTAGTTGGAAGGGTGTTAGCACTATGCCACGGGTTATTAGTAGTAGATGGGTAAACCCTAATATGGCAGGAAGACTCGTGAGATACATATGGTTACATCAACCCAAGTCTGGCAGAAATATGATTTACCCTATGTTTTCTACGTAGTTCTGTAACCCAGGGACTGCTACTAAGAGTCAAACCCTTTGCTGATAGGCCCCATCCCTGGGTTCGCTCGATGCTGAATCCTATTCCCAACTGAATCAATGCTAAACTAATTACTAGACTGTACTAGGCTTGACTGAACTCACACTGATTCTTTTAACTGACCGTATGCTACTGTTTGGGAAACTATGAAATCCTTCTATTCCAACTGGAGACTAGACAATAGCTAAATTTTGGGTATTAAATACCCCCGAACTCGATAGGATAGATAATGAAATCATATCTCAACTCTAAAAGCACCACACATAAGTTATCATGCATAATTCCTTCATGTAGATATTTTGTCAAACACCTAGGATACATAAATCTTGTACATGAGAATGAGAAATATATGAATATCATGACTACCACATTCAACACCAAAATTCAAAGATTAAACATGGTGTTTACATAAATCAACATGCATTCTAGTTAATTTATATGAAACTCAAATTATTCTTGACTTGAAATCTAGACAACATCACATACATGAACATAGTTCCAATTAAGAATGTAAATTATAATTTAAGTTCTTGAAAAGGGATTCTTGAACTCCAAGGGTGAAAAGAACCCAAGGATGAACACCTAAACATACCTTGATTGTTGAATTTGTGGGAATTGTTGGTGCATTCTTGAGACTTCAACTTGAATTTCATGAACCTAGGGTTTTGTTCTTGAGAGGTTTTGTGAAGAATGAATGTATTTTGCTCTTTTAGAAGCTTAATTTTGTGTTTTGGCTGAATTAGGTAAGGGAAAAGGACCTAAATGCCCTTGGAAAATCATAATTCAATGAGCAAAAACTGCCCAGTGATGTACTAGCGATGCATCACATTGATGGTATCAATGCAATTACCGACTCATCACGTCGATGGTGATGATATGATAGCCAACGCGATGCATCATGATCACATTGGCTTGCTATCTTAGTTATCCAAATGTGACTCAAACAATGTTCAAAAATTCCATAAATCACTCGAGATGACCTATAGATAACCCTGATCATGAATCAATTTAAAAATCGACAATCTAAGGCCGAAAAGATCGTAAATGATACCATTGAAATATTAAGGACAAAAATGAGACTAAGTGTCAACACTTGGCTGAAATTTTCTAAGTCTGGGACCTCTTTTTGCATGCTATAAAGGACTGAAATGGGCTAGGACTTTATGGGGTCTTACACTCACCCATTACCCTTTGAGTCTTAGGATGTCACCTTACTAACACTTATCCTAGATCCCAATTAACTATCACCTTTTGAGTCTCAAGTTATTGGACGAAAGATAATCATCTTAAGTTGTAATACCCTCAGTTCTAGACTCTAAAAATTGTTTGGTCATAATGCTCACTGTCTGTGTATGACTCACGTAATGAGTCATAGCTATTCATTATGTATTGTAAAGTGCCAATTGTAGCTTAGCCAGGGAGGTGGTCTAATGTTTCAGTCTTAGTCATTACTTGGACCACACGAGTCATAAGGTGAGGTCACGAGTCTTAGGAAGGGACTAGTGACCATAGCAGGGAGTTGAATTAGGATTCTACTTCAGTTATGACTCAACCCATATGAGCCATAGGGTCAGGTCATAAGTCGTAGGGTATAACTCATGGCCATAATAGTAAGGGTCAGGGTCTGGGGCCTAAAGCTACAAGTCTGTAAGACCCCGTAAGATCTTAACCCAATTCAGATCATTATTGCATGTTAGAGGGGTCCAAGACTTAGAATATTTCACTAAGTGTTGAGACTTAGTCATTTCTAAAGATCCTAAACTTCGATGATTTTATTATTAACCTTCTCAACCTTAAAATATCAATTTTAAAGTTGATTCATGATTGGGGGTGTCAAAGGTACATCTCGGGTAAGCTTTAAAATTTTATGACGAGCGTCAACACATATTTTGAAGTCCAAAATAGTCATAGCACGCAGTGAGCCTACGGCACATGCTCTATTTTAGTGCTCCAGAGCCCACGACACACGCTCCATTTCGATGCTCCAGAGCCCGCGAAGCATGCTCCATAGCACGCTCCCTTACTTTTCCAGCTTTTGTTTTCACGTATTTAAGGGCAATTGGTTCATTTTTCCTCACCCAAAACCATCCAAAACACAAAATTAAAGTCCCCAAGGAGCATTTATTGCTCCATTATTCCCTTTTTATCTCTGAGAAAACCCTAACCTTCCCTCAATAACACTAAGAACTCCATTACTCCTTCTTCAATATAAGCAAGAATCTAGGTTCTCTAATCCATGAAGTTCAAGAAAAGCATTCAAGGACATTTCTAAGGCTTCAAAGTCAAGCTTTCAATTTCAAATCAAACTAATTAAGGTATGTGGGGTTATGAACAAGGGTATCCTTTCACACTTATGCCCAAATTGTATGATTTTAAGATTCTATGTACTTGTTTTGAATTTGGGTTCATATCAAAGTTTCTATATTCTTAAAGCACATGATTTTCATGAGATTTAAAGCTTTAGGTATATCAAGAAGTGCTTATATTTATATTTTAATTTATGAAATTTATATTATGAATGAGATTGCACTATCTTAACTTGATATTGATGAGTATTTCAAGATTTATATTGAGCATGAAGTTTTATTGTGAATTTTCATAAGTTTAAAGCATCGATTTTAAGCCCTAAGTTTAAGTCTTGAGATTTCAAGAAGATCATGCTCTTAAGTTATGTTTGATAAGCTTGTACCAAGAATGAGTATGAGATTTCAAAAAGACTATGATCTTTAGTTTCTATGATGGTTTTATACCAAGCTTTAAAGAAAGACTAAACTTTTGATCCTAATATAAGATATGGAATCCACATTTGTTATTTTGATTATAGTTTAAAGCAAAGAGAAGCATAACTGGTTTTCATTATAAACTCTTGTACTATTTTAAGGTGGATTTCCTAAAAAGAGAGAATATAAGTAATATGGGAGTAGTATTTAGCACCGATTTGGGCATGCATCTAAGGCCACATACCCCAAAACTATGACCCAACATAGGTTTAACTTATTCCCAATATGGATGAAGTTATAGATAGTGATCACTTTGGATTAGGTTCTCCCCAACTTCAGCTTTTCTCTATGAGGTACAAGACATTGGACACCATGATAGCTCACATGGTGTATGTCGGTTAGAAGAACCTCCCTAAGATAGAATAAAAGAAAAGTTTTTAGAACAAAGTGTTGTGGCTCACAAAGTTTATCATAATGCTTCACTACTCATGTTTACGATTTCACAACTTTGTTTATTCAAGATCAAGTTGAGCCATTTACATTTAGCATTCAGTATTTGAAAATCTAAAAGTACATTGAGTTATTGTTTTTACTTATGCATTCACCCCCACATTCTTAGTACATTCCAAAAGTACTGATCCACATATATGTCTATGTCCTATATTTTCTTATAATGTAGGTACCAATTATAGCCCATACCTCATAATCAGACAATGTGTAGCTTTCAGCCAGTAGGTGATGAGTCCTTTTTATTTGATGGCTTGATTTAATCATACTTTGAGTATCACCTTATTTTCTTTATTCAGTCGTATTGATTTGGGATAGCTGGGGGTCATGTCTCGGTTACCTATGGTCAATATTTGTAGAGGCTTCATAGACAGTCAGTATAGTTAATGTATTTAATTTTAATTTTATTTTGTATAACTAGAGTTGTAATCATTTTAATAGTTTTGGTTTTAAGATGTTCAGCTAAAGACTTTTCTTCCGCTTGTTACTTCAAGTTTTATGTATTTTATTCAGTTGCTCACGAGTTATGCCAGTGTAGGGGTTAGCTTGGGATTACTTATGGTCTTAAGCATCATATGACATTCATAGGGTAGTCTCAGGGTGTTAAGAACTTGGTAGCAGAGCACAGAGTTCAAGTGTCCTAGGATGTTTGTAAAGCCATATCTAGTAGAGTCTTGCAAAATGGTACGGAGACATCTGTACTTTTCTTCAAGAGGCTATAGGGCATTTAAGAAATATTTTCCTTCTTCATGCTCTAGGTCGAGATGTAAAGTTGTTCTCTTAGAAACTTCTATCATTTCATGTGTTACTGCATAATCCTTCATCTATCACTTATTCTTGAGATAACATGATTAGCAAGTTCTAATTCCTCCTAAGATGATGCTCTCAAATTTACTATCAGTAACTTTAAAAATCATATAAGGGTCTTGAGAGGGGCTCACTAGTGTGTTATAATTTCCTGAAGTTAAAAGCTTATGTCCTCATCCATGTGAGTTTTGCAGTTAAGATAGAATAATATATGTATTTAGATTCCTCATTAATCTTTCAATACAGATAATGCTCATGACAGAAGATAGTATAAACCTAGATAGTTAAATAGAGTTTGCATTTGAGGGGTATTGCAACTGGAGTATTATGATTCATAAGCATTACAATCTTTTTATAGTTGGAAGCATGGGTATGGAAGTGTAGTGGAAAGAAAGGAGGTGATGGTAATTGATTGAATGTCTATAGATGAACTTTTTCATATGCACGAGTTAGTAGTGAGGTGATATGTCTTTATGTGTTAGTTTAGGGGTAATAAAGGTGGTACAGGTTCCTTAGAGAAGGGTAGAGAAGGAGTTATTAGTTATGGTGAATTATTGTTTGCTTGAAGTAGAAAAGGAGTTATTGATGGTATTTATAGTGTTACAAAAGTATAGGTTATTAATAAAGTATTTGTTGGTTGAATATTGTTAATTTAGGCTTTCCTTGAGGTTGCAAAAGGGGTTTAGTTAAATCTTATAGAGCCATGAAAGTAATTTAGGGTATAAAAGGGTAAATAGTAGTAATGTGTAGAAAGAGGATGCGCTAACGGATTTTAATAAGGTATATCATAGGATTATGATCGATTGTTATTGTTATGAGGTTCTAGTGGACTAGTGTTTCTTGGAGTTTATTTTATAGCTTTCAAGCAAGAATCATATGTGAGGTTGTGTTGTTAATCATGCCTAGCACTAGACACTAAGTTTGAATAGTAGATGATCATCAAGGTGGAAATAATGATTTCTTAGTTAGTGATGCTAGTTATATGGAAGTGATCTAGTAGGCTTGAACAGTGCATACAAGAGTTTAAGTTCGTTTGTTCGTAATTAAGTAGGATGGTATAGGTATGATGTAGTGGTGTACCCAAGGTGGTATAGAGATTGAATTAGTTTCTAATATTATTGTCATGTTTGCTTAGATAATGCCCATGAGTTTCTAAGTGTGAATAAGGATAGTCATATAGTATATGGTAGTCTTGAGGGCTGCTATGTTATGCAGCTATGGATAAATAATGCTAAGCCTTTTAGGCATGATTTGAGTTAATGTGGCAAATTATATGTTTAGTGAGGCAGATTTGCTTGTCGGGTTAATAGAGTGTAAGTCTATGATGATAATTATTGAAGCTAAAGAAAGTTAAGGGTGGTATGTATTAAGAGAGTGTCTAAGAATGAAGTTAGTATTATCTAGATATAGTTTATACAGGTGATTAAAAGTCATGTGCAGACCGTTAGAGAAAAGAAATTATAGCTCAGTCTCAAGGATATGAAGTAGACCCATAAGCTTAGAATGTCAACTTTGGTCTAAGGGGGAGATGGTAGAGTGAAGAACCAAATCAAGTTTTGATAATTAAATTGTGATGCATCAATAAGAGTTGTGATGAGGTAGTGATCCCTTATTACTCCAGAGTATTCCTTGGACTTCAGTCATTATCATACCAAATTCATGTCTTGTATGATAGATCCATGCCAAAGGTAAATTCTTATACACTTCATGCGTATTCAAGTTCATTCTCAGCTTTTAGTAAGTAAGTAACATCTTCACTCTATGATTCGAGTTATCCCTCATAAATCTATAAACTCCGGTCTTATGTTAAATAGCTTATGATAAATATGAACTCATGTTTAAGAGTATGTCAGATCTCAGAACTCATGAGACTGGTGAAATTTGCATTATATGATGTAGGTCCTCAGATTAGATTCCTTTAATGAATCCATACCTTTGACATTCTATTCCTTAGGCCTCAGTTAAGTGTCAAAGATATGTATAGTATTCTTTCATACTTCTGGTCCTTTTATGTAATCCCTTTGGTGACCTCTACCTATGTTAAGATAGTGGTGATGATAATGGATAAGAAATGGTTTAGATGAAAGGGACTTGATGACCCTCATTAAGAAAGATTATTTATGCTTTTCTATCTAAGGCTAAAGGATGAAGGAATATTAAGGTAAATCTTTGGTATATGTCATAGTTACTTGAGAATTCTGGGTATGTCATCTTAAGTATAGTGAAAGAAAGTTGTTGTTGATAGAGGTTTAGAGAATATAAGAAGTATAACTTTATGGGTGTTTGCCTTGAAGTTCATATGTGGTTATAATGATAGGCTTGAATGTTATGTTGGGATATAAGTGGATGAATGCAATATGCGCTAGTGAATCCATAGTAGGAGTTTTAAGATAGTCATTAAATTGGTAAGGCCTGTTATGCTTAGGGGTGAGCTCTTAAAGAGACATAGAAGATTGGATCATGTGGTTTAGACTAGTATTATGGTGTTTCATGGTGTACCTTGTGATTTTGAGTAAGGCTTGATCATAGTGAGAGAATTCAGTTTAGTTTAGTCTTTAGTAGATGGAGTTATCAATGCCCACGTGAGAATTATAAGTTGAATCAAATGAGTATTGTATTTAAGGGAAATGGTATAGTTGAGGGAGTATTGAGAAGTTTTACAAAGCTTGAAAGTAAGTTATTGCATTGCCTAAGTCCTAGTAATTCTATCCAAGCTTATAATTTTGTATGTCTATGTTCTATGCTATAGAGTTGTATCAATGTTGTGATACCTTACACAAATATCTTATTCAAATCATACCCAAGATTCCCTACTCTCTAATATTATTATAATTTCTTAGAAGAGTGTTGAAGAAATACTTTATTTGAGTACGGGCAGTTAGATTGGTTCAGTTCATGGATCCTGCAATCTAGTTTAGCAATCAAGCAGATAAGATCCTATAGATTTCCAACTTTCCATTTGTCTTACTACCCAAAGTTTCACGAGTAAGGCCATTCCCTGAGGTAAAATGTTCCCATCCATGTAAACATGAATTCAGCTCAGTACGTACATAATGCATCAGTTTCAGAGTTCATATGTTCAGTAATGATTTTGTTTATAAGTGCCCCATGCACCATATCAGTCTTTCCTTAGTAATTCATCCAAATCAGTATCATTCGAGGGACTAACTATCCCAAGGGGGAGATGTTGTGACACCTCGAGTTTTCACGTCCTAAACCTTTTACCTTTTCTTCACAAAACCAGATCCGGATGGAGTTAATGATTACTCATAAGTTGACTCTTTTGTTTCTATCTCATCCTTATAACCATTCTCGCTTCGCTGCATGTATTTAAGAAATCAGTTCAGTTCATGAAATTTAGTTCATGTATCATGTTTCAGACTCAGTCGTGTAATCATGTTTTCAGTTATGCATGATCGGTATATAATATTAGTTCCTCAGTGTTCTCAACTTAATCAACCTTATTCAAGGATGAATATTCCCAAGGGAGAGATATTGTAAGACCCCACAAGATCTTAACCCAATTCAGCTTATTATTTTATGTTAGAGGGGTCCAAAACTTAGAATATTTCACTAAATTTTGGGACTTAGTCATTTCTAAAGCTCCTAAACTTCGATGATTTTATTCTCAAATTTCTTGACCTTAGAATATGGATGTTAAAGTTGATTCATGATTGAGGGTGTCAAAGGTATATCTTGTGTAAGTTTTAGAATTTTTTGACAGCGTAAGGGCATTTTTGGAAGTCCAAAATTATAGTAGCATGCAATGAGCTCGTGGCGCACACTCCATTTCGATGCTCCAGAGCCCGCGACACACACTCTATTTTGGTGCTCCAGATCCCACGGCGCATGCTCCATAGCACGCTTCCTTACTTTTCCAGCTTTTGTTTCTACGTATTTAAGGGCAATTGGGTCATTTTTCCTCACCCAAAACCATCCAAAACACAAAATTAAAGTCCCCAAGGAGCATTAGTTTCCTCATTATTCACTTTTTCTCTCCAAGAAAACCCTATCTCCCCTCAAGAACACCAAGAACTCCATTACACCTTCTTCAAGAAAAGTAAGAATCTAAGTTCTCTAATCCGAAAAGTTCAAGGAAAGCATTCAAGAACATTACCAAGGCTTCCAAGTCAAGCGTTCAATTTCAAATCAAACCAATTAAGGTATGTGTGGTTATGAACAAGGGTATCTTTTCACCCTTGTGCCCAAATTGCATGATTTTAAGATTCTATTTACTTATTTTGAATTAGGGTTCATACCCAAGTTTCTATATTCTTGAAGCATGTGTTTTTTTGTGAGATTTAAAGCTTTAAGTATATAAAGAAGTGCTTATATTTATGTTTTAATTTATGAAATTTATATTATGAATGAGATTGCACTATCTTGACTTGATATTATTGAGCATTTCAGGATTATATTGAGCACGAAGTTTTATTGTGAATTGCCATGAGTTTAAAGCATGGATTTTAAGCCCTAAGTTTAAGTCTTGAGATTTCAAGAAGATCATGCTCTTAAGTTTTAATTGATAAGTTTATACCAAGAATGAGTTCGAGATTTCAAACTATGATCTTAAGTTTATTTGATGGTTTTATACCAAGCTTTAAAGAAAGATTGATCTTTTGATCCTAAGCTAAGATATGGAGTGCACATTTGTTATTTTAATTATAGTTTAAAGCAAAGAGAAGCATAATTGGTTTTCATTATAAACCCTTGTGCTATTTTAAGGTGGATTTCCTAAAGATAGAGCATATAAGTAATATGGGAGTAGTTTTTTTCACCAAGTTGGGCATGTGTCTAAGGCCACATGCCCCAAAACTATGAGCCAATGTAGGTTCAGCTTATTCCCAATTTGGATGAAGTTACAGATAGTGATCACTTTAGATTAGGTCATATTTCAATGGCAAGGGTAGGACGGCTCTCCCCAACGTAAGCTTTTCCCTACAAGGGACAAGACGTTGGACACCATGATAGCTCACATGGTGTATGTTGGTTAGAAGAACCTCCCTAAGACAGAATAAAAGAAAATATTTTAGAACTAAGTGTTGTGGCTCACAAAGTTTATCGTTATGCTTTACTACTCATGTTTATGATTTCATAACTTTGTTTATTCAAGATCAAGCTGAGACATTTACATTTAGCATGCAGTATTTGAAAATATATAAGTACATTGAGTTATTATTTTTACTCATGCATTCACCCCCACAGGCTCAATACTTTCCAAAAGTACTTATCCTCATATATGTCTATGTGCTAATTGTCTCATAATGTAGGTACCAGTTGTAGCCCACACCTCATAATTAGACAGTGTGCAGCTTCTAGTCAGCAGGTGATGAGTCCTTTTGATTCAAGAGCTTGAGATAATCATAGCTCGATTAGCACCATATTTTATTTATTCAGTCATATTGATTCGAGATAGCTGGGGGTCATGTCCCGGCTACCTAAGGTTAATATTTTTTCAGGCTTCATACATAGTCAGTATAGTTGATGTATTTAATTTTAGTTTTGTTTTGTATAACCATAGTTGTAATCATTTTAATAGTTTTGTTTTTATGACGTTCAACTAAAATCTTTTCTTCCGCTTATTACTTCAAGTTTTACGTATTTTATTCAGTTTCTCATAAGTTGTGTCAATACAAGGGTTATCTTGGGATCACTTATGGTTCTAAGAACCATGTGATGTCTAGGGGTAGTCTTGTAGCGTTACAGTGTCCTGGTGATGACTCATGACCAGCGACCCCGAGTCATTAGTAGCGACTGGGAGTCTTTTTCCTGGATGTTTTAAGTGGGATTATTTTGGTCTTTTCCCTCCACCCCATTAATTTCCACGAGTTTAAAAACCCTAAGTGATACCATAATTCTTCATTATTATATCATAAACATCATTCTCTTTTCTCAAACTTCTACAGCAAGGAAAGGCTAAGGTTTCTAAAGATTAAGCACCTAGGATTCAAATTGTAGTTTTCTTCCAAATTTCTTTGGTATCTAGGCATGTATCTCTTCCTTAAACTGATTTTATACATAGCATGTGTTTAAATACTATCCATGTGGTTTAATTGTTTGATTTTGAATATGGGTTGAGGAATTTTGGAATGTTATTGTGTATATTGATTTCCAATGATTTTAGATTGGTTGTTCATTCTGTAATCTCATGGTTTTGAACTAAATATATGCATGGGTATGGGAATTTTAAGGCGAACATGGGTTTCCCCAAATTTTATGGTTTAATGATTTGGAATGGGCTTTAACCTCAACCTAACTTGTGAAATTGGTTTTGGACATGGAAATACACGTGATTTAATTCACTTTTGGAACCTTGCATTGTATAAAAGGTTAATGGAATACAAAATGATTTTAAAAGGCCTTGGTGTCCATGGATTGGTTTTTAATTAAAAACTTTGGGGTCAGTTTGGCTTAATGATTTTGGAATGGCATAATGGGATTGCTTGCAAGCTTAATATTTGGTATGATGATACCAACGGTAAATTCTTAATTAAAAGACTCCTTAGTAAATGGATGAAAATGTGTAAATAGTTTTAATTTAGGCTTAAAGGGGTTGTGTAACTCATCGTGGAAGGTGTAGGTCCCGGGAGGTCCAATACTAAAAACCACATTTGTTGGCATGGGGGTCTTGGCGACCGTGTGCATAGTTCACACTTTATATGTATTTTGAAATGGCTGGGGTCAGGGCTTCCATTTCCTTCCTCAGATTTTATTAATTTGTACAGGTAACATGCATTGGGGTCTTCCCAATAGGGGAAACTGGACCCATATATCCTATGGGTGTCATTAGGAAGGTCAGAGCTACACCGTCCAGGTTGATGATATTAAATCCTATGCTAAACTTTATTCCCTATCCCGACATCTTATTTATATATATATATATATATGAACATATATATGTATGTATGTATGTATATAGAATGTGTGCACGTGCTTTTGATTAGATTTGGACATGGCATTTTATTATTCCTTCCCTGAGTTCCTGTAACACCCCAACTTAGGAAGGAGTACCACATCAGCAAAACACAGGAGGGATGCTGGGTATATAAGTAAGAAAGCCTTACTCCCTAGTGACGCATTTTAAAACTGTGCCGGCCTGGGGCCAGATCGGACAATATCACTAGTGGGATGGGGAGTTACAGAGGTCTCTCAGGATTTTGTAGTTTATGATGCCCGTCATGACCAGGACCTCGGGTCAAGTCATGATAGAATGGTATCAAATCCACTCCTGTGTCAACCATGTAAATGTGGGCCGGGCACCAAATTGAGTGTAGGTGAATCCAGATAAGGTAGGGCAAACCTCAGTCCTGAGTGTAGGTTTAACCTCCGGTCTGAACCCCAAACGCTATACGGTGCTCATAATCTCGAAAGACCACAAGTTAACCCATGATTGGTACCTGTTGCAATAATTGAGTAATAATACTGTGAAAATATGGAAATTTGGCGGAAACTTGCCATAAGGTTAAAAACTAAAAGTAAATACTCAATACAAAAATATCTGTCTAAAATACTCTAGTCTGAAAGCCTCTAACTGTTTGAAAGTGGAGTTGATAGGAAAAGCCCCCAATCAACTCCGATTACTGAAGTACTGATAAACTAAAGTAATAACTTTCTCCTCGAACTATGAGGACTCACTAATAAGTCTGTTGCTGATAGGCTGGGCTGCTAAGTACGGTCAGGAGAACATGTGTTTGAACCTATGATATAAGACATCATAGCACAAAGAAAAGTATGTGTCAGTACTTTGAATGCACTGGTATACTAAGTGAGGTAGGTTGATATTCATGGGTTCATATGCATGAACAATAAATGACTGAGTAACATAAACAGAACTGAATGCGAGTACATGCATAAATACATAAACTGTAACTGAGGTAATGATAATACTGGATACTGAGTTCTGAATACTGATTTATTGCTATTTGAATTTTACTAATACTGTATTATTGATAACTGGGCTATATCTGATGGTCCTGATTCTGTAAAAATTTTCTGAGTTATATACTAAGTTGGGTGACTATATCAGATAGTCATAAATCTATAGAACTGAACTAAGTTCTATACTGAGACTGAAACTGAAACTGTGGGAGGTAATCATCTAATTGACATGCCTTTTTTTAGAATAGATTGGGGTCCAATGTGTAACCCCAGATGGAAGGGTTTTAGTACCATACCATGACTAAAGATAAGTTGTGAGTTAACCCTCTCTGACAGAAAGCTCTTTCATCAACCCTCGTTGGTAGGAAAACTCATATGAGATATATCAACCCTAGTCTGGCAGGAATATATCTCAACCTATGCTAACTACGTAGTTTTGTAATGCAAGGACTGTTACTAAGGGTCAAACCCTATGCTGACAGGAATATCCTCATCCCTAGGTTCGCTCGGTGCTGAATCCTACTCCCAACTGAATAGACACTGAACTGATTTCTAGTCTGTACTAGGCTTGACTGAGCTGTTACTGATTGTACTATCTAATTGAACTGAACTGAGTCTACTGAGTTCCATTAATTGATGGAGTTTTACTGAATTCTATTAATTGACTCAATACTACAGAGTTCTGTTAACTGACTGAGTTTACTGATGTCTGAACTAAATACTGTACTAGAACTATGACTGATTTCTGAGTACTACTGTTTATGACACTACTAAGGCTGTTTTGTAACTATTGTAGCTCTAGATAAATAGCTAAGTTTTTGGGTATTGAATACCCCTAGGACTCGGCAGCATGAAAAGTAAATCATAGCATAGACTTGAAAAGCATAACCATGTGCGCTTGTTCATAACTCATTCATAGAGATATTTTATCAAATACTTGCATGATATAACTTGCACATAAGCTAGCATTTCCCCTTTTTAGTTCACATGAGCAATTTATCAAGCACTTGCAGAACACAATCTATGCACATGATACTAAACAATATATGGGCATCATAACTTCAATTCTAATTTCACACATTCAAGGCTTTAACAAGAATTCACATGATACTAAACATATATCAATTAACTCCACATGAAACTTGTAGTGACATGGATTTAGAACCCCAATTAATCATTATCATCATGAATATAATAAAACCCAACATGGAATTCATGAAATCAATACACTTGAATTTTAGAAATAGCTTTTTGGACTCCAAGGGTGGAAGGAACCCTTGGATGAACACTTCACATACCTTAACAATTAAATTTTGAAAGATTGATGATAAGTTATTGAGCCTTGAATTGAATTTGTAATCTCCTAGAGTTTTTTCTTGAGATAAAAGAGTGTAACTTGCTTTGTGAGGGCTGAATTTCGTATTTCAGGGGCTAGGTCAAAGTGGGGAAAATGTCTCAAATACCCCTCTGGACGTTGTTTTTAATTACTGAAAAACTAGCCTAACAACGCACAGACCGACGTGTCTTGTCTTTGGCATCAACGTGATGGTCAACGCACTGTGTTGAGTCCTTAGCGGTTCACTAGAATTTGCACTGGGATTTGGAAAAAATATTCATCGATGAGGTGCATCAAGATCGCGTTGATCCACTAGTTTGAGCTTTCAAATGCGTTCCAAATGAAGTCGGAAAAATCCAAAACTTATCCAAAAACATCCACTGACATTCCTGATCATGATTCAACCTAAAAATCATTACTTTAAGGTCATGAGGGTCATGAAATAGAGTCGTTAACCTACGAAGGGTAAAATAAATTCTAAGTGTAAACACTTAGCTGAAATTTCTAAGTTTGAGACCTCTTTTTAAGCTTTAATGAACTGAGTTAAGCTTAGACTTTTTTTGTGGGGTCTTACAATATCTCCCCCTTGGTTACATTCATTATTGAATGAGGCTGACTAAACTGAGAAAAACTAATAGGCTGAGCTTACACACTAAGCATGCATATCTAATACATGGAACACCTGACTGAAGCTACTGATAAGCTGAGTTTTCAAACTGAACATACATATCTGATGCATGAGTACATGACTAAAATGATTCATGAATGCATGACCGAATATGCAACGATAATGGATACCAAGTTTGTAACTGTAACTGAACATGGACTAAGCCAATCTAAGGAAGACTGTTACCTTAAGCTGACAATACTAATGAACTTGAGATCATTTACTAAACATACATGAATGGGACTACGAGAACATAACTGAAACTGAAACGTGTTACATGAACTGAATATCATAAACTAAACTGAGCCCCTGAATACATGGTTTACGACTGAGATTGGAACTTGAGGGTCCACCTATGAGTACCCACTACTCCAAACTAGATTCGTTACATAAGCAGAAAATGGAAGGTTTAGGTCCTGAAAGCTCGAGGGATTATAGTGTATCTCCTCCTTGGGACATTAGGTCCCCTGAAGAATGCTGACTTGGAGATGCTACGGAAAACTGAGATGATGCACAGGGCACCTACGAACTAAATTATAACTGCATATCGGGGTTTTAAACTCGCAACCAAATGGTTGCTCGATCTTGAAATAGTTACATTCATGAGACTTCAGATAGTGGGACTAGATGGAAGAATGGAAAACCTGACCATACAAACATTTTTCGCCTAACTGCTAAATAGAATTACTGGTTTTGTGGACTAACTTATGTTAAAACTTATATTCGAATGGAGACTTTCTTTGACACTCTTTCTATAGAGTTCTAGTATCTTTAGAGAGCAAGGAGTCGTGACATGGCTAAATAAAATAGTTGAATAAGAAAATCACATCCTGGCTAAAATTCTGTAATATGAGTCGGGGCCTACAAAATATCATCTAAGATAAAGGGACTAAGCCTTATGTACTGCAACTACAAATTTTCAAGCTTAGACTTATCCCTTGAATACTCTCTCAACTATACTCTCCACCTTAGTACATCACATCACCTGAGACGATTGAAAAATATTCACATGGGTGTTGAGCACGAGTGCATAAAGTTGAGCACGAGTGCATAAACTTACTAACTTATCTGATTATCTAAATTGCTGATAGCTGAATACTTGGTCATGTAATATTGAACTGTACTTAGAATGAATAACTGGACTGGAACTATAGAGTATCATGCATACGAGGTAAGGACTAACTGGGTAACATGACATAACTGAGCATGAATTCGTGAAAACTATATTATTTGAGAAAGAAAGACCAAGCGTATAACATGACTCTGAAATAGTCTGTAAACTAAGGTACTGAAATACTGATAACTGAATAATTGATAACTGTATGCTATGGTCAAGCAAATCTGAAATTGAACTAAGTTACTGATCTGATTACTGGACTGGGACTGGGACTGAGACCATAACTAAGACCGCAACTGAGACTGTACTGGAACTTAATACTGGGTTCTGATAACTCTACCTACTGAGGTCTAATCTAGACTGAATTGTCCTACTATGTTCAAGCCTACTCAAATCTCCAAAATGCATTTATCCACTTACACATCAACATGACATTCAAGCCTATCTCCATAACTACAGCCTCGTGTAAAACTAGCATCCAATAATCTTTTCTTAACATGAAACATTTAATCTCTCTCTTCTAAGCAATTGCTTATTGCTATATTATTTCATAAGGAGAGTTCAATGAAGGTTAAAACATGATGACCTGAAGCATGAATGGCACTATACCGAACTTAACACTTAACTGAGGCTTGAGGAATAGGACATCAACATCCTTGATTTTATCAAGAAATCTAAAATGAGGATTTACATGATGACATATAAATTTAGCTGATCAATAGGAGTATAGCATGATTCATGGGAACTAAGCATACTGTAAGGCAAGACATGAGTGCATGAGTCATGAACTGCATGACCTGAGCTTGGAGTTTCTGTGTTCATGAAACATGATACGTAGCACTGCGTGATCTGGAACTCCTTATACTAGGAACTATAAGTATGCATGATTTTTGATTATGTGCACAAATATAATCTGTGATCATAGAGATGACATATAAGGCATGAGTGGACATCGTGATAGCTGAAGTACAAAACTTTGCACCGAGGTAAGGACGGGTTAGGAATCATGCCTTCCTACTACTTTTCTACACATACAGACATTACTATTAAAATCTATAAGCCTAACTAGGTTACTTTTTCTACCATCTCCCCCTTAGCTTAAAGCTGTTATTCTAAGTCTGTGAATAACTTAATAAACTCTAAACCAAACTAAAATCATGTTACTCTAGAGTCTGAGATATGAATGGTAACCTTTACTAGTACCACAATTCAATCATGTAGATGTAGTTTTTGTTTCGGGTACACAATTTGTATGTTTGCACAAACACTTCAACACAAGTTCCAGATTAATTCAAGAACATCAATGAAGTTTTTAACACCTTCAACAGAATTTCAACATGAACTATCAAAGAAGTTTATTATTTTAAAGAAACAAGATGGAGCATAAACAGAACTAAGTCCTCTATTTTCAAAGAGTATCCTTAAGGAATTAATTTCTCTCAAGTACCCGAGGTTGCGAATGTTTTCCTCCCAGGATAAAATGGCTCAAAATCAGAATATAGCAGAACCTCAAACCTTCTAATTCATCGAACACACTAAAAGGCTGATGATCACAAAGAGTTTTGTGAAAGTAGAAGAGTGTTTTCAATAATGAAAAGTTTTTGTAGTGCCTAAGAAAAAAGTACAAGTATTTGTAGCCATCATGTGCCCCTTCAAAAAGGAAGCAACGGTTCATCGAAAAGGTATATCACTTCAAAACAGTCATGTCTGTCCATTCTAAAATATTATGTCTTTTCTGAACAGTCACCTCCGACTAAATAGTCACCCCTTTTTATGAAATAATATGTCATTTTCTCGAAAGGTTGAATCCCTTTCGAGTTGCATTTTTGCATACATGTTCAAGTAGAAAAAAAATTGTTGGATTTTCAGATTAAAAAATTTTCACTTGGTTTTTCCAAGTTTCAAATCAACTTTGTCTAAAACATTAATCTCATGGATCCAAATCCAAAGTCAAAGCCGAGCCAAGCGAGCGACGACGATGATGCACGATACATCTCTTAGTTCTTGCCTCACAATCCACTTGAAGAGTGTTTCTTAATAAAAACACAATAAAGTTGCTTTCTTCCACCAATGTGGGAGAAGTATACTTTTCTTTAGTGAGGACACTTTTCTTTTAAGTGTATGCCCACTTTCCCTCCAAGAATTACCTCTATTTTTCATTACACATCCTATTGAACCCAAAAATCCCCCACATGAATGGGAAATGGTTATTCCTTATAAAAATTTATGGACAAGTATGTTATCATCTACTAAAGACTGATTGCATCAGGATAAGTAGATTTCCCTATGAACTTTTCGTAGTGAACATGAATCGGATGTACTCGGTCAATCAATAGATTTGATATCTTTAAACTATCAAGCTTTAATATACACCTAGACAACATATGTCACACAACCAGCCTTTTACCATTTATGGTTCTTACAATTTTGTTCATTTCATACATGAACACGTCCTGGTTTCATGAGAGCTTATAGAATAGGCCTTTACTAACATTTTTCTTAAAGCGGTTTCCACTTCACCCTCACATAGGTGATTTCTAAATGTTCAATCCTATAGATTAAACTATTTGGTTAAATCTGTCAAATTTAGGAAGCCGAGGGAGTGACGACAACAATGGCGCAAGGCACCTCTTGATTCTTGACTCACGATCCACTTGAAGGAGTGTTTCTTAATAAAAACATAATAAGTTGTTTTCTCCCACCAATGTTCGAGAAGTATACTTTTAAGATCATGCTATGCTTTACTTTTCATGTTATCGTGTCCTAGGGGTATCTAATACCCAATAATCTAGTTGTTTACCTAGAATTACAGTAGTTTTAGAATAGTCTCAGTAATGTCACGTACAGTAACATCCAGTCAGTACAGAACTCAGTATTCCAGTCAACAAATAGAACTCAGAACACTCAATCAGTTATAGTACTCAGTGAACTCAGTCTGGTTCGATCAGTTAACACGATCAGTAATAGTTCAGTCTAGCCTAGAATAGATTAGAAATCAATTTTTCAGTTGGGAGTAGGATTCAGCACCGAGTGAACCCAAGGATGGGGACTCACCTGCCAGTAGAGGGTGTGATCCTTAGAACTAGTCCTGGCATTCCAGAACTACGTAGCCTGCGTAGGATGAGATATCAACCTGCCAGTTGAAGGTTGATGAGGTGTTCTACCTTTCAGTTGAGGGTACTACCATTCTCGTTTAAAGAACCTGCCAGATAAGGGTGACTCAGCATTTGTCTTTACCCGTGGCACGGTACTGACACCTTTCCACCTGGGGTTACAGGTTAGACCCCAATCAGTTTAGAGAGGGGTATGTCGATTAGATAATTACCTCCCACAATTTTAGTTTCAGTCTCAGTATAGAACTCAGTTCAGTTCTACAGAATCAGGGCTGTCAAACATAGTCATCCAGCTCAGTATAGAACTCAATTCAGTTCTACAGCATCAGGACTATCAGAGACAGTCATCCATCTATCAGTAATACAATTATCAGTAAACTTAGATATCAGTCATTAAGTTATCAGAACTCAATATCCAGTGTTACTATGATCTCAGACACAGCGTATGTAGATATGTGAACAGTATTGCATAAATAATGTTTCATCAGTTTCAGCTATACATGTACTTTTATTCAGTTATATTCATGATATTCAGTCAGTTATTGTTCGTGCATATGAACTCTTACATATCAGCCTACCTCACTTAGTATACCAGTACATTCAAAGTACTGACGCATACCTTTTCTTTTGTGCTATGGTATTTTATATCATAGGTTCAGGCGCACAGGCTCCTAACTGAACTTAGACGCCCAGACTATCAGTAGTAGACCTAGTGGTGAGTCCTCATAGTTTGAGGACAAAGTTATCATATCATTTCATTATTTTAGTATTCAGTTTATTTCAGTAGTCAGATTTAGTTGAGGGCTTGTCCCATCAACTCTATATTCCGACAGATAGAGGCTTTCAGACTAGATTTTCAGACTGTATTCAGTTGTACAAATTATTATTACAATTGGTATTCTTTATCAGTAATTCAGGTTTTGAACCTTATGGTATTTCAGCCTATTTTCCACATTTATTACAGCATTGTTACTCAGTGCTCACAGCAGATATCAGTCATAGGTTAGTTTGTGGTCCTTCAGGGTCATAAGAACGGTATGGCTCTGGGGTGCAGACTCAGGGCATTACAATCCTTTAGCTCTAGAAGACGTACTTTCTAGTCGAAATTCCCCACTTTAATTCTTAGGAGACGCACTTCCTAGTCTTGGTCATTTAATTTTACTCTCAAGAGATGCATTTCTTGTTCAGGGTCTTGATTGATCATTGCAATATACAAGTAATTATAATTGGATTTGACATTCACAAAAGTCCTCTGATGATAAACTGGGGCAGAAAATCTAATTCTTGTCGTTTGGAACTTTAATTTTCTAGGAAATGGAATCTCTCTTTATAATAATCTTTGTTTGGAATAATTTTCTTTCTAGTCTTGATGTGATTTTAGGAGCCCGCCTGAAGAACAGGATAAATAAATAAAAAGTCAAGCAACAAGGTGAAGAAGTTGAAAGTTAAGCAACAAAGTAAAGAAGTTGAAAGTCAAATAATAAGGTGAAGAAGTTGAAAAACAAGTAACAAGGGTGAAGAAGTTGAGACTCAAGCAACAAGGTGAAGAAATTGAAAGTCAACAGATTGAAAAATAGCAAGTCAGGAGCCCGCCTAAAAAACTGGGTGAATAACGGAAGGTCAAGCAGCAAACTGAAGAAATGGAAAGCCAAGCAACAAGGTGAAGAAATTGCAAGTCAGGAGCCCATCTGAAGAATGGGGCAGTGAAACTCAAGTCAAGAGTCCTAATGAAGCTGCATAGATAGGACTTTTGTAATTTCATTTATATTTTAACTTGTAATTTTTATTTCTGATGTAATGACAGAGCTGTGGACCGGAATCTCGATAGGACCTCACTCAATCCTCCAACTCGGTTGTCCTTCTTCTTTCTATTTCTTTCTTCAAATAATGGTCGGATCAAAATTTGGTCTCGTTGTCTACTTTTTTGTCTAAAAACACTTTGTGCTTACACCCAAAAAGGGGCATGATGTAGACACCTAATTTTTTCCTCCCGAAGTTTAATTTTATTCATTTTTAGCTCACTTTACCATGTACCTTCACCACATTCTACACTTTCTCCACAAGAAAACAAATACAATAAATCCAAACAAATTAAATCCCTAATTCCTAATATTTCCATATCCTAACTAATTTTTATACCCCTACCCCCACCTCACCACCCTTACCCCAACCTCTATCCCTACCTATACCCACATGGACCTCCTCTATTTTCCAATACTTCCATCAATACACACAGGGGATTTTCCATTTGGCATAATACAAAAATATGCAGAGAAGAGAATTTATAGGGGGGCTCCTCCATTTTTCTTTTGGATTCACAGAATACCCACACAAACTCAACACACACGCACCAAAATATGGATAATAGCAACAGGACACACAAATGATACACACCCTTTTATTTTTGGATTCATATGATACAATATAGTGAACGTCGGTGCGTGAGGGATTAGGAGATCGAAGATCTTGAGAGAGATCGGAGATCAAGAAATTAGAGAGAGATGAAGATCAAAAAATATCACTGGCCAGCATTTTTTGTCGGAAATAGCATTCTTTCTCCAGAAAATCATCGTTGCCATCCATTTCTGCTTGTTTCGGTCACCATTGGAGCTCACCGAAGTTCCGACGGGACGGTAACTGTAGATTTCGACCCTAACCCAACTCAAATCAGTCAATTTGACCGGTTTTGGGTTTAATTCCTGTGAGGTTCAATCTGATTCTAGCAAGATTCAGTTTAATCCCGGTAAAAATTTTGTCTGCTAGTCTCAATTTTTTCTCATTTTTTGTTTTGGGTGTTCACTATTCGTCGTGGGTTTTGAGTTCGAAACAAATTCCAAAAATTTTCGTGTTAGAGTTGGATCATAGTCGAGATTTGGTACCCGTTGAGGCTCTCGGGATGACTTTTATTTCTCATCTTAAGTCAATCGAAACTTTTTGAAGTCCAGTTCTCAACTCTACTCTTTTATTATCATTGTGCTTGGTGGTTGTGATTGGATGATTCTGTTGATGTTTGATATTGTTTATCCATGAATATTAATCATGGCATGCATTTGATGTTAGCATATGTTTGGAATATTGCTTCGTGTGAAAATTTATTAGGATAAAGGAATTTAGGGAGGGATTGATCTTTGATAAGGTGAAAGTTGATTATTTTTTATTTATTGTTGGATATTGTTGAAATTGATAGTATCATGTTTTAGATTGTTAAATGGGTAGGCAAATACTAAGTTTGGATTGGCAAATTATAGAAATGAAAGATGGTGATTTTTTGAATGTGTGAATGTTTGTTGAATGGTTCCTTCTATTTTAATGTACAAAATTGAGAAAATATATTCATTTTATCGGGGAATGCCCGAGGTCTTATGTACTTATTCATCGGGGAATGCCTCAAAGTATCATGTACGCAGAGGAGGGTCGTGATCAAGCCTCGAGGCATAGGGTAAAGCATTGGAGCATAGTTTAGGATTAGTGTAGGTTAGCATAGGTTTACATTCAGTACCTTTTTGTTTTAGGTTTGTAATAAATTAGACTGGACACCAATTTTGATTTTGTTTGTTTGATTGTTTATTTCGTGTTTATGTGTTTGTTGGTTTATACATTCATAGTGTTCATGCTAGCCAATATACTCTACGAAGCAATCGTGGTAGAACCACGGGATCGAGGGGTGCCTAACACCTTCTCCTCGGTCAACAGAATTTCTTAGCCAGAATCTCTGTTCGCGGATAAGTTTTAGAGTCAAACCATTTTAAAAAGGATTTTCAAAAGTGACTTTGCACACCCGATTTATGCCAAGTGGCGACTCTGAGTTAATTATAAAATTGAATCATTTTCGAAGCCACTTTACTTTTTTGTCACTTAATAATAAAAATCCTTTTTGAACATTTAAAATCCAATCTTTTAGTGTTAAAAAGGGTGTGACAGTCAGCTTTATTCAGATCCCTTAGAAAAATCTATCCTTTCCCTCTAGTCGGAACTACGTTTGACTTGATTCCTGGTTCAATGGTACACATAGGCTCCCTAACAGCTCAGTCATATCACCCCAAAAAATGGAAACTTAGGCAAAATTTTTTGAGAAAGAATCTCAAAAATCCAGAAGAAAAAAATTTGTCCTTCAAAAGTTAGAATGAAGGATCATAGAAAGATGCAACTAAAATGAATTTTGAAAAGAGTCTCCAGATCCCCACCGAATTAACAACACAAGACTTGTCTCAAACGTATTTAACTGGGGCAGAGCTTCATTCATAAGTTCAAACTCTGAGAATCCCCAACACTAAGAGGTCCCAATTTCTTCTATGTTGGGGAAACTACTTTTGACTTGGTTTCTATTGCAACGGAATACTTAGGCGACATATCGGCTCGATCTATTACCTAGGAAGCAGAAACTGGGCAGAATTTTAGAGAAGGAATCTCATAAATTTCAAAGAAGAAGTTCATCCTTTAGAAAAGTCAAAATAAAGACTCTTGGGAAAAAATCTCTAGATCTTCGAGTAGTTTCAACTTTTTCATCAATGAATCAATTCTTACCTCAAGATATCTAACTGGGGAAGAAATTTTGAAAGGATGACCTCAAAATTTCAACCGACCCTCATCTGTGAGTTCAAAACTCCAAATTCCTCTACATCGAAATATCAGAGTCAACTTCAAAGAAATCTCCAGCTACAATAAAGTCTAAGCAGACCAATCCTCAACTATGATGAATTTTTAAAAGTCATCTTTAAACGCTCTAGTTACAATGACGAAGATCTCAGGAGCTTGCTAGCAAATGTCAGACATGTCAAGCCTCGTTCATTGAGTTAGTGCATGGCGGATAATTCTTTCAGTCTTTTTTCAAATGAAGGCAAGAGGCTGAATATGACAAGCACTTGGAGAATGGCAAGAAATGGCAAGAAAGGAACAGAAGATCGAAGAAAGTCAACGCATATCAGTTTTATAAAAACTAACAATTTTTTTGTGGGTGCAGGTTGTCCTAAGAATGAAAAGGATCAGCAAAAGACTCCAATTTCTCAATATATCCCTTTATTCGAAAGGAATACAATGAAGTTGAACACATGAATTGACAAAGAGGAGCCAAGGCACAAGACTAGAGCCGAAAGCGTCAGAGCTTTCCAGAACTAACAATCTTTTTGTGGTTGCAGGGATCGACGGATGGGGAGTAAATGAGGACATGCTTCTCAAATCCCCAGCGAATCATAAAGATCAAAACGAACACATAGTGTTCGAAAATGATTTGTTGTTGTCCTCGGAGACAGGGACCAACTGTTCATTTACAATTGAAAGACCCCTTATTTATCTCTTCCACATAGAAAAGGCGATGTTGATGACAAACAAAGTCGATCTATCGAATGTTTTATTTAAAACTTTCCCTAAATTTGACCGTAAGGGATACTATATCTGCGAACTATTTACCTCGTAAAGGAGCCGGCATAACATAATGCATGTAAAAATGATTATTTTCCTTGTTTTGGAGTAACTATTGGTATAGGAAGAGTATTTTTCAGATAACACGGAAAATTTTGAGTCAAAATGCAATAGAGGGCAAAACTTATCTGTTTTAAATAGTTTAAGGTACTTGTGAGCTTTTCCATTTATTATTATTTTTATTTTTTATTTTTATTTTTATTTTTTTGGAGGAGAAGGGGACATAGAGAGTAGAAACTATATACCACCAAAAATCAATAAACTTGAACCGTTGACCTCCAAAAAGTCGTCCTCATTTGTTTGTCATAGTGTCGGTTGACCAATTTTTCGTGTTAGCCTCAAACTACAATTTGGTAGGAACAAATTTACATACATACAATTAACGTGCTCTCAACTACTAGCCAAATAGCCACTTAATTATAGTATATAGTTTCTTCACACCTACATTTCTCAATTTCTCTCTTACTAGTTGTTGTTTCTTACATTAAAATCTTTCTCCCATAAATACAAGCAAACTCCTACAACATTAATCCCATCAACATTATCAATGGAGAAGGAGAAAAATCGCGGTCGCAATAATATTATTCCTCGATTATCAGGGAATTCTCCTCGTTTACTAAGAAGCAAAAGTGGAATGTCACTCCCAGAAATTCACAAACTCGACTCTGTTCCACCAAAACTTGTCAATCGATCAAAATCAACCACGAAATTGCGATCTAATAATAGAGGAGAAGAAAATGTCAGTCTAAGGATGATGATCAAGAATAACAAAAAATCACAAGAAAATGATAGTACTTTTGCTAGATTCTTACAACAACGCGATGATGGAGCAAGATCAACAACAACAACAACGTGTGTTATTACTAATAATAATTCGCGATCTGCATGGGCATTGTCACCAGGGCGTCCTTTGCCTATAGTCCCTAAGTCACCTAGCTCGAGGAAGTTGAAAATTGACGCGTCTAAAGACATCACTGGTAGTGGTAGTGATAGTAGTAGTGGTGGTCGTGGTGGTCGTGGTGGTGTTGCTGGCGTTTTAAAATATTTTAAGCAAAAAAAAGTTTCACCAGTACTAGAAGAAGATTTTCATCGGTATCGTCTTATGAATAATAGGTTAGTACAATGGAGATTTGGCAATGCTCGTATTGAGGCTTCTATGGCTGCAATCAAGAGGGCTGCACAGGTAATAGTTTGCAACATTTCCAGTAATGTTATTTTTGTAATGTGCGTGCATATTTGAGTTAATTCATTTACTGTAAAATTTAATTTTATAATTTTGGTGCAATAAATTTAATTAAAGTTGGACGACTATATATGAATCAACAATGTATGCTTTAGTATAACAACAACAACATCATATCTAGTGTAGTCCACAAGTATGAAGAAGGTACGTAAGATCAATGTATGCAGACTTTAGTTTTACTTTTTTTCGGAATAAGAATATTGTTTCCAATATATACCCTTGAAAATGTATACTTGAGTGTAGTTCCATTAATTTCCCATGAAATGCATATTCTCATTATTTTTTATAATTTTGGTGCAATAAACTTAATTAAAGTTACATGACTATATATGAAATCAACAATGTATACTTTAGTATAACAACAACATATCTAGTATAGTCCACAACTGAAGTATGGAGAATCTACATAAGATCGATGTACGCAAACCTTAGGTTTACTTTTCCTGAATAGAAATACTATTTTTGATAGACCCTTGGCAATACATACTCAGTGTATTTCCCTTAATTTCTAATGAATTGCATATTCTCATTATTAATTTTCTTGGTGATGAAAACAGAAGAAGGTGTTCAATGTATGGTTAAGGATCTCAATTATGAGAAACTTTATTGCTGAGAAGAAAATTGAAGTCCAAAAATTGAAGCATGATATAAAAATAAACAATATAATGAACTCTCAAAGTTGTCTACTTAGGGAGTGGCAAAGAATAGAGTTGAAAAATTCTGAAGCCATTGGTAGGGTGGCCAGAAAATTATCAGCAATTTCTCTCTGTCTTCCACTTGTTGATGGAGCTGAGGTACTTATTCTTACCCTCTCTCTCATTTATTTTTACTTATTTGTACTGGACTTTGCACGTCTTTAGAGAAATAATAAATGAAATACATATTCTATTGTAAAATTCATATTAGTTGGTGAAAAGTCTCATTGAACATGAAGAATATGAGTACTACTTAAGCCTTAAGGGTACAAAAAGATCACTTGATATGTTAGTATGAATAAGTAAAATTAAAAATATATTTTTAATATAAAGGATAAATAAAAGTGAAAGGAGAAAGTATTTTACTAAAAATGTCTCTTAATTATTTAGTGGTGGTACCAGAAAGCGACCATTTCTTTCTTTAGTTTCTCTTTTTGTTTTCTCCCTTTGTTAAAACTCGATCGCATGTTATTTATTTATAGCATTTATTGTCTTCAAAATTTAATTGCATTCAGTATCCTCAAAATCTGCTGGATAGTTCGAATGATCATTTTCATTGGAGTAATGAACACTTACTTCACTCACCACTAATGGCATATATTTTCAGGCATAATACATGGGATTAATTATTTAAAGCATAAAGATTAATATATGGGAGAAGATTAATTAATTCTCTACAATTTGGACAGGCAAAAGTTATGTCGGTTTATGATGCTATGATCTCGGCTGAGGAAATTATGGACAGTATCCAGGATTTAATTATGAATATGCAGTGGCAGGTAATGAAAAAAAATTATCCACAAAAAATTTTAAGCCTATAAATATTCACTATTAAAAAGATGTATGTTCATCAAAAATTGGATCATTGTTAACGTATTTCCGAGGAGTCAATTCTTTCGAGATTCGCTTTTTTATTCCTTAAGTAGTGATTAGAATAGTGAAGAAACTAATAATCCTTTTTTGTAATTGTTTTGGCAGGTTGAGCAATCATGTTATTTGCTCACACAACTTATAGTAATTTTAAAGCAGGAGGAAGAGTTCTTGGAAGAGCTAGAGAGTCATTTAAAAACAGTTGATTCTTTAGAGGTCGGAGCTTTTATTAATTTTATTTTAATTATTTGATGAGTATTAATTTTATTAAATGTGCATACTCTTGTTTGACATGAAAATTAATTATCGTCGTACCAAACACATCTTACATTGAGTATACATTTTCCTTTAGAGTGGCGCACGAAGTATTTGGGTTGCGTTTATGGAGAGTTGGAAAAAATTGCTCTTAAATATATCTTTTATTATGATATTTTATTTTAAAAAGGTCAAGACTTCATTCAAGTTTTTCTTAATGGAATTAAGATTTCATTCATTGAATATGTGATTAATGTGCATTTTCAATATTATGTCTTAAAGAGTATTCAAATCTTCATGTTCTTTAACACGAGATTTTGAGTTTCACGTGTTTATCATTTCACTATCAAAGCATTTTAAAAGTAAAACACATAGACTTTTACTCCATGCATATGCAATTTATCTGGTGTGACGTGCATAATTATTTATTTTTTTTAATTTTGTAATTACATCTTGAGCGGGATGAAACCAAATGTTCGATTTTGTATTAGAGACTCTAAATACGAGATCGACTATAACCCTTAGTCTTCCAAGCTAACAGTGTTAGTTCGAGATTTACTTGTGTAGATCTTAAATCTTTATTTTTTCCTTTTTGGTGGCAAGAGTTGCTAAGTAGTGACTTTTTTGTGAGAGCGCAATGTTGCCCCACTACAACGTTTCAACGACTAGCCTTTTCTCATCTTTAATTCGCCACAAAAAATGTCTATTTTTCTGTTTTATGGTGACTTATTTGTTACTCTTGGTATAGATTTAGTACATCTATAGGGGTACATGTTTTTCCAAAATCAATGATCTCTTTTGATGTCCAGGTAGAAGAGGAAACCCTGAGATTACATTGTATCCAGTTGGCTAAAGAGAGGACAACAAAATGGGAAGGAGCTTGATGTTGAAGACTTTTTTCTTATTACCCAACACACATTTTTGAAATCCACTTAATATCATTATGTTTTTGTTGCATTTTGTAACCCTTAACATCAATATCCATTTGTTAGTTCACGAGTTTATGACAACTACGAAATAATTTCACATATGATGATTCAAAATTCAAAACATCTGAAATTCCACTCACTAAAGTTTTAAAAGGAAATATTGACTTATCCTATATGATTATACCAATCCCCCACAATTGAAAAGACAAAACAAAAAGAAAAGGAAAGCTCAAATCTCCAATTATATTAACACTCCACATTGACCTTTTGTGTCAATGAAACAACACCAATTGAATTGTCACCACCACTACCGGGCAACTTCCTCTTGGGTTTGGCCTCTTGCAACATGGACACAACATCCCTCATGGAAGGCCTGTCAGCCGGGTTCCGGCTAGTACAAAGCAATGCTATCCGAAGCATCAACATCATTTCCTCCCTCACCCGAGGACACGAAGCGCCAATATTTTTATCCAACACGTCGTTTATACCATTTCTACTCTTCATCTTGGACCTCACCCAATCTACAATGCTATTTCCATCGCCGAATTCTGAATCTACTGATCTTTTTCCAGACAAAACTTCCATTAGCACCACCCCGTAGCTATAAATGTCACTCTTCTCGTCCACTTGCAACGTATATGCATATTCTGCACCATCAAAGATATAAACATAAAAAGTTGAATTAGTAATCTGAAAAATAAGACAAATAATTATCTACAATTATATAGAGCGTATAAAGGTTAAATCCTAGACATATTTGCTAAGACTATATTTGATTTGATTTGGTTAACAACTAGTACTAACAAATAACATAGTTAAATGAGATTATTATCTATCTTGCACCAGAAATTCAATTATCATAACATTTTGGCTTTTATAGTTCAGAATATTTGACTTTTGAGTTTAAATAAATATGCCTTTTTAATTTGACTTTTGCTGACATTTGTGTCTTTCAACTTCGGGTGTATACAAGCAGATACTTAATTATCATAAAATTGAATAAGTTGAGACATACGTTTTACGTGGCAAATCGCGTGAGATGCGCACGTCCTACATATCAAATATTTGTCATATAAGATGTTTGTGTCTATTTATTCAAAGCATAATTAAGGGCCAAGGGGCCAATTCATGCGCAATAGTGCCCATGGTCCCCTCAAAAGGTAAGAACTCTAGTAAATCACGGCAAGATAAAGAGCCCAAAGAAGAGAAGAAAATGATAATGGTGGTGCCACCCTTACACTTTTGCCAAAAGTTTTACTATTAATGTATATTATTAATGAAAACTAAACCTTCTTAAAATATATTCATATGAAAATTCGGACCATTATCAAATATCACAAATAACAATAATAACGATATTCATTATCTTAAAATTATTGATCCATCTCCCAAATTAAGGACAATATGAGCGGAGTTGAAATTTTTAGCTATGAATTCAACAATTTTTTTATGAACAAACAATCCGTAAAGCCAAGATCAACAGAAACATCCATCTAAACGAGCTCAAATTGGGCATTTCCGACAAATTTTGAGTTTAGGAGTCGGAGTTTTAGCACTAGACCAAAATATCAACCTAGCTGGGAACATAAGTAGAAGAGTTAACCCCTAAAGAGTAAGGTAAAGTGTAATGCCTACTAGAATAAGTACTTTTTTTAATCAAAACTCTCTATTTATATATTAAAAAAATCTTAGTATGTTTAATTAATTTATTCAAAATTTTTACTAGAATTCAAAATTCATAAAGTTTAAATTTTGTACTAATTAATATATAAATTTTGGGAAAACATATTCAAAATTTTCTTTAGAATATTGGTGCGTAAGTAAAAAATGTAACCTAGCTAGTTCTACTAGTTATAACTATATTGTGCCATTTGGCACTTGTGTAAGCAAGAAAGATTCACAAAGAAAGTGGACACATTATAAACGACGACGAAAAATCATGAATATCACCATTTTATGACATTGACATACCACGCTAAGCACGCAAGTGATCACCCTTTTTGTCACCTTACATAACGAACTAAACCGACAAGATCACGAAACATTTTAGGATAAATTTAACGCCACAGAAAAATGCATATCTTTTTTTATTATTATTAAAATAATAAGCATGAATAATTCCAACATTTTAGTTCAGGATAAAAAGTTTTGTGGGAAATATTTTTATGAAGATTGTTTTTTAATATTTGGTTAATGAAGAAAAATATTTTTCAAAAATAATATCTTTTTTTGATAACCGTTGTGTTCAGACAGTTAGCTTTCACACGTCTCGATTAAATTCACAGGATACATGTCCTCTCCCAGCACATACCTGATAACTTTGTCCACAATGCTAGAACGGATGGAGTATTACCTAGTGTTTTTTTGCCTCTACTGAGATTTGAAGCCATTAAAAAATCATACTAACAACCTATCTATCTTCAGAAGGTAGGAGGTAAGGTAATGTTGCATATGAAGCGTCCTTCCCGAACTTTATGTGTCATTTCATTGATTATATTAGTGTTGTTGTTACTAATATTGTCAAATCGGAAATATTTTGATGAATTTTTGTCTTAGAGATAATATAATGTTTGAAGCGGTAGTTGGACAAGTAATATATGACTTTGACACGAGAAATGTGATCTTCAATGATGTTTTTCCGTGGCACCCTAGAAATTGTCGCTAAAAGTACTATTTTAGGGGCAACTAAACGAATTGCCATTGAAATTAGAAAGTAGTAGTTATTTTATTGACTACTAGCTAGGCCACCACGTTTATAGTATCAAAGATTACGATCGTACAACACATAAGAAATTATTAGGTTTCAAATTCACTCATGCTCGCTCTAATTCAAATTGTATCTTCTTGATTACTGTTTGATCGTTGAAAATAATTTTTAAAAGTAAGTTAGATTCGAAACATACCGGGTGCGATGTAGCCATAAGATCCAGCAATCACGGACATTGATTCGTCACACTGAATCAATTTAGCAACCCCAAAATCAGCAACCCTAGCTTCCATTTCAGCATCAAGAAGAATGTTGCTAGGTTTTAAGTCACGATGAACAATGACAGGATCACAATCATGATGAAGATAACAAATCCCTTGTGCAACACCAAGTACAATTTTGTACCTAGTAAACCAATCAGCCAACAAATTCGCATCTTTGTTCTTGCCATGTAATAAGTCATCAAGGCTACCATTAGGCATGTACTCGTACAACAACATAGTACACTCGTTGTTACTACAACAGCCTAGTAATCTCACTATGTTCCTGTGTCTCACATTGCCTAGTACATCAACCTCTGCCAATACGCCACGTCGTTTCCTCGTTGTCTCCTTCTGCTGCTTCCCTGCCCATAGCTTCTTCACAGCTATGATCTCACCACCTGGTATTTCCGCCTTGTACACTGTACCTATAGACACACAGAGGTGGATTCAGAATGTAATCTTTTAGTATTCAAGGTTCCAACTTCTTTGAAAATATGAGTCCAAAACGTAATATTTACACTAGTGTTTATGAGATTTTGCATTTTTTTTTATTTTCAAGTTCGCAAGCACTATAGATCATGCACTACCTACATGCGGACCCCTTTCTGAGTTCAAATTGGAAATTGTACACTTGTACTTGTAGACAGATGTAGATCTAGAATATAATCTTAGTATTCAAGATTCCAACTCCTTTGAACATAGAGATATTTCACATTTTTATTTTTTCTCTATGTTCAACATAACTAACAATATAGATCACTCACTACCTGCGCACAGACAGTGACGGACCGATGGTATATACTATGGGTGCTTAAGCACCCACTGAATTTCTGATAAACATTATTACTTATGTATAAAATATAGCAATTTTTAAACTAAAAACAGTTGAGCATCCATGATATAAAATTTTTGGATCTGTCACTGTATGCGGACCCCATTTTGAGTTAAAGGTGTAAATTGTACATTATAGCTATAGATAGAGGCAAATCTAAAATATAACCTTAATGAATTTAATGTCAGAGTTATTTGAACTGAGTTCAAAACTTAATATTTATAATAATTTAAAGGCAAGATTTAATCCTTCTCATATTTATAATAATTTAAAGGCAAGATTTAATCCTTCTCATACTTTTGAATTGGAGATTTTTATTGGTATAGTCCACACGACAACTAGTCTAGGTGATGTTAGCATTTGAAAAAATATGTACACCCCCCAATTTTGTATAATTTTCCCACCACATATATTTAAACAAAACATGCGGGTTCAACTGAACTCATTACTAACAATATATATCTGTTCAGTACCTGCAGACCCCATTCCGATGATCTTGTCTGTAGTTGTTATGCTTTCGAGGACATCATCTGCCGTGAAATTTAACCTTTTGAATGCTGTTAACTTCCACGGTCCGATTTCCTTGTCACATGGAAACCTTCGGTTGTACTTCAAGTGGAAACATCGGATGGCCACAATGAGGACGAATAGTACTACTCCGAATGTTGCAGAGGTGATCCAGACTATCAATGCACCATCAGTTTTCTTAGAGTGGTTCGAAAAATCTACTTTTCCATCTTTCAGTTCATCCGTCCTGCACGGATTGTGTATGATTGTACCACAAAGGCCCTGATTTCCTACGAAGGATGAAGGATGGAAAGTTGAGAATATGGACCCTGACGAAGGTAATGGACCAGTGAGTTGATTATATGACACGTTGAAATGTTCCAACGTGCTAGACTTTTCGAAATTTGAAGGGATAGTCCCCGTGAGGAAATTATGTGATAAATCAACGTCTGTTATTGAAGGAATCGCGGAGATTTCCCAGGGAATGATTCCAGTAAGCGAATTTTGCCTAAAATTAAGTGAAATAAGCTTTTCACAATGCTCAATGTCCCATGGAATGCTTCCATTGAGATTGTTTCCTTCGAGTTCGATTTTGTACACATTTTCACACCCTTTGAAATCAGGGATTCTTCCAACAAGGCCACTGTAACTTGCTGAGAAAATCTGTAAACTCGGGGCATTCCAGATATTTTCAGGCAAGCCACAACCAAAAGAATTCTCCGAAATGTTCAAGTACTGCATTTTCGGGGCATTTCCAAAGTCTTTTGGAATTGTACCCGAAAAGTTGTTCTTGCTGATGTCCATGTAGGTGAAATTTGGCAAAAACCCGAATCCTGGTGGAATCGAGCCATTGAGTTTGTTGTCTTGAATTCTCAGCCTGGATAAAGCTGAGCAGTTCGTTAAGGATGAAGGGATCTCACCAGTAAACTCATTCGAGAACAGAATGAGTTTAACCAAGTTGTTGCTGAGGCAAAGATTTGGTGGAATTGGACCAGACAAAGTGTTTGAGGAGACATCAAGTTTTTGCAACTTTGCGTTTGATCCCAACTTTTGTGGCAAAATTCCAGTGAGTGAATTGTTCCAAAGAGCTAGCAATTCGAGATTTGGTAACTCACCAATGCCTTCTGGTATTTCACCAGATATGTTATTGTTCATCAAATACAACATGTTCAGCTCTTTTAACTCTGAAAATCCTGATGGAATTGTCCCTGAGAGATGATTATCCGATAAATCCAGTAATTTCAGCAATGTGAGTTGAGAAAAACTCGAAGGAATTGGACCGATAAAATGGTTCTTGAAAAGAAGTAACGATTCAAGACTTGTTAAATTTCCGAGCTGAATTGGAAATTCACCAGAAAGATTTGCCTGAGAGATATCAAGATAGGACAAATTCGATAGAGAGGAAAATTCAGCAGGTACATTGCCAGTATAATTGTTGTATCCAATTTCAAGATGATCAAGTTGATCTAAGGCACTCAATTCCACTGGAATTTTACCACCAAGTAAATTTCCAGCTAAGTGTAGGAATTTCAACTTCTTGAAATTTCCATAACTCGCAGGGATTTCACCAGAAAAGTAACTGCCACCAAGATTCAGATACTCAAGAATTTGAAGTCTAACAATTTCTACAGGCAACGCGCCTGTAAAACTGTTGCTATAGGCATTTAAGTACGCGAGGGACTTAAGATGAGTTATCCCGAGGGGAAATGTTGAATTAAAAGAGTTGTGACTAATGTCAAGTGTTCTAAGAAATGGAAATTGGAAAATGATTGTTTGTAATGGTCCATCAAATGAATTTCCACTTAAATTTAAGTGGTGTAAGTGTACCAAGTACCTAATTTCTTGTGGAATTTTACCACTAAGATTCCTTCCTGAGAGATTAAGTGTTGTAATTTGACTTGTTTTGTTGTCACATATGATGCCTGACCATGAACACCAAAAGGGTTGTGAACCAAAATTTGAGAAAGTTGTTGTAGGATTCCAATCTTGAAATGTGTTGTTTGGATCTTGAAAAGAGGATTTTAAGGACAAAAGGGAAATGAGTTGAAGAGGAAAATTTGAAGTAGAGAAAACAAGTGAATTTTGTGTGAGAAAGAACAAAATTGTAGTGAGAAAGAGGGGAAGGAAATGGTTCATGGTTATGAGGGTGTAGGAAAGTTTTGGTTAAGAAAAATAGGGTGTGTAAAGATGAATGGTAAATTTAAGGGAAGTAATGTTTTGATGGTTAGAATTTGCTTTTTGTTGTGTGTTGGATACAGAGGGTGTTTCATGATGATTAGTTTCTTGTTTTGTTTTGTTTGGTGTAAAGAGAGAGATGAGGAAAGGAAAAGAAAAAGGTTCATATGTATAATCCCAAGTATTTAACTTTTACTTTAGTAATCTTAATTTATGTAACATATGTTTTTTCATTTTATCGGAAAAAAATACTTTATTTTAATTTATATGAAATTGTTTCACTAGACATAATATTTAAGAAAGAAAAGAATGTTTTTGAAACTTATAATCTAAAGTAAGTTGATGGTATTTGTGTGATAATAACTTATTTTGGGAAGAATTAAATACAGAATTTATAGTTAATTTGTTACTAAATATAGAAAAATAGAGTATCATTCATTTTGGATTGACTAAAAAGAAAAAAGTGACATATAAATTAGCATAAAGAGTGTTATATTTGTATATTTAGAAATTACTTTAAATTTTGTGTTTACTTTTAAAAATGTATAGTTGTATAAATGTTTAAGGCTTATTCAGAGATAACTTTCAAAAAATCTTTCATTTCTTTTTATTGGTGTGTCCAATAAAATAGTGTCACATAAATTAAAATAAAAAATAATCATAAATAGGAAACATCTCTCTCTATATATATATATAAAAGCAAAACTAAATGCAAGACAAGAAGCTACGTGGCATGATATTAAAAAGCCACTTAGCGATTTTTAGGACAAAGTTAAAAAATATTGTAATAAAATTTTTGAATTGAAAAATTAAGTACTTGAATTCGAAAATAATCTCTCTATATATAAAAACAAAACTAAAAGCAAGACAAGAGAAGCAACGTGGCATGATATTAAAAGCCACGTAGAGATTTATAGGACAAAGTTAAAAAATATTGTAATAAAAAATTTGAATTGAAAAATTAAATACTTGAATTTGAAAATAATAATGCAAAAAGGAAAAAAAATCATAATTTAAACTTAAAAATTATTGTTGATGAGTCCTAAATAAACTCTAACTATTACACAATAATAATAATAATTGTTATGAAACAAGAAAGAATAAAGAAGAAAAGTTGAGAGAATAGAGAGAGTAATTCTTATTTCTTCTCTTGAGGGATCTTGATGTGAAATTTACAATGAATGTACCCTTCTATTTATAAGAAAAATTTACTCCTAGTCTGACTAAAAGACAGATGATTCAAATCCTAATAGATATCAAAGTAGATCTTGATAGACATTCACTATAATATAAATACATTTATAACACTCCCCCTTGAATGTTTAATTGGTAGATAATGTGCCTCGTTAAAACCTTACTAAAAAAATTTTAGTGGGAAAAAATCTAGTAAAGGAAAAGAGTACACATCTCTAACCATACGCATAGAGGTTGCCTCATTAAAAACCGAAAACCCAGTAGAACAAAACCTCATAAGAAAAAAAGAGTACAACGCATATTAACTCCCCCTAATGAGAACACTCTTGAACCTTTGCATCCCGATCTTGTGCACCATCTTCTTAAAAGTTATAATTGGAGAAAACTTGGTGAATAAATCAGCCACATTTTCACTTGAATGAATCTGTTGCACGTTGATATCACCAATCTTTTGTAACTCGTGTATGTAGAAAAACTTTGATGAAGTGTGCTTCGTTCGATCTCCTTTTTTGAATTCTCCATTAAGATGTGCTATGCATGATACATTATCTCCGTATAAAATTATGGGTAGATTGCCGTATTTCACACCATATATATATATATATATATATATATATCTTTAGGTGACACATATACCAATGTACCTTTCCTCTTCTTTTTCTATTGTCAATAATTTATAAATTTTTATTTATCTCAAATTTTTTATTATTTGTGTGCTTAACTATTTTTGTTTATACATTCAGTATAGCTATGATAAAATTTTATTCTCGCATTTAATACTAGCAAAGTCATATTTATGTCCTTTTTTATTCGTTTTATTCAAAATACTATCATATTATCAGTATATAAAAGTAAAGAATCTTTACAAATTATATTTTAATATACATTTTTTTATCATAAAAAAATTCTCAATGGATAAAAAGATTTTAGATAATAGTGCTCATCAAATTTCTTTGAATAACTATCAAAATGTGTTGATGCTTTACTTAATTTTTTCTTTAATTATTTTATTGTTATTTATGATTAACATTATATCTATTTTTCATTACAGATATTACTATCATGGATTAAAAAATTATATGTAATTCTCATCAAATTTCTTTGATTAGTTATAAATATATATTGTTCATGGTTAATTTATTTTTAAATTATTTTATTATTATTTATGATTAGTATTATATATATCTCTTGAAATAGATGTACCTACTATGAATGAAAAAATTACAGGTAATGCTCATCAGATTTCTCTGAATAATCGTAAAGGTATGTTCTCATACTTGATTTAATTTTATAGTGATTTTATTATTTTTTGTGATTAATATTATATTTATCTTTTGTCACAAATGTATCTAAGGAAGCTGAAGTTTCCACAAATCTTATGCACATAAATTTCTATAAATTGCGAAATAAATATTTAAGAAATTAGCAAGTACTTTCAAAAGAGATTTAACAGACCATTTGCTTAAAGAATGAATTCAAATATATTTGTATGTGCACAAATATTATTATATCATTTTTATTTGTGTTAATATATACTTCTATAACGTTTACATATTTACTCTCTCCTAAAAAGGTTATAAAATAGATTTACATGCATCTAATTATTGCAGTTGATTTATTCTTTTCATGATTTTATTTGCAAATACACATTTATATATTAAAAATATTTACTAATTCTGTTTGTCATTTAAATTTTTTAAAATCATACAACTAAAATCTTGATAAACAAAAAATTAATTGAATATTAAAATTCAATATGAACAATCGAATAATTTTAGATAGTGAATAATGCAATAAAGAAAATTATAGGTCAATCTTTTGATAATTATATGATTAGTTATTTCTTTTGCCAGTGATGAGATTATGGGATTGTGTGGAAGTAGAGGTTGAGAGGGTTTGGGGGGGGGGGGGGGGGGGGGGGGTACATAGTTCAAATAAATTAATTGAACTATGTAACTTTTAAAAATTATTTATTATAAATTATATTTAATATTTCTTAATTAATTTAAAATATGTGCTACAATAAAATTTAATTTATTTTTTAAAATTAATAAATGACATTTTTAATGATTTATTTTTAAAATATTCCACGCATCGTGCGAGTACTTATACTAGTTTTTTATAATGTCATTTCATTTTAATTGTTAAAACAAGTTAAGAACTTATTTTTAATTTCATTAATTCAAGGAAAATTGCATAATAACACTGCTTAACTTATTATATCTATTTCAAAATTTCTATTGTTTTTATTTAATTACATCTCATTCCATATTTTTTTTTCTCTATCTAAAAATCACGGATATATCACAGAAAAATATGATATATTTGTATAAAATAAATGATGTATCCGCAAGAATGTGATGTATCTGTGCCAAATTAAGTGACGTATTCTAAAGAATGTAATATAATCTGAATAAAATTAAGTGATGTATCCAGAAGAATGTGATGTATTCGTGTGAACTAAATCAAAAAATTTTAATAATATTAAAGATAGTTGAGACAGACTGCAATTAGCTCCAAAGAGGGTGAAATTTATGTTGTTCATCCATAACTCAATTAATTGTAGTTTATAGGGATCTTTACGCTAATAGCCAATCAAATTTACTATTATTTTTTTTTATTAATTGATATACATAAATTATACTCCAAGCTATACAATTATAAATGAACTCTATATATTTATATATTAAATCATTAATTGGATAAATTACTACTTTCTTCGTTTCATTTTAGTTGACCCTCTTTCTAAAAATATTTGTTTCAATTTAGTTGTCCTTTTGATGAAATCAAGAGAATTTTATTATGTTCATTCAATACTACCCTTCACATTAAATGACTAAATAAAGTGTATTTACTCAAATTTATATTTTCAAAATATAACTAATAAGGCTAATTTGATAAAATAAACCCCTAATTAATATTTTCTTAATGGATGTGCTAAGTTTATAAGGGTCAATTAATATGAAACGGAGGAAGTAGTATTTAAATTAACCAAACTCAAATTCCAATACCTCTACAAAACCATTTTTGCTTCTTCCTCTTAGGTTTTTTGTTGTTACTTCTTTATGCATAACTTCCATGCTTCTGCTCTCACAATTCATCACCCCATTTGATAAAGATAGTAAGTCTGTTTTGTTGATAAAGATGGTATGTTTTGTTTTTTTTCTGTTTTCTTTTTGCTACTGTGTCTCTCTACTTTATTTCCCATAGTATTATTTATCTTCCTCTTTTGTCTGCACCTCTTGCAAAAACTCACTTTTGTCTCTCTTTTTTTAATTGTCATGTATATTAAAATAAATTATTTCCAAATATGTATTCTCAACTTTGCCCTTTGCATTATTAAAGAATTAAGAGATATATAAATAAATAAATAATAAAGAACTAATAAAAAATATATAAGTCAAATTATGTTCATAATTAATTTTTTCTTAAAAAATTATGTAAAATCTTATTCTGATAACTGGAAAAAACGGATGAAGTAGTTTTTTGGTTTTCTTGGATTTCTTTTTCCCCACCCCTTCTCTTCTTTTTTTGTTTTTATCCAAACACTACTTTTTCATCATTCTTTGTTAGCTTTTTCTGTAATATCCCAACAGATTGATATTGATTTTTGGCAATAGTAGTCTCAGGATCCAAGAAAGTGATTTACATTTCCCTCCAATTCCTCCTGCCTTTTCTTTTTTTTTTTCTTTTTCTTTTTTCAGCATATTTTCTTCTTTCTCTTCTTTGAATTATTTCTAGACACAAAGATTGATACCAAGGGAATAACTCTGTGATTAAACTTCCATTGGGACATGCAATAAGAAGTTATGCTTTATATTAGTGTTTGAATATGTGATTTGAGATGATGACTTTAAATTATAATTTCAAATCTCAGTATTTTCAAAAAAAAAAAAAAATGATTTGAGATTTCAAATAATAAAATGTAAAACTTGAGAACCCAAAATCTTATATTTTGTAAAAAGAAAAAGATTCGCCATTTTAAATTTTGTAGAAAAAAATTCACACTCAGCATGAAAAGATTGTTTGTACTATAAGAAATGATATTCTCGAGGGCCCAAGCTCCTCGTCCCAGTCAATCCCCCGTTGGTCGAGTTACTTCGTTCTTTTCAGTCGAGCGTCTAAAGACCCTCTCACTTCTTCTACTACAATAAGATCGGTAAGAGGAGCCGCCCTCCCCCTTACCCCACTTTATTCCACCCTCTAACCTACTTGATTTTGTTTGGTCTTTCCATAGTAGACCCTGCCATAGTGAAGCGTCCTCCTTTGACAAGCGGCTGCGAGCGCCTACATCACAAAGTCCTAACTATATACCTACGAACCCTTGGGACCTTCTTCAACCCCAGAATGATTACTATTGTTGACTAGTAGATCTTTATAAAATTATATGTATTTGAAATTATATAATTGCAAATAATTATTTATAAAAGGAACATGAAGCTACATAATTTATCAATGTGACGCATTAAAATATTTTGATATCTTCTTTATAACTATGATTTGCCCATTTGATAAAATTGTTGTTAGGGGGTTTGTCCTGAATTTTTTCTACTTTACCTTGATTCTACCATAATTGTGTTTTACTTCAAAAAAAAATTTTAATGAAAAAGATTTTTTCCATAATTAGTTATCCTTTTTTGGAGAAAATGTTTTAAACTTGTATAAATAGAAAATTCTTCTCCACAAACAATAACACAGTAACATTCACAATTTAATCGTTTAAGAAAGTCTTGTTTAAGTGAAGATTTTCTCTCAAATAGTTTTCATGTTTTTTTATATTAGTTATCATAATGTAGGTCACTTGATCAAACTATATCAATAATATATTTTTCTTATTTTTTTGTCGTTGGAATTATCATTATCTTGTTTGCAACTATTATAGCTTTCAAATAACACCCTCTCAATTTCGATCCCAACAATTATATAAGAATCAGAGAGATTTTAATAATTTTCATAACTTGAAATTTTCATATTTACGAGATAAAATACAATTTAAAAGTTTAAATTATATATCAAATAAGTCTTTAAATATAAATCAACCTGATTACATATCACATGTACAAATGGGCCCTAATATGTTACAATATGAATCATGATATCATATATTTAAATTTTACTATAAGAGCATCACTATAAATTTAAGTTTTAGTGAATTCAAATTTAATAAAAAATTATCATGTGATGTAAAGTCAAACTAATCTCCTCCAATAGATAACAAAGGGTTGTGACCCGATCACAACTAGTCAACCAATCTCGAATAATATTGAAATTGTTTTTTCATCTCTTCGAGAGAAATAGATACTAATATTTTCTACTTACGGATTGAACACACACATAAAAGTTAGAAATCTATTTATTTTTCTAAAAAAACATGTATCTTTTATTTTCTGGTTACGGATTGAACACACACACAAAAAAAGTTAGAAATCTATTTATTTTTCTAAAAACATGTACTTATTTCCAACCAACTCTCCATGTTCTTTTTTTTATTTTCTTTTTTCAGTATATTTTTCTTCTTTGAAAACTAAATATTGGTACCAAATGGACAGCCTAACTAGTGATTGATATGCTATATTGGAACTTTAGTAATTACTTTTACATATTGTTGCATAGTTACCCTACTGCTTATTATCATGTCCAAAAAAGAAAGAAAAAAATTATGAACACTGGACCATCCATCTTTGGAGAAAAAAAGACATTGGGCTATCAACCATCCATCATCTTATTACTTTAACGCTCGCTTGGTAATAATCTTAATATTAATTTTAGGATGATTAAATCTCATATTTAGTTACGATAAAATGTATGGAATAATTCATTTCGGAGTGTTATTTTTATCCACCTTGAAGATGGGATAACTAATCCGGAAATAGTTAATCCCAAGATAACTTCTTTCCAACCAAACAAACCCTTAATAGCCATAACTTTAATGTAAAAATTAGTAGTTAGGATGGCCTATTTTTAGATTGCATGTTAATATTTAATCACGGTTTAAAATGTATTTTAAGACGAAAATAATATTTAGATAAAAATACTCATATCAAATTGAAGCACACAACTATTCCAACATATGGAGTTCGAAATTTTGACAAGTAAACTTCAACATAATGTGCTATAATTCAAAATATTCTTGAAGTTTTAAATGTTCAGTTCCAACTTCTAAATTTTTAAACTCAAGAATTTTTTATGAAGATTGAACTTGCTGAAAACAGTGGCGGATGTAGAGTAGAAGGTGTGGGTTCCCGGGAACCCACACCCGTTACCGTAAGGATTAAAATTACATAGAAAAATCGCCAAAAGTTATAAATATTAATAGGTGAGAATCCATAACTAAACCAAGGGATAGCTTAGTGGCAGGAAAGGAGCCCTTGGGAACCCACAAGTTTAAAATTCTGGATCCGCCTCTGGCTGGAATAGCTATTATATTGGATTGGGTTCATTCATGAGGGGTGCGAATTAGTTTGTTAGCCCGTTAGTTTATCCACTCCTAAACTCTTTATATAATATATAAATACATCATTATGAATGTAGAAAAAAGGACCTTTTTTTCCACATTAATATGATGATTAGGGTAAGCTTTACAAAGAAAACATTGTACGTTTTTTGGGGATATCTGGATCGTGGACAAAGAGATTTCATCCACTCGATAAGCATTTCTGATGATCGTTAAATGAGTCGTGTTACTACAAATTTACTTCCGAAACCTATAATAACTGTCCTAAACATTGAATAGTCTTAGAGTGGTTAGACCAGCTATGTTGTATGGGGTGAAGCGTTGGCCAGTTAAGAGTTCTCACATTCAAAAGATGAAGGTGGCAGAGATGAGGATGTTGCGATGGTTATGTGGATTTACTACGATGGATCAGGAATGAGGTTATACGTATTAAATAGTTAGTTTCAATCTGCAGCATAGTTGGTTGGTTAAGTGGAGTCCAGCTGTCACTCATAGTCGGTTATTATTGTGCCTATATAAATAACACATGGAGCAGTTGTAAAATAACACACTTTAATAAAAAAAATAAGTAAACCAGTTTCTTCCTCTCATAGCTCTTAGCTCTAGAAGCTTCTTCAATGACAAATGTTCCATATCTGCAAGTCTAGTATCCATAAAATTGACATGGTATCATAGCAACATTCTTCCCTTTAACTACGCGCCAAATTTCGATCAATTCTGCTGTCAATTTCGCCATGGGAGAAGACCAATCACATGCAGCAACTAGCGTTCCTTCCGTAGCAACACTTGATCATCATCATCCTCTCTATCTTCATACATTCGATTCTCCGGGACTGGTATTAATTCCAATCAAGCTCATAAGGCCAGAAAATTAGTCCATCAAGCTAATAGGGCCAGAAAATTACTCCTTGTGGAGTAGGTCCATGACATTAGCACTACGAGAAAAATAAGCTTGCTTTGTCGATGGAACTTGCACCAAAAATATCTATAAAGGAGAATTGGAAGAATTATGGGAGAAATGTAATGCTATAGTCTTATCATGGATAGGTGGCACTGTTTCTGCTGAGTTAGTTCCGAGCATTGTGTATGCTTTGAATGCTTGCAAAGTTTGGACTGAATTCAAGGAACGATTTGATAGGTCGAATTTGACTAGAATCTAGTATTTGTGGTTTAAAATTGCAAATTTAAAATAGGGCATTGACTCTGTGACTAGTTATTACTCGAAAATAAGAGATTTTGGAGTGAACTCGATGTGATGTTACCATTACTCTCTTGTGATTGTGCAGAATCCAATGCCTATGTAGAACACCTAAAATCACAACAATTGCTACAATTTCTCATGGGACTCAATGAGATTACAGTAGTTTGAGAAGTAGCATTTTATCTCAAAGTCCCGCAGTTATTGTGAATAAAGCATATGCAACGATTACTCAAGAGGAGAGTCAATAATTATTCGGGGTAATTGATGCACATAATAATCCGTTGACTATGTTAGCTGGTAGAGCTCAGGGTTTTAGACCTAAGAAGCTTGGTTCTTATGGGGGTGGATACAAAGGATCTGGAGGATCAGGGGGTTCAGGCTTTGGGGAACCTATTAGACCTTTTATACATTGTGGATATAAGGGACATTCTAGTGATAACTGCTATAGGATTATTGGCTACCCATCTAATTCCAAAATCAGGAAAAAAGCACAACAACAGGCATAACAGGGTCACTTCAAACCATTTGTAGATGTCACTACTAATGCCACACAAACACCTCTTGCTTCCCAGTCAAAATCTCCTAGCACAAGCTATTTCCCCACAGAGCAGCAGTATTAACACATGTTGGACAAGTAGGGTTCAGCTGGAAGTATTAGTGAGTGTGTATCACACATGGTAGGTATACACTTATCACTATCTAATATATTTACTTGTAATTGGATTGTTGATTTCGGGGCATCACACCATATTACTCCTTGTGAAGAGTTATTATGTGACATTAAAGACTTAGAAAAGCACCTGAGTGATAAGGTTCAAGTCCCGACTGGTGGAAGATCTCAAATTGCTAATGCATGCGGTACAACCATATTTGTTCTATCCAAGATGAAGAATGTGTTACATGTCCCTGACTTTGAGTTTAATATTATATCAATGTCTAAGATAACCAAGGACTTTTCATGTGTTGTTCTAATTTTTCCTGATTTTTGTGTATTTCATGGGCTTTACAATGTCAAGGTCTTGGGGATTGATAGAGAGAAAGAAGGGCTATATATCCTACAGGAGAAGGTTAATCCACAGGCAAATGTTGCAAACTCTCATAGAAATACCAAATGTGACCTTTGGCATCTTAGATTAGGACATCCTCATCACATGTGATGCATCAGATCACATCTCTGAAAATGTCACTGCATACTAATATCCAAGATAAGTGTCATATTTTCCCTCTAGCTAAACATCATAGATTACATTTTTCTACTAGCTATTATAAAGCCTCTGCTTGTTTTGATTTGATTCATGTAGATGTGTGGGGGCCTTATAGGAAGCCTACATATGATAAAAAATACTACTTTGTTACTATAGTAGATGACTGCAGTAGGTACATCTGGATCTATTTGATACAATCTAAAAGTGAAGTTGTTATTGTTTTGAAAAAAAATTGTCTCTCATTAAGACTCAATTTGATGTTACTGTGAAAACCCTGAGATCTGACAATAGGACTGAGTTTTTCAATTCTCAGTGCACTCAATTATTTGATTCTCATGGAATAATTCACCAAAGTAGTTGTCCCCACACTCTACAACAAAATGACATAGCTGAAAAAACACAAACAGATTTTAGAAGTGGCTAGAGCACTCAAATTTCGGAGTGGAGTACCCATTAGTTTTGGGGAGATTGTGTCAGTACTTTTGTTTATTTGATCAACACACTGCCTTCAAAGGTGTTGGAAGGTAAATCAGCTTATACCTTGTTGTATGAAAAGGATCCTTCACTTGATCATCTTAGAGTGTTTGGATGCCTTTGTTATGCCAGTAAATTACCTAGAGGTGACAAGTTCTCTACAAGAGCTAGGAGAGCAGTCTTGGTGGGTTATTCTGCAACACAGAAAGGCTACAATCTGTATGATTTGGATGACAAGACCTTCTTTGTCAATAGAGATATTAGTTTCAGAGAAACTGATTTTCCCTTTAAATTAGACAACTCAATAGACACAGTTCACTTAGACTTCTTCTCTTCCGTTGAATTCACTATTTCATTGGAAAATGATAATCTAACACCTTCAGATTCTACACCATTTGATTTTAATATCCCACCTGGAAATGATGTTGGAGACTTAAACTCTTTCGTTGAACTACCTTCTGACTAAACTATTGTAGCTCCTGCAGAGAGTGTTGAAATTTGCTCAAATATTCCTATGTTGTTGTTATTGAGCCACTTAATCACATTGATACAGAAGGCCCTGTAGTACCAGGTTCATCTAAACCAGCCAGAACATCCAAACCTCCCATTTGGATGGGTGATTATTGTTGAAACCCAATTTAGGCTCTTCGTGCCTAAAATTAACGCTTTCAGATTTTCTGATAGTAGAACACAAAACATAATTTTTTTCATATTTCTATAACTTTTAATAAATTAGTGATAATCGTTTTTTTTTAGGATTTTGGTATCAATTTATTGTCATTATCTTTAATTTTGTAAATCTTAGAATTTTTATCAGTTTATTATCATTTTAATATTTTTGCACAGCCATCTACACACGTACATAACATAACACTACAATGTTTTTTTACATATTATAACTTTAATTATTTATAACGTAATATTTTTTAAAGATAATAACATTACATTTGTTGTTTGCATTTTTTGTAACTATACATCGACATTTATATTTTGTACATTATTTAATACAATCTGCAAATGATGACGTTGCTTTAATTATTTTAATACACAGAACAATAAATCAATCAAGTCAAGATCTCATTACTTTTTAAAAGGTGACACTTGAGGTGACGGATAGAGATGTATTTTTTGGATAAAGATTTTTTATGCATTGATTTAAAGGGAGAAAAAATCATTGTATAATATCCCATGGGTTAATTCATGTATTCAGGGGACAAGAAGAGTTATTTTTTTATTTTATGGATAAAGAGATGGGCTAATTTTTTATATAAATAAGGGAAGGGGTTATTTCTTTTAATTATTCTAATTATACAAAATAAAATACACACACCACACATACACCCAAAAATCAGATTTTTAATTTGCTCTCAAAACTCACGTTACTGTCTCCTCTCCCCTTTCCCCTTCACTGCCGCCGACAGTTATGGCTGGTGCCGACGACCACCACCAAACCCCTCTCTCTCTTCTTTCTTCTTCCCTTTTCCTAATTTGTTGCTGCCTCATCGAGATTAATGGCCGGCGAGTGCCAGCCACCCCACCAGCCATCATTGTCGCCCTCTTCCTCTATTCTTTTCTCTTATTTTTCTCTTCTCCGCAGCTGTTTCGTCGGACGTGATGACCGGCGAGCACCAGCGAGCTACTGCCACCGGGTCTCCCCTCTTTACCCTTTCCTCTGATTCGATTAAAAATAATGGCCTACACCAAAATGGTCCAGATCCATGGTTGGAGTTACATGTCTTCCGGCGAGAGTCGTTGAAGCAACACCACTTACATCACATATTCATTTTGTTGTTTCTATTGAATGTGGTTTTCTAATTTTTTTATGTTTCAATGTTACTTGTACATATGTGCCAGACTTGTGAATTTTTTGGTTAGCCTTATGATGCCGGACAACTTTTTATATTTGATTCCTATTGTTGACACCCTCACTATCATATTATTTGTTGGAAGATTTAACATGATTTATTTTTTGATGAGTTTGCTACGGTTGCGCTATTTTTGTGATACCACTAACTGTTTTGGGCAAGTTTGTCCCTTTTTCTTTATTGATTTTGATTTTGTGACTGATAAGAACTGATTCTACACTACTTGGCCAATGAAGAAATTATCCGTCGATTTTCGAGGCCTTAACAAATAAAAAGATGAATTTTACATATACAAATACATAATAAAAATAAATATTTTTGGTCGATGATGAAATTCTTAAAATATTTAAAACTTTATCCGAGCCCGCTTTTTAACAAAAAATATATATTTTTACGTATCTTTTTAATTTATTTTGATAATTATTTATTTGTTACTAACATTTTTATTACAAGTGTTTATACAAGTTATTGAGAATCCTCGTCGGGAATTGCATTTAAAGAGGACTTTAAATTTGTGTTGTGTTTTATATTCTTATACCTGTACAAATATTATTATAATGAAAACTTTACTTTTCGGGTGCTGGGTGGGATATTCTTTATTTACGCAATCCTCATCACGCTTTTAGGTAAATTTAGGCAAATCTAGGCCGTTAATATATACATTAAATTGATTTAGATAATTAATAAAAATAATTCATACTTTTTACACTAAAAATATTACGTAATCTTTTTTCTTTAAAACAAAATTTTTCTTTATTCAATCTTTACTTTTCTTTTCATATACATTCCTATATATACTTTTATTTACATATCTTCATATACTTTTATACATATTTTTACTATAATATATGTAATTTATACATTCTTTACATATAAATTATTTACATCATTTTTACACATTTTATATTTGTATGTATACACATTGATTTTTTTCTTCCTTTGGTAATAAACCTAAGTCTGGCTGGGAACCACATTTGTGGATTTTAAAGGATGCCTAACTCCTTCCCTTCTGAATAATTTGAACCCTTATCTGGAATCTAAAATGATTCATAGATTAAAACACAAGTTCTACATGTTAATAAATAAATAGGTTTCCTTATTTTCCTTAAAAATTAGGTGGCGACTCTGTACAAAATTTATTTTAGAGTCCATAATGTCGTGCGCGTTTTGACCTTAGATAAAAATCGGGTATGACAGGTTGGCGACTCTGCTGGGGATGCAAGGTTCTAACCATTACAGATTTAAGTAAATATATATATATATATATATATTTCTACATTATTATTTGTTTCTTTCTAATTGTCTTGATTTATCTTATTTGTGTGGTATAAATTGTTAATTATTTTGTATAGCTTATTTATTATTTATTTATTGCTTTATATAAACTGTCATCCCGTTCATATCTCTTTCATTTGGGAAAACTGACACAATCACACATACAAGTGAGGTGTGTTTTGCGCACCCGCAAATTTCTTTCAAAGTCGTAAATTTTAGGAGAGTTGGCGTATGCACGGGGTGTCCAAATCTTTTTTTGTGTGCCCGCTTAGCCTTCTCACTCGAGTAATCCGCTCGAGAACCACAATCTAGCAAACCACTCTTAGTCGAACATAGGATAGAGCTAAAACAACACATTTTTAGGCGCATGCATCATTAGTCAACTTTAAGTTCGAAGGGTTCACAACTCACGTGACACATTACTATAGTATTTGTACATATCTGAAGGATTATTGTGTCTGTACATATTTATTTGTTCTAAATTGTTTATTCTTTTGTGGAAAGGTGTAATCTAATCTTTGTTTTGCATGGTTGATCAGTTAAAAGATACACTTTACCAACATTGTCATTAGCTGCGTATAGGTTTGAACTATATTTTGACATGATTCTTGTCTTGACAAGATACGTAGGCAACCCTTTATTAGGGTTCGGTCTCTTAATTGTTTTAGAATAATTTCTTTGATATTGAAACTGGGGCAATTTTCTGGAACGGTTAAAAAAAGCTCTCCAAAATTCTTCAAGAGCGCAAATCAATGACTCTTTAAATCTAAATCTTAATTACATTAGTGTCTAGCCAGCCTACCTTCAGTTCCTCAGTCAATTTTGATTGAAGAATATCCAACCTCTCCTTTCAAACGTCGTAAACCATTAAAATTATGGCCTATCGATCCTCACTTTCAAAAGCAAGGTTTCAACATTTTTTCAGTAACAATAAACCTGCCAATTGTGGCGAAATAATGTCATAATTCCTTCACTTTTTTAATTTTCTCAGCATATTGAAGTTGTGTTAAAGCTCTCCCAATGCTTGACATCCATTCTCTCGATTATTTGATCAGAACAATTTTTATGTTGCAAGCAGTTCTTTCCTGATCGTCTTTCATATTATTTTTCAAGAATGACCATCATTTTTTTACAATTATACATTGCACATACAAATTCATAAATTTGCCTGAACTATGCAGACCTGATTCTTGTATTCACAAGATACGTAGGCAACCCTCATTTGGGTTCGGTCCCATTCTTTTATAAAAAAAAATAATTTTGACTTAATTGGTACCAATACAATTAGGAGTGTGTATGAGAAAGAACAAATTTGTATGATGTAAAGGACCAATTTTATGGTAAATCATAGATTCTTTTAGCACCTTTTATCACATTCGAGTGACACTTGAAAAAATCTCCTGCATACATCTAAGACTAGAACGAAGCCAACCTCATCGTTTCATGTGCATTGTATGGTGAACTTTAGTTTAATTCACTGCATTGCATTGTTGATCTAGAACTTTGCCTAAATGTTCGTTGAGGCCAAATTCGGAGTTACACTTGATTTAGGAAAGAATTATAGACCTTCTTTGACCCAATTGTGCCTTTCACACCCCACCAAATGACATTAATCTCTAGTATTCCATCATTTGAGCCTAAACCTTTTCTTTGGACAACTACATCTGCGCCTATACATTTTTGAGTGTTTACATGCATTATGCCTCTTTTGACCCTACCTCCTTGAGTGCACTAAATACG
>NC_061115.1:193357647-193368350 GCF_002878395.1 Capsicum annuum
AAAAGGAAATTACTCAAATATGTGTGAAATGGGACTTTTTTTTCTGGAGAGGGCATTTGAAATATGAGAATAAGCATAGCTCAAAATCTTTGTTTAAAGCAAGATGAATAAATCTTATCGATACTTAGGTATGTCTGAGGTACCACTTAAAACTATAAGAGTTACCCTGAAGTCGATCTCGGTTAGCTGGGAAGGAGATGAGGGAATTCTTATACACATTATTAATTATTGGTACCAACTTAAGTCAAAACACGATCGTGTCTTCTTCATCTTTCAATACTTTTTACCAAGAAAATACAAAAAAATTCTTTCCTTTTTTCAAGACACCCACTTTCACATACATATATTTTTACTTTTTTCAAGGCACCCAGTTTTAAAATACGGGCATTTGTCTTTTTCTTTTAAGCACATACTTTCAAATACCAACATTTTATTTTTCAGTCAGACGCCTATCTTTGAGTATCTTTTACATTTTTTATAGTCCCGTCAGTTAAGAGGCTATTACATTTGTTCTCCTAATCGAGAACTTTTTATATTTCAATAGCCTCGCCAGTCGAAAGAGCTATTAGATTTTGGCCACCTCACTAATTGAGGGTCTCAGTCTTCGTAGACAATTGAAGATGACAATCTACATCAGTATCCGTAGATAATTGGAGATATCATGTAATAATCAATATAGTCTTCGTAGATAATCGAAGACATCAATTATCACATAGTCTTCGTAAACAATCGGAGACAATAATCAACATAGTTTTCGTAGACAATCGAAGACAACACTCATTACATAGTCTTTGTAGACAATCAGAAACGTCGTTTTATCATCAAGTCTCTGTAGATAATCGGAGATATCATACATAGTCTTCGTATATAATCAAAGACAACATTCATGACATAGTCTTCATAGACAATCAAAGACATCATTTATTACATAGTCTCTGTAGACAATTAGAGACGTCATTTTACATCAAATCTCCGTAGACAATCGGAGATATCATGCATTAAGTCTTCAAAGACAACCAATGGGCTTTACCACAATCAGCATAGTCTTCATATACAATCAAAGACAACATTCATGACATAGTCTTCGTAGATAATTGAAGACATCACTCATTACATAGTCTCTGTAGACAATCAGAGACGTCATTTTATCATCAAGTCTCTATAGACAATCGGAGATATCATGCATTAAGTCCTCGAAGACAACCGATAGACTTTGCTACTATCAGCATAGTCTTCGTATACAATCGAAGACAACATTCATGACATAGTCTTCATAGACAATCGAAGACATCATTAATGACATAGTCTCTATAGATAATGGAAGGCATTATTTATCATCAAGTCTCCGTAGATAATCGAGGGTATCATACATAGTCTTCGTAGACAATCATAGGTGACAATCATCTGTCAATCTTCATAGACAATTAAAGACGACAATCAACATCAGTTTTCATAGACAATTGGAGATATCATACATTCAACTTCATAGATAATTGGAGATGCCATCAAGTCTTTGTATACAATCGAAGACATCATCATTCAAAATCAGTCTTCATAGATAATTGGAGATGACATTCAACATTTGTCTCCATAGATAATTGGAGATGTCATCAAGTCTTTATATACAATTAAAGACATCATCATTCAATATAACTCTTCATAGATAATCGGAGAAGACAATCAATATCGGTCTCCATAGACAATTGAAGATATCATGCATCAAGTCCCCATAAATAATCAGAGACGTCCTTCATTCTCAAGTCCCCGTAGACAATCGGAGACATCTTTCATTCATATTCTTTGTGTACAATCGAAGATGACAATCAACATCAGTGTCCATAGAATTAGAGATACTATCCATTAAATCTCCTTAAACAATCTGAGGCATCTTTCATTCTTAAGTTTCCGTAGACAATCGGAGACGTCATTCATCTTTAAGTCTCCGTAGATAATCGGAGATGTCATACATCTTTTCAGTCGGAAATACAATTCAGAACAAGACATTTCTTTTCTTTCCTAGAAGATAGTTTTAGCCATAAATCATACACTGGGGCAAATTTTGAGAACCGCCTCAAATTTATCCTATTTTTCTCATTTTGAACTACATTGACCTGATTCTCATGTCACTCGAGATATGTAGGAAGCTCTGTGCAGAGTTCAGCCTTCACAATCCCATAATCATTTTTTCTCCCCAGCAAGTGCACAATCTTGCACCCTCAGCATCTCACAGCTTGATATTGGGGCAATTTTGAAAGGGACATCGGGAATAGATGAACACTTCTGTTTTCAAATAGTCCTTCTCTTAATAATCATTTCACACAGTCTTTCACCATTAATAACAGGGCAATTTGCCTAATCTTTTGAACTACACCTAACCTGATCCTCATCAACTCGAGGTATGTAGACAACTCTAAACTAGAGTTCAGACAATTTTTTAGCAAAAGTGATATTTTGTCCATTAAAATTGACTACACATTAATATTTTCATCTGAAGACTTCTACATCGTCTTCAAATGAAAAGGGACAAATTATTGACACCCAATTTTGTCTCTCCGTGCCTAAAATTAATGCTTTCAGATTTTCTAATCGTTAAAGGACACAAAATATAATTTTTTTTTACATTTCTATAATTTTTAATAAATTAATGATAATCATCTTTTTTTAGAATTTTTGTATCAATTTATTGTCATTATCTTTAATTTTGTAAACCTTAGAATTTTTATTAGTTTATCATCATTTTAATATTTTTGCACAGTCATCTACATACATACATAATATAACACTACAATACTTTTTTACATATTATAACTTTAATTTTTTATAACGTAATATATTTTTTAAAGATAATTACATTTGTTCTTTCCATTTTTTTGTAACTATACATCGACATTTATATTTTTCTACATTATTTAATACAATCTGCAAATGATGACACCGATTTAATTATTTTAATACACAGAATAATAAATCAGTCAAGTGAAGATCTCGTCACTTTTTAAAAGGTGACACTTGAGGTAACGGGTTGAGATTTTTATTTTTTGGATAAAAAATTTTTATACATTGATTTAAAGGGTGAAAAAAATCATTGGATAATATCTCCTGGGTTAATTCATGTATTAAGGGGACAAGAAGAGTTATTTTTTTTATTTTATGGATAAGGAGATGGGCTAATTTTTTATATAAATAAGGGAGGGGTTATTTCTTTTAATTATTCTAATTATACAAAATAATTTACACACACCACACATACACCCACAAATCAGATTTTTAATTTGCTCTCAAAACTCACGTTACTGTCTCCTCTCCTCTTTCCCCTTCACTGCCGCCAACAGTCATAGTCGGCACCGACGACCACCACCAAACCCCTCTCTCTCTTCTTTCTTCTTCCCTTTCTCTATTTTGATGTTGCCTCATCGGGATTAATGGTCGGCGAGTGTCAGCCGCTCCACCAGCCATCACTGTCGCCCTCTTCCTCTATTGTTTCTCTCATTTTTCTCTTCTCCGCGGCTGTCTCGCCGGAGGTGATGACCAACGAGCACCAGCGAGCTACTACCATCGGGTCTCCCCTCTTTAGCCCTTCCTCTGGTTCGATTGAAAATAATGGCCTACACCAAAATGGTCCAGATCTGTAGTTGGAGTTACATATTTTTTCGGCAAGAGTCGTTGAAGCAACACCACTTACATCATGTAGTCATTTTTTTTGTCTCTATTGAATGTGGTTTTCTAACATTTTTTTATGTTTCAATGTTACTTGTACATATCTGCTAGACTTGTAAATTTTTCGGTTAGCCTTATGATGTCGAACAACTTTTTATATTTGATTTCTATTGTTGACACCCTTATTATCATATTATTTTTTAGAAGATTTAACATGATTTATTTCTGATGAGTTTTCTATGGTTGCACTATTTTTGTGCTACCACTAATTGTTTTGGACAAGTTTGTCCCTTTTTCTTTACTGATTTTGATTTTATGACTGATAAGCACTGATTCTACACTACTTGGTCAATGAAGAAATTATACGTCGATTTTTTAGGCCTTAACAAATAAAAAGATGAATTTTACGTATACAAATACGTAACAAAAATAAATATTTTTGGGCGATGATGAAATTCTTATATATTTAAAACTTTTTTCGAGCCCGCTTTTTAACAAAATATATATTTTTACGTACCTTTTTAATTTATTTCGATAATTATTTATTTATTACTAACATTTTTACTACAAGTGTTTATACAGGTTATTGAGAATCCTCGTGGGAAATTGTCTTCAAAGAGGACTTTAAATTTGTGTTGTGTTTTATATTCTTATACCTGTACAAATATTATTATAGTGAAAACTTTACTTTTGGGGCACTGGGTGGGATATTCTTTATTTACGTAATCCTCATCACGCGTTTAGGCAAATCTAGGTCATTAATATATACATTAAATCGATTTAGATAATTAATAAAAATAATTCATACTTCTTACACTAAAAACATTACGTAATCTTTTTTTTTTTTTTGAAACAAAATTTTTCTTTATTTAATCTTTACTTTTCTTTTCATATACATTCCTATATATACTTTTATTTACATATCTTCATATACTTTTATACATATTTTTACTATAGTATATATAATTTATACATTTTTTACATATAAATTATTTACATCACTTTTACACACTTTATATTTGTATGTATACACATTGATTTTTTTCTTCATTTTTTAATAAACCTAAGTCTGGCCGGAAATCAATTTGTGAATTCTGAAGGATGCCTAACCCCTTCCCTTCGAAATAATTTGAATCCTTATCTGGAATCTAAAATGGTTCGTAGATTAAAACACAAGCTATACATTTTAATAAATAAATAGATTTCCTTATTTTTCTTAAGAATTAGGTGGCGACTCTATACAAAATTTATTTTTTTAGAGTCCATAATGTCATGTGTGTTTTGACCTTACTTAAGAATCAGGTATGAAATTTATGTTTCAAATCTTTCTTCAGCTTATCAAGTGTATCTGAAGAGCTTTTCCAGAGTGACTAAACTAAGTTCATTTCAAGAAGCTTCACAAAATCCTCAATGGGTCCATGTCATGCATAAGAAATTGATGCCTTGGTGGCTAATAACAAAGATAATAGAGAAGTGGACAAGTACAAAGCTAGATTAGTGGCTAAAGGCTACACTCAAAGAGAAGGTCTAGACTATCATGAGACCTTCTCCTTAGTTGTCAAAATGGTGTCAGTAAGAACTCTTATTAGTGTTGTTGCTTCTAAAGGTTGGGATTTGTATCACATGGATGTCAATAATGCTTTTCTTCAATGTGATTTGGATGAGGTTGTGTATATAGAAATTTCTCAGGGGTTCTATAATCAGTGAGAGACAAGGATTTGCAAGCTTCTAAAGTCCTTATATAGCCTAAAACAAACTTCTAGGCAACGGAATATGAAGCTTACCTCAGCATTACTGGAAGATAATTACACTCAGAGTCCACATGACCATTCCATGTTCATTAAACATCAGGGTTCAAGCACTGTGATCATTCTTATTTATGTGGATGATCTTCTTATCACAGGAAAAAACACAAATCTCATTAATGCAGTAAAACAATATCTACATAGCAAGTTTAAGGTAAAAGATCTTGGAGAACCTAAATATTTCCTAGGGATAGAGGTGATGAAATCTAAACATAGAGTTTTACTCAATCAAAGAAAATATGCATTGGAGGTTATCTCTAGTGCTGGTTTAAGTGGTGCTAAACCAGCTTCTGCACCATTAGAAGCAAATGTGAAATTGACAAGTGTGACTTATGATGATCAAATAGGAAAGGTACATGATGATCCCTTATTAGAAGATCCTACTGCTTATTAAAAACTAGTTGGAAGATTTATTTATATGGCAATCACAAGGCCAGACATTTGTTTTGTTGTACAATTACTCAGCTAATTCATGCAACTACCTAAGATATCTCACTGGAATACAGCTCTAAAAGTGGTGAGATACATCAAACATTCACCTGGATTGGGGATTTTTATGAAGAAAGGAGGTGAGCTAAAGCTGAAGGTTTATTTTGACTCTGATTGGGTAGCTTGTCCCAACACTAGAAGGTTAGTGACAGATTATGTAATTCAACTTAGAGGCTTGTTGATCTTATGGAAATCAAAGAATCAGCACACCGTCAGTCGAAGCTCAGCAGAATCAAAGTACAGAAGCATGACTTCAGCAGTCTCTGAAATAATATGGTTAGTTGTCTTGTTACAGGACATTGGAATTCAGGTGCCTACCCTTGTGGAGCTATTTTGTGATAAAAAAGTTGCAACTCAAATAGTCTCAAATCCTATATTCCATGAATGCACCAAACACATTGAGATTGACTTTCATTTTGTGAGAGAAAAGCTTCAAACAGGACTGATCAAACCAGCTCACTTGTCTACTACATTGCAATTAGCAGATTTGCTTACAAAAGGTCTTGGTGTAGCCCAACATCATTTTCTTTTATTCAAACTTGGTGTTTTAGACATATTTCACCCTACAGCTTAAGGGGGTGTATTAAAATAGTTAGTTTCAATCTGCAGAATAGTTGGTTGGTTAAGTGGAGTCCAGCTGTCACTCGTAGTCGGTTATTACTGTGCCTATATAAATAGCACATGGAGCAATTGTAAAATAACACACTTCAATAAAAAAAAGAGTGAACCAGTTTTTTCCTCTCATAGCTCTTAGCTCTAGAAGCTTCTTCAATGGAAGATGCTCCATATCTGCAAGTCTAGTATTCACAAAATTGACAATATGTGACAAGATGGGAGTGATTTTGATAGAAGGCAAGATGTGTGAAGTAAGGTTGAGGTGGTTCGTGCATGTGAGGGAGAGGGACATGGATGCCCCAGTGCAGAGGTACGAGAGGTTGACAATAGATGAATTCAGGAGAGGTAGAGATAGACCGAAGAATATTGGAGGGAGGTACTCAGACATGACATAGAGCAGTTATAGCTTATCGAGGACATGACTCTAGATAGAAAGGTACGGAGGACGTTTATCAAGGTAGAAGGTTAGTAGGATGGGGGCTAGGAGTTGTAGCGCTAGTTTTACGGGTAGTATCTTGTTCTTGAAGTTTTGTTGGTAGTATTATTTGGTGATAATCTTGTTGGTTTGTTATTTTCTGTTGTTTTGTTACTATTATTTGTTTCTTGTTCTTATATTATGTCTTTTCCTGCGTTGTTTGATCTCGAGTCGGGGGTCTATCGGAAACAGTCATTCTACCTCACCTCTGAGGTAGTAGTATGAACTACATACATTCTACTTTCCTCATATTTCACTATGTGGAAATATACTAGGTATCTTCTTGTTATATTGAATAGTCTTAGAATAGTGGTTCAATAATATTAATTCGCTGACCAAAGAGTGGTTGTTTGCCTTGTTTCTCAAAACTTAAACTGGAAAAAATATCCACCAAAATGTTTAATTACACTCAATACAATTTTCACTCTATTTATGATGATTAGTGGTATCGATTTTCCTTCTATTCAGAAATGATAACCACATGCTAAAACCATTAATAATCCATTCTATTCAAGTACATACTAACTTCATTGTAAATGAAATATTGAATCTACTATCAACTCCTCTATTTCTATGGATGGCAAATAAAAAAATAATGAAATAAATAAACACGTTCATTATAGTTCACATGTGAACAAGTATGACCTTTTCTGGCTTAAAGTACTCATTTGTAAGTAAATTTTATATAGACACCCAATCTACAACCTACATTTCAATTGAGTAAGTGAACACATAATAAAATGTTCTTATTAGATATTTTCAGTTCAAATTATGATTTTTTTTGTGTGTTCTCAAGTGTTGATTAAGTAATTAAGTTAATCACATAAAATATATTATCTCCTTTGTTTATACACATCTAGCTTAATTGGAACATGTTTAAGATTTTGCGACTTATTGAGATTAAGGTGTATAATTCAAGAATGTAACAGATTCCAAATGATTAAGTAATCCCTGCAATGGGCATTGAGAACGTGCACAAAAGTTTAAAAAAAAAAAATTGAATCAGGAATATCGGTAAAAATACTTTATCATGTATTCAAATATTCAATTTAAACAACTCATAATTGGAATGCCTAAATAAAGTATTATGGATTAGTTTAAGGTACTACTTTTTTTCTGTGACACCACAATTCAATTATGGTTACTAATAATAGCACTGTATCTTCAAGGAAGTTAATATTTTTCCTTCAAGTGGAATTTTTTCCAGTACTTACATATTATCCCAAGTTCTGGAAAATGACCAAAAATTTGTAAGATGCATTAAAATGTTCAGAGCGAATACCATAGGAAAGTTGATGATGGCTCTTTTGGATATTAGGGAAACTAATATATTAAATACCAGCTGTTTCTAATCAAAATTTGACTTTATTAAAACTTTTTAAATGATGGACATTACTTTCTAATTATTAATGATAATTGCATTGACGAATAATAAAGCTTTTGACACTGTCTCTAATTGTTTCCTTTAAATGATGATTAATCAAAAGTTAAGAAGGATAGAATTAATTTATTAGGCATGAATACATGTAGGACGCCACGTAGAACGTCACACAAGATGTTTGAACTAATTATTTTGACTTTATACAAGTCTAAGTGACACCAAAGTTGGAGAACACAAAAGTCAACTAACGTCAAGTTATGAGTCATGTTTATGTATTACTTCCTCCGTCTCAAATTGGGATGACACAGCTATTAAGAAAAATGATAAATAGCATGGCTAGTTTACCATAGTACCCTATTAAATAATGTTTACATTTTAATTTAAAGAAAAAATAATTAATGCAAAGGGTAAAAAATAGAAAAACAATAATCTTGTCTTGATAAGTAAAAAAAAACAAGCAAAATGGAACACCAAATTAGAAAATTTGAGACTGATAAAATAAGACGGAGGAAATATTTCTATATTATTTGTTTAGAACTTTGGTCAAAAATCAACAGGTAGTTCACTTCATTAAATACACAAAAAAGTCTCATTTTAGGAAAATAAGTTATGTCTCGAGGAAATTACGACTAGTATCCCTTAAAGTATTTTGCCCCTTAAGTATCTGATCTTGAATTTTTATCTCTGCTTAATAGTTTTTGTATTTATTTATAAGACAGAATTTGTGGTTAATTGACAAGTTCATTGTATTGAAATATCTCAAACATCCATTTTATGGGTAAAAATTAGAGCTTCTGTCATATGTACAATATAGGTAAATTCTAAATTTTTGCCTAGCCAAAACTTCTAGTCAGTTGAGTAACTCTACTGTCTTAAGGTGTCCTAAATGTCTGTTTCATACACATCATTCGCAAAAGAAAAAAGGGACAAATATACCTCTTTAACTTTACAATTTAGAACGAATATATCTTCTCGTTAAAATATAATACATGAATATCTTTTTTATTTTAAAAAATAATTCATATATATCTTTATCCCCCAACAAATGGTGCATTTTTATCTTTTTGATACAAGCGTTGAGCCCACTTTGTTAGGCCTCAAATAGAACTTCTCTCCCTCGTACCCATCGCTCACAAAAGAGAAAAGAGATAAATATACCCCTTAACTTGACGATTCAAAGCGAATATATTTAATTTTGCAATTCAAAGTGGATATATTCTTCATCATTCTTTACATTTATTACGATTCTTTCTCTATGAATATTCAAATTTGAAGAGTCTTATTACTTCAAAGAAGTCCATGATCGTGTTTGGTAGCTCTCCCGTAAATATGTTGTTAATTTGTGGGTGTCAATCCTTCAGTTCAAACTGGTAATTCACCACATTTCCTTCTTTAATCAAGAAGGAAATCAGGGTTGTCCAACTCAAGATAAGTCTTAGTAGCCATTTGGCCATGAAAATTATTTTTTTCCGGAGTTGGAGTTGGAGTTGAAGATGAAGTTGGAGTTGGAGTTGTGTTTGACCATGTCTTTTTGAAATTTTTTTTAAGACTTTTGAAAAATCTTTTTTAAATATGATTTTATGCCCTCAACTTTTAAAAATTATCAAAATCACTCAACTACTAATTTACGTACTAACATACAACCAAATGGTGAGAAAATAATTTATATGTCTTCAATTGATAAAATAATTAACAACAAATTAATTATTATGATTGTTATTCTTCTAAAATTTGAATAAAAATTTCAAAAGTACGAGCTAAATAAGTTTATTTAACCATAATCGATTGAATAGAGTAAATATATTTTCATAAATATGAATGATGGATATAAATATATTTTATATATTCTTAAATTTGTTGATGAAAATTCTTAATTACTTTCACTTGAATTAATTATTTTATTGAATTTGTCTTTTTTTTAAAAATTTACGGATAAAATATTTCTGAATAGATTAGTGCTAATTTTTCGCTTTATCTTTATTGATGATATTGATTTTTCTTGAATATTATTGTATCGTAAATATGGATCATTGCGTTATGTTTGATATGCGACTTTATTGACCACTTTTTAATAATTTATTAAAATTATAGTAGCCATTATATGACATATACAGAAAATTAGAATGGCAAGAAAAAAATATTAAATTTCTCACTTTTAAATAACATAATGTACTATACCTTATATCTCTATAATATAGTTCATTCAAAATAAAGTTGATATATTTCCGCCATAGATTGTCATTTATTATTTTTTTACGTTAGTAAATTTTGGTTAAAAGAA
>NC_061115.1:193371350-193381803 GCF_002878395.1 Capsicum annuum
ATCCAAATTAATTCCTTATTCATTATCAACTGTCATAACAGCTTAACAACAGATGTTGTATCCTATAATTTGTAGTTTTTAGCATTTAAATCATTAGTTTTCTTTGTATGACATATTTTTTCCCAAGTAACAAGTGATACTTTTAGTGAACTGCAATCTGTTATAATAATTAAGCGACTGATTAAAATCTAGTGCAAAACCTATACTGGTTTCTATTCTGATGTATGCTCTCTTCCCAGTTGTAATTTGCTGATATGATCCATTTACTTTTAGGCCTTTTAAAGTTTAAAGTAGAAATATGTGAACTACTGTAACTCATGTTGTATTCTGCTTTAGCATTTAAGGAACTGATGTAAATCCAGTGCAAAAACTGCATTGTTTCCATTGTAAAGTAATGTTTTCTTTCCAGTTGTAATTTATTTCTATGATACAACCAATCAATGTATTAACAAGAAAGTATTGAAGAAACTTGAATGTAAAGCATTGACTAGTTGCTTCATGGTAGTTTGGGCCTTGGTAGGCGTTGATTAGATAGTTTAAACATTTCAATGTTGTCAAAAATTTTAATTCTGTTGGCCAAGTTGCTTCATATGCATAAGAAACAACATTTTGCCATATTTCAAAGTACTTAAGTGACAATAAAACCACACATGTTTGTAAACTTGTTACACTTGAACTTGTCTATTATTAGTAATACATGGATAGTAATACATGAATATAACTATTATTTACGATCTATTACTAGTCTTAAATGTTTTGCTCTATGCTACTCGAACTTGTCTTCGTACTTGCATTATCTCTTTTTCTAAAATTTTGCAGCAATACGAAAATGGGGGAGAAGGACACCCTTTTATTGATATCTACGAAGATACGCATAGGAATAAAACAAGGACGGTACAAAAGGAGATTGGGTCAAACCGCGTGCCAAGAATGCATATGTAAGATAATAACTTTTACATTGTTTTATTATTACTCAACTTTGCTTGTTTACATACTGACAAATAATTTTTCTTTCGGGAAGAATTTCAAAAAACATAGAAGAGTGGCGTCAAACCCAACCTACTTCAGAGGATGGTACCATCGTCCAACCATCACCTGAAGAGCTGAATAATATGTGGGCAACTGTGGTAGGTGGTCCAAAGAAAGGTAGAACCTACAGGACAGGGGTTGTCCAATCCTTGAGTACTCCTTCGTTGTTTCCTAGTTCCTCTTCTACTTAACAAACTATGGAAGAAATGGAAGCGATGAAAAAGAAAATTGTGGAATTGACGCAGAAATGTGCAGCTAACAATGCTAAGTTTGCTAAATTTGATAAATTGGAGGAGTTGGTTAAGAAGCACATGCCACAAGTATTTCAAGACGGGGAAGATAATGAATCTGATGATAATGAGCTTGTAGTTATTGTTATTTTTTGTTGTGACATTTAGATGTTTAAACTATTTGATATGATAGTTGTTTTGAATGGTTAAAGTGGTTGTATTTATAAATTTTTGTCGTGTTTGATCCAATTGTGAAAAAGTACATTAGTATGTTGTTTAAGATCTAATGCAATATAATAATTATTTGATTATTTATTAAATAATAAAATTATTAAATAATTATTTATAAAATTTTCGGCTACAATGGCCAGAATAATTATAATTATTAAATACTTATTTATTAAATTTCTGACTACAGTAGTCGGAATAATTACATTATTAAATAATTATTTATTAAATTTTTTACCACAGTAGTTGAAATAATTATAATTATTAAATATTTATTTATTAAATTTACGACTACAGTAGTCGGAATAATTAAAATTATTAAATATTTATTTATTAATTTTTCGACTACAGTAGTTGAAATAATTAAAATTATTAAATAATTCTTTATTAATTTTTTGACTACAGTAGTCGAAATATTTAAGATTATTAAATAAATTTTTATTAAATTTACGACTACAGTAGTCGGAATATTTATAATTATTAAATAAATATTTATTAAATATCCGACTACGTTTCCGACTATAGTAGTCAGAAATTTCCGACTAGATCAGTCAGAAAATATTTTCCGACAAGCTATATTCTGACTATCACTAAGTAGTCGGAAATACCCTATTTTTCGACTACTTTTTGACTAAACTGTCCGTTGAAAATTTTTTGTTTTTTAGTAGTGAGAAGATCCACAAAACCTCATTTCATGAAAATCAAATCCAAATACTCCTACGTTCGAGAAATACGCCACTAACGACCCTCAAATAACAGAGAAATTCATATCCAAATCTTCATACATTCGAGAAATATGACCCTCGAATTACGGAGAAAATCATGAGAGAAGAATCAAGGGAGGAACAGATTTGTACCCCATCATTTATCAATAAAACTGTTGTTTCTTCATATTTTTATTTGTGGTTGAAGTTTATTTTCCATGAATAAAAAAATTGTTGGAAACAAATTGGCACGCCCAGTGGGACCAAATCTGTCCTTCATCTCTTCTCTCATAAATCAGATCTGTAAATCTGTAGCCACCGCATAAAGATGGAAGCTCTATTGGTACTTCAAGACTCGTCATCAAATCTACACTTCAACAAGCCTTGAAGTAAGGGGCATTTGTAGACATCTAAAATTTGTGGACTCTTCAATAAGAATTCAAATTCTGTTAGAGTTCTAGAAGGCTACTTTACCCTAAATCTCGCCTATTTAAAGGGTAACATGTTCCCTGAAACAAGCATCTTGAATATCCCATAAGCTGATAGGTATTCCTAAATAGATCGGGATCTCCAATATCCCACAAAATCATGAGATATTCATAAAGAGATCATCCTATGTTCGAGAATAAGCCACTAATGGTCCTCGAATTACGGAGAAAATATGTTCGATAATAAGCCACTAACGGCTCTCGAATTATGAAAAAAATCAAGAGAGAAGAATCAAGGGAGGAACAGATTTGCAACCACAATCGTTTATCAATAAAAAAATTCTTGTTTCTTCATATTTTTGTTTGTGGTTAAAATTTATTTTTCATGAATTTAAATTATGTTGCAAACAAATTAATTTGTTTCCAATAAATTTTTTATTCATGGAAAATAAACTTCAACCACAAATAAAAATTAAAATCTTTTTGTAGAGTCCACAAAATTTCAATGTCTACAAATTCCCTCTGCTTCAAGGCTTGTCGGAGTGTAGACTTGATGAAACTCAAAGACGAGTCTTGAAGTACCGATTCGATCTTTATGATTCTGCAGCTACAGATTTGCATATTTGATTTACGAGAGAAGAGATGAAGGGAAGATTTGGTCCCACTGGGCCTGCCAATTTGTTTCCAACAAATGTTTTATTCATGGAAAATAAACTTCAACCACAAATAAAAATATAAAGAAATAACAGTTTTATTGATAAACTATGGGGTACAAATCTGTTCCTCCCTTGATTCTTCTCTCATGATTTTCTCTGTAATTCGAGGGCCATATTTCTCGAATGTATGAAGATTTGGATATGAATTTCTCCGTAATTCGAGGGCCGTTAGTGGCGTATTTCTCAAACATAGGAGTATTTGGATTTGATCTTCATGAAAGGAGGTTTTGTGGATCTTCTTGATGTATTTGATTATCAAAAAGAGAGGTTTTGATTCCTCTGAGATATTCGAGATTTATGAATATCTCATGAATTTGTGGGATATTTGTGATCTTGAAGATGCCTTTTAAAGGGATATTTGTCCCCTTTATATAGGTGTAATTTAGGGTAAAATAGCCTTCTAGAACTCTAACAGAATTTGGATTCTCAGAAGAGTCCACAAATTTTAGATGTCTATATTGGCAAGCTACTTTTATTTGGGCAAACTATGATTCTTCCATCGAGAGATTCAATTGATAACCGATTAAACATCACAATGTTAATATTTCTGAAAATATTCTTATTTATGTGAACGTTTCGTCACTTTAATTTTTTAGAAATGGTACAACTTTCTCACTTATAAAATATGTGTTGTTGTTCATTCCATTTTATCTCGTTCATCATGAGTAACATTCATTATTCACAAAAAATATTTTTTTTTCACAAAAAATTATTCGTTTAAATTTCTTATAAGGATAAAAATAATGAGTGACACCATTAGGGTTAGTTTATTTTGGAGTAGAGAAGTTTTGTACGAAGGTGGCTCGGTTAGCTATGGTTTTCCTATGAAACGATTCAAGTGTTTCTAATGACACTCAAATATGATTGTCTTGTACGTCTATTTCAGAGTGACATGAAGGTACATGATTCTAAACTTTCTATTCTTATCACCGGTAGATATCTCATATCAATTATGGGTAACGGTCATATAATTTTCAAGGAGACTCGAATTTAAAATGATGACTCTTTATCAGCCTTTCTTCATAGTCCTGAGATTTTTCGCAACTAAATGCGTGTAGCAACACTTGATATGTATGTCAAATAAAGCGCTATTCAGGATGAAGAATCATCTGATAATAAATTTGATATTCGAAATAGTACATGTTTTACTAGTTTCAGTGTTGGATGGCCAAGCAATTCTATTCAACAACAAATAGTAGCAATGTTTGATAGCCAAAATGATAGTTTGCCTTCACTAAATCAACACAATGTATATTGGAGTTCTCAAAATTGCCAGATAAAATGGAGTGAATAACAATATGTATTTTATAAGTGAAAACGTTGTACCATTTCTCAAAAATTAAAGTAACAAAACGTTCAAATAAATAAGAATCTTTTCAAGAATATTAACAGTGTGATGTTTAATCAGTTATCGGTCGAATCTCTAGTGGAAGAATCAAAGTTTGTCCATTTGTGGGCAAAAGATTTATGAAAATGTAGTTTGCCCATTTTTGGGCAAATTCTATTAACATTTTTTTGCCTCCCCAAACATTCAAAAATGGTGTTAGTTGTAGTTTGTACATTTTTGGGCAAACTGTTTGTTTTGATACATAAAAAAAAAAAAGGACTGACCGATTTGGCTCTCAGGCTTGAAAAAATGTCCCTTTTAGCTTCGGACTCATTTCACTAATTCACCCCTTAAGAAACTTCTTAAAACTTTGCAAACAAGAGTGAACACTTTCAAAAGAAATTAATTGCAACGATAATATAATAAAAATATTAGTAAAATGATCAACTAATAAAGAACGAAAGGAATAGCTTCTTAAAGGATGTTTCTAAGATAAAACAACCCAGGGGCAGCTCAACCTCATAAAAATATAAGCGGCCGCCTTAGGCCTCCAAATTTGAGGGGCCTCATTTTTTAGAAGAAGTTCATATATCTAGAGTACTATGTCTCAAGAAAGATTAAATGCATTGATTAAATTATTACTAGAGGTGCATGGCCCGTGTCAGCACGGGCATAACATTAAGATATTTATTTATCTTTTCAATCTTGATATATTTAAATAAAATTTTTTAATAAAAGGATTGCATATGTTTTATAGGATTCATCCAGAATCTAGAATGGGTTCAACATATGTTATTTTAATATGTATTTAGATAATTTAAGTTGTTAACTATTGTAATTTATAATATTTTTATGTAATTTTCAAATTAACATACGTTACTTTTATTGTCTAAATTTTTGTGGCATTGATAGTCAATTATATTTTAAAAATAATTTAATTTTTTAAGTATTGTGATTTATAATACTTTTCTTCTACAGTCGTAATTTATAATACTTTTTATGTAATTTTTGAATAATATATGCTACTCTCATTGTCCAGAGTTTTGTGTCGATGATAGCCAGTTTTATTTTTTAAATAATTTAAATTTTTTATCATTATGATTTATAATATTTTTTCTATTTCAACTTATGTGGAAAAATGTTTAAATGATCATAATAATTAATTAGGGGTGATATAGTAAAATCACGAATGAAGCAGCGAAGCATAAATGTCTTAAATGACTTATAACAGCTAATTAGAAGTGACAACGTGAAATTACTATAAAAAAATACTTGTGAAAATTTTAAGTGGACCTCATATAAGACGTCAAGTTAATTTGAAACATCAAGAGTTAATTTATCATTTTTATATCTATTTTATTTTTATTAAATATTATTAATTTTTTAATACTTAAATGACTTATAATAATTAATTAGGGGTGATATATAGTAAAACTATGGTTGAAGCAGCTGAAGTAGATATGTAATAAAGGTCTATTTTAATTTCTTTATTAAATATTATTAATTTTTAATATATAAATGACTTATAATAATTAATTAGGAGTGATATAATAAAATCACGATTGAAGCACCTTAATCAGACATGTCAAAAATGTTTATTTTATATTTTCAATTAAATATTATTTATTTTTTAATACATAAATGATACAAGATTGACAAGGAAGACACTAACACACACCAAAACAGTCCATGATTTGAAGAACCGAGGACCCCTTTTGGTGACCCCTCTCGGATTCACTACACAATAACAATACAAGTACGATAACAACAAGATTCTAAGGTGTTCAACACCTATAGTCAGCGAGCCACAAACTAAGATTACAACACAATAACAAGAATAAAAATGACACAACAAGGTCTCGGGTTTGGACACCCAAAACCGAGCATAAACACGACAACAATAATAAGATAGAATGATAGATAACTTGACACACAATGCACAAACACTATGAACCAAGTGTATATTGAACACTAAGACCCAAGAATTCATACAAATAACATCAAGTTCTTACAGTGACCTCAAGGGAATGGAATCCCCAAGCAACCAATGTTTCAAAACAAGCAACCAACACAAGTGATTCCACACTTGTCACAAGTGATATCCACGCTTATATGAACACTCTCAAAGAGCTCTCAAAATATTATCTAAGTTATGAGAAAATGACCTAATATGTTATATTTATAGCCTAGGTTACAACTTATTACAAAATGACTAAAATGCCCTTAATGAGCCAACACTCCAAAGCTTGTTCCATTAGTTGGCCAGTAACTCGAGCACGAGTTCTTTACGTATTGATCCACAATCACGATCGTACTCATATCATCCTCTCTTTCTTGAAAAAGGATTCGACCTCGAATCCGAACCTTCAAAACAATAAAGGAGACAAAAGAACACATATTCCTCATGACATGAGGGTTAAAGTTAGCATAATCAACAAAAAAATATCAAACCACGAGTGTACATTCTACACATGCCGTGGGAACTTAGGGAATAAGATACCCTTCTAAGTACCAAAAGAAATACTTGTTTATCCACCTAAGTGTTACAAGAAACAAGACAAAAAGAAAAGTGTACTTCCTTGGAGCAAGGACCATATTGTACTCTCGGGTTTTTCATCATCAAGAAGTCAAAGTGGAATCAAGACCTCACCTTCTTCGGGCCAAGCATCATTATGAGGTGTTCTCCTCATCAATCCGCAAGGCACATTAACTTCCCCTTCTTTCACCACCCTCTCGAGATCACCATTATCTCCATCATCCTCTTGAGGGGTTCCTTCACTAACATCATTTTTGGTTACTTTATCCCCAACAAAATAAGGATCACCCTCCACTAGTATAATGCTCCTTCTTTTTGGGCACTCGCTAGCTTTGCGACCCCAACCTTAACATTTAAAACAAATGATACCCTTAGGATTAGGAGTGGAAGAATTAGTACCTTCAAGCCGTGGATACATTTGGATTGTTTTATCAAATGGTTTCTTCTCTAAGGGCTTGTAGGACTTGTCCCACCCGAAGGTCTTCTTAGCATGATTGTTCCTTTCAACTTCAATGGCCGCTTCTACAAGGTCCTCAATTCGGTCAAACTTGTGGACAACTAATTGAGAAACAACTTTATAGCACAAGCCATTCTTAAATCGAGCTAGGCAATGATTTGGAGGTTCGACTATGTCAAGACGTAGGATCAAATTTTGAAACTCATCATAATACTCCTCCACACTGCTATCTCCTTGCCTCAAGTTGTAGAACTTTGTTAGTTGCTCTTGTTTGTACCTTTCCGTGACATATCTCTCCTTCATAAGAGCTTTTAATTCATCCCAATCTGAAAGGTCAAGATTGTCATTCCTTTTCCATTGCAACCATTTTGTCTCCTACCAAGTAGATGCATAACCTTCAAATTGAGCAATGAGATTTGCGACTTTCTTTTGGGAAGTTAACTCGTTGAGTTGGAAAATCCGATTACATTGTAACTCCCAATCAAGATAGAGAGATGGATCACTAGTCCCTTTGAAAGAAGGAAGGGTGATATTAATGGAATTTAGGCCCATGTCTCTACCCACATTGCCTCCTTGGTCCACTAGACCTTCTTGAACATGAGGTCGGTGTACCAAGTTGCCCCTACCATGAGGAGCCGGTCCAACTCTTCCCCCTCAGCCTCTATGTCCCCCGCCATAAGCTCTTCTTGTATTGCGCATAAATTCCGCAAAGAGAGTTGATTCATCTAACCCCTCACCTCCATAAAGACCCTCACCTTCCACATCATCAATTTGGATTGGTTGGTTTTGGTTTAGTAGTGCTCTCGGAATATCAAGGGGGTCTCGAATTTGGGAAGCTTCTTGATGGACTTGACTTCGGTATTTTAGATAAGTAGGGGCTTAGTAGATGGGTTCATGGGTTGGTCTAGGTGGATTGAGAAATTGGGTAAATGTATCCGGGGTGGTAGCATGTCCACTAGTCGAGGCATGGTAGTATTTCGGACTTGAATGGTTGGAATCTAAACGAACTTCCAATGTATCCATTCTCCTTGAAAAGAAACCCTCCATCCCGTCCATCATTCCCTCCATCCTCTCCATTTGACCACTAAGATCATATTTCACGCTCATTAAGGCCGCCAACAAAGCATCCATGTTTACCTCTCTCGAGACTCTTGGACTACCTTCACCCTAAGCCATCGTACCTTATAAAAAATACTAAACAAAACACAAACAATAACAAGTTAAGGTTAGCAAAAATCACCCTCACTAACTCTCAAGCTCACACTTTTTCAAGTATCACTCAATTGGTCTCACAAGTGTTGGTACACCGTTTTTACTCCAATGAAGTTACTTGGTCCCACTTGCGGCTTAAGGTCGGAATGGATTTTTGTTTGCAACGACTCAAAATAAATTTGTATGTACTTGAATAAAAAGGTTACAATGAGTTTTCAAAAAGATAAAAGCACACAAACAAATGTTGACACAAATAAACGGATCCAAAACTAATTTACAACCTAGTAGACAATTACTAGTTTGTTAATTAGCAATAGAATCAATAAAATGCAACTAAGAAACAAAGATTAGAAACTAAGAAATCAAAAAATTCAAGCTTACTTATGTTGCGTGAACAGTAAAATGTGATGATATGGCAGCCATGTAATTGGTCGCGATCCCACATATTTTTTTTAATTACCAATTTGAAGCTTTTGTCTTAATACAATTTGGAATGGATGAGTTTGTCTTTTGGTGGAAAAATTCAAGTCTTATAAACTTTTTCAAATTCTAACTCAAAAAGTGAGATTTGACTTTACTATTCCCACAAAACAAGGTCCTTGAAATATGGAAAAGTGGTTCAAAATTCTTTGAAGTGATGTGTTCAAGTCTCTTCACCAACAACTTTTCAACTTTATCTTACACCTTTTTTGGATCTATGTTATACTTTATATTGATTAAAAGATGTCAAGATGTGAAGAACAACAATATCTCAACAACAATTTCTCAAGAACACCACCAACATTCACCTCCAAGTCAACAACAATTGCAACACACGGCCAAGATCAACAATATCAACACACGACGAACTTTCAATTTACATCAACAAGGTCAACAACATAAGCTCAAACCTTTAGATCTAGACACTTTAGTGTCGGTGAGAAAGAAACCAACACTAGAAACAATCTAAACAAACAAAAGACTACAAGATCTAGCCACAAAGAAACATGTCTTGGCCAAGAACAAGAACAACTTCTACATTTTCCTTTTTTTTTGTATTTTTAAGCTAGCTAGCCCAAGATTGATCTTGTGAAAACAAAATCAAGCCATGCTCTGATACCAAATGATATAAGATCGACAAGTAAGACACTAACACACACCAAAACAGTCAATGATTTGAAGAACCGAGGACCCCTTTTGGTGACCCCTCTCGAATTCACTACACAATAACAATACAAGCACGATAACAACAAGATTCTAAGGTGTTCAACACCTATAATCAGTGAGCCACAAACTAAGATTACAACACAATAACTAGAACAAAAATGACGTAACAAGGTCTCGGGTTTGGACACCCAAAATCGAGAATGAACACAACAACAATAATAAGATAGAATGATAGATAACTTGACACACAATGCACAAACACTATGAACCAAAGTGTATATTGAACACTAAAACCCAATAATATATACAAATAACATCAAGTTGTTATGGTGACCTCAAGGGAACGGAATCCCCAAGCAACCAACGTTTCAAAACAAGCAACCAACACAAGTGATTCCACACTTGTCACAAGTGTGGATATCACTTGTGACAAGTGTGGA
>NC_061115.1:193381903-193397815 GCF_002878395.1 Capsicum annuum
ATAAGATAGAATGATAGATAACTTGACACACAATGCACAAACACTATGAACCAAAGTGTATATTGAACACTAAAACCCAATAATATATACAAATAACATCAAGTTGTTATGGTGACCTCAAGGGAACGGAATCCCCAAGCAACCAACGTTTCAAAACAAGCAACCAACACAAGTGATTCCACACTTGTCACAAGTGATATCCACACTTGTATGAACACTCTCAAAGAGCTCTCAAAATATCATCTAAGTTACGAGAAAATGACCTAATATGTGCTATTTATAATCTAGGTTACAACTTATTACAAAATGACTAAAATGCCCTTAATGAGTCAACACTCCAAAGCTTGTTCCATTAGTTGGCCAGTCACCCGAGCACGAGTTCTTTACGTATTGATCCACAATCACGATCGTACTCGTATCAATAAATAACTTATAATAATTAATTATAGGTGATATAGTAAATTATTGATTCAATATTATTAATTTTTCAATACATAAGTGACTTATAATAATTAATTATGGGTGATACATTAAAATCACAATTGAAGCAGTTGAAGCAGAAATTAGTCAACTTTTTAAATTTTTTGTTAATTATTGTTATCTACAGTATTTTTTATTTCATTTTCAAATAATATATGTTGCTTTATATCTTCTTCTGTCTCATCCCAATTTATATGGCACTAATATAATTTTGCTAGTCAATCAAATATTTTATGTTGACACATCATTTTTATTATTCTTAATTTTTTAATACATAAATGACTTATAATAAGGGGTGATATAGTAAAATCAATGTTTGAAAGACGATAATTAAATTTAAAACATCAAGAGTTAATTTTGCATTTTATGTCTATTTTATTTTTTTATTAAATATTATTTATTTTCTTAATACCTAGATGACTCATAATAATTAATTAAGAGCAATTGATTATGTTATTACTATAAAAATTAATATAATTTTATCATATCCAATAGTAATCATCGATAACTCACCAGAGTAGTATATTAATTAAATACGGAATGCTATATTTTGCATATACAAAATATGATATTATTAAACATTATTGGATAGCGATTTATATTTATCTTTCACAATAATAAAATTTTACTATATATTTTTTTAATTTTTTTTTAACTTGATACATATTGACCCAATACAAATTCTAAGAAAATATTCATTAGAAATTTATTTTATTAAATTAAATTTATTAATTTTTACTTTAAAAATTTAAAGTTAAGCTTAAATATTAGTATTTCTATATAAGAAAAAAAATTAAAATTAAAATTTACTAAAATAAATAAATAAAAAGTTTAATTTTCTAGATAAAAGTCAATTAAAATAATAAAATTGATTTACTTTAAATATTTAGTTGCAATTAATTAAGATAATTTTTTATTTTGTCATGATTTATACTGCACCGATACAATTTTGAGAGTTAAATAAAACTTTTATCTATTTTTAAAAAAGTATTTTAACTTGTTAATTATTGTGATTTATAATAATTTTTTCGTAATTATCGAATAATATATTTACTCCTTGTGTCCCAATTTATGTGGCTTCGATACAATTTTGAGAGTCAACTAAAATTTTTATATATCTTTTAAATATTTTAAGTTGTTAATTATTATGATTTGCCGTACTTTTTCTTTTGTCTCAATTTATGTGGCATTGCTAAAATAATGAGAATCAATAAAATTTCTCTTTGTCTTTTAAATATTTTAAGTTATTAATTATTATGATTTGTGGTAACAAATTAGTTTTGAACATGATAGCCAATTAAATAAATAAAAAAATTACTTCCAATATGTAGTTATAGGTAATTAATATAAATTAATAGAATATATTAAATATTTAAACCATTATGATGAAACAATGGAATCATTATATATTGGGTCATTGTATGTAATTAAGTGAAAGTAGGTGGATTTTTTGGTAATTACATGAGGGGACGAAACCACCTCTTCTATATAATAGAAACTTAAAAAATAATAATTAGAAAAAATTGATTATATAATTTTGAAAATAGAGTTCACTAAAAAAAGTTATTTTTTAAAAAAAAAAAATTAAGGCCTCCGTTTGATTTTTACCTTAGGCCACTAATATGCTTGAGCCGCCCCTAAAACAACCACTAATAGACTCCAATATAAATATTAAATACAGAATAAAAAAATCAAAAAAGAAAAAAACTTCAAAATCCTAAATGAGTCAATTTTCATGAAACCAAAGACAATGAACCGTCGTGATAATCAGCATATAAGGGTGTTAGTTGTTTCTTTTCATGATAGTGAATTTCAAATTTATAAAAGTTTTAGAAATATCAATAATTTGTAGCCATAAAAGAATAAAAAAGAAAAGTAGAAAAGGGTCGATTGAATATGACTAAACAACGAATCCTCCCACAAACGAATGCAGTCATTAGTTTTCAAAGTTTGATTTACAAACTAAATTATTTTGCCATTATAATTTTAAGATTATATTTTTAAAATTAATTTATTTTATTTGATAAGTACAACGAAATAAAAAATCTAAAATTAAATATTTTAAACTATAGGAATACATTATTCTTTTGAACGGGTTAGTGAAAAAAAAAAATAGGTGAGATGCATGCTTGCTGTCGCCTGTCGGAATGTATTCATTCAGTGTATTATTTTTTCGTCATTTTATTCTTCCATAACAATAGTAACATACCCGATATATTCAATTTATTCTTTAGTATTTTTGCTAAATTCAATTTTAGTCTTCCATATTCATTTTTTCAGTCAAGAGCGCATGTACCATTATAAGTACGAGTTCAATCAAACTCATAACTTTCACATGACACATAAATTTATGAGAAAAAATTTATTAAAATTACAATAAAAAGTCATATGAACTCATAACTTAAAAAAAATATAATGAATGCTAAGAATCTTAAAAGGTTGAACTTACAGAATTTAAATCTTGGACACTTTCTGCTCTCAATCTCTCTAGTCGGGTGGATGTTAGCCAATTTTTCGACCAAATCACCCTAAAAATCGTATATATAAATCTCTTTATGCAGCTCACGCTATTTGAGAAGGCCAACCCGACATTCACTCGAATGAATAGCATATATTGATTGAAAATTGCTAATTACGATGATTCGGCCTCAAAATTTAATTCACATATAAACAATATTGTCTTACATACCATTGACGCTATCTATTCACGAAAAGTAGCTCATGGGTTGCCCATAGTTCCACATGACTATATGCCAACCTTCTTTTATCTTATGTTTCTTTGGCAGGATTTTGTCATTTTGTGCCTATAATGAAGCTTAGTACATGGATACACAGTTTATAATTAGGAATTATACATCAATCTACTTTATGCATTCTTTTATGTTTTTTCCTGTATTTTTCTGTACCTACCTGAACAGGTAGTACAATATGTATACAATTTACAACATCACATATATATATATTTTTTGACATATATTTATTGAACAGGCATTGTCTCTACTTTTCTTATTAACACCGTAAAAATTTGGTCCTTTTCTCCTTTATCTTTACCCTTTATTTATGTTGTAAAATTTTGAAATTTTCTGAGCACACAGGGTAAATCAATAGAAGCTGAGAAAGAAGCTCAAAGCAGACGACCAATACAAACTGAGGCAGCTTTAAATTTTGGAAAAAGATCTGAAATAATACCTTAATTTTGACGAAATTTATTGTAACACACCTCAACTTTACGGGGTCCTATGACCCTCTAGATTATTTTTATCGTATTTTTGTGGCATATATTTGCTTAGCTGACCACTTTAGACACTTCCACACTCAGTGTGCGTGTATTCACGCAGCGGTCCAGCTGACAAATGTATGCCACATAAATATGGTAAAAAATTAATCTAGGGGGTTATAGAACTCCCGCAAAGTTGAGACGTGTTAGACCAAATTTCACCAAAGTTTAGATATATTTCGAACATTTTTCCCTTAAATTTTAGTTTTATGAATTTAATATTTTAGATTTTTATTTTTGAATATATTACATCTTTAGAATTAGGGTTTATTTGTTATGTATAATTTTATAAATTTATACATTGTGTCCATGAGTTCTGGATTCAAATCAACCCAATACCAAGGGCCACATCCGCCTCTAAATGCAAACATTGAGTTGGGGGAAAAAGTGATCTTAACTAGTAAAATGCATCACGAATTTTAAGCCAATTTTTATTAAGGGTAAATTAAGGGTAGTGCTAAATGCCCATAAAAAATTTGGTCATAATTTGGTCATAATTATAAAAAGACTTCAATGACCTTTCTCTTTTAAAATAAATTAATTTCTTTTTCTTTTTTTAATTAAAGAAAATTAAAGTCTTTGTTATTCCCTAAACTTAAAAGTCAATTCCCTCATTGGAAAATGATAATAAATAAATGACCATTCATTTAAATAATAGAATATATTTATTTATTTAAATAAGTTGTATTTTAATAGGATATGATACAACTTAATAAGATATTACAACTTATTTTAAAATATGGGAGGGGGAGCGGGGCCGGGGGGGAGGGGGGACATTAATGCACGTAGTTAGGTATCGACTAGGACAATTGGAATGTGAAACATTACAAAATGCAATTCCATAAATGGGAAATTATATATATAATTCATGATATTTAATTTCAAAATTTTCTATTATATAGAAGAGGTTGTTTCGACCACCTCTTATGTAATTACCAAAACACCCCTCTACTCCCATTTAATTACATATCATATCCCAATATATAATAATTTCATTGTTTCATTATAATGGTTTAAATATTTAATATATTCTATTAATTTATATTAATTAACTATAACTATATATTGGAAGTAAAAAAATTTTATTTATTTAATTGACTATCATGTTCAAAACTAATTTGTTACCACAAATCACAATAATTTATAACTTAAAATATTTAAAAGACATATAGAAATTTTATTGACGCTCATTATTTTAGCAATGCCACATAAATTGAGATAAAAGAAAAAGTACTGCAAATCATAATAATTAACAACTTAAAATATTTAAAAGATATATAAAAATTTTAGTTGACTCTCAAAATTGTATCGAAGTCACATAAATTAGGACACAAGGAGTAAATATATTATTTGATAATTACGTAAAAATTATTATAAATCACAATAATTAACAAGTTAAAATACTTTTTTAAAAATAAATAAAAGTTCTATTCAACTCTCAAAATTTTATCGGTGCAGCATAAATCATGACAAAATAAAAAATTATCTTAATTAATTGCAACTAAATATTTGATGTGGTTTCGACCACCTCTTACATAATTACCAAAACACCCCTCTACTCCCTTTTAATTACATATCATATCCCAATATATACTAGTTTTATTGTTTCATTATAATGATTTAAATATTTAATATATTCTATTAATTTATATTAATTAACTATAACTACATATTGGAAGTAATTTTTTTTATTTATTTAGATGACTATCATGTTCAAAACTAATTTGTTACCACAAATCACAATAATTAATAACTTAAAATATTTAAAAGTCATTAAGAAATTTTATTAACTCTCGTTATTTTAGCAATGCCACATAAATTGAGATAGATGAAAAAGTACTGCAAATCATAATAATTAACAACTTAAAGTATTTAAAAGATATATAAAAATTTTAGTTGACTCTCAAAATTGTATCGAAGCCACATAAATTGGGACACAAGGAGTAAATATATTATTGGATAATTACGTAAAAATTATTATAAAGCACAGTAATTAACAAGTTAAAATACTTTTTTTAAAATAAATAAAAGTTCTATTCAATTCTCAAAATTTTATCGGTGCAGCATAAATCATGATAAAATAAAAAATCATCTTAATTAATTGTAACTAAATATTTAAAGTAAATCAATTTTATTATTTTAATTGACTTAAAATAAAAAAATTATCTTAATTAATTGCAACTAAATATTTAAAGTAAATCAATTTTATTATTTCAATTGACTTTTATATAGAAAATTAATCTCTTTATTTATTTATTTATTTATTTTAGTAAATTTAAACTTTAAAATTATTTTTTTCTTCTTATATAGATATACTAATATTTAAACTTAACTTTAAATTTTCAAAGTACAAAATTAATAAATTTAATTTAATAAAATAAATTTCTAATGAATATTTTCTTAGAATTTTTATTGGGTCAATATGTATCAAGCTAAAAAGAAATAAAGAAAAATATATAGTAAAATTTTATTATTGTGAAAGATAAATATAATGCACTATCCAATAATGTTTAATAATATCATACTTTGCATATACAAATATAGCATCCCGTATTTAATTAATATACTATTTCGGTGAATTATCGATGATTACTATTGGATATGATAAAATTATATTATTTTTTATAGTAATAACATAATCAATTGCTCTTAATTAATTATTATGAGTCTTCTAGGTATTAAGAAAATAAATAATATTTAATGAAAAATAAAATAGACATAAAATGCAAAATTAACTCTTAATGTTTTAAATTAAATTTTCATCTTTCGAACGATGATTTTACTATATCTCTCCTTATTATAAATCATTTATGTATTAGAAAAATAAGAATAACAAAATGATATATCAACATAAAATATTTGATTGACTATCAAAATTATATTAGTACCACATAAATTGGGACAGGACAGAAGAAGATATAAAACAACATATATTATTTGAAAATAAAATAAAAAGTACTATAAATAATAATAATTAACAAAAAAAAAATTGACTGATTTCTGTTTCAGCTGCTTCAATCGTGATTTTAATGTACATTGATGTTTAAAGAGGGTAAAATGGTATAATGAGATTTAAAGAGGATAAAATGTATGTAGTAAAGTGTGAGAAGAATAAAGCATAAGTAAATTTTATTACTATATTTTAAAGAAATTAAAGAAAAGAAGTATAAAGATTATTTGCAAAAGATTTTTACAAACTAATTTAAATATAAATAAAGTAAATTTAGGTACAAAAAACATGTATCTATCACAAATTTGCTACCAGATACTTCGCATTTTCTTAACATTAGAAAATTTTCTGTCAAATATGTGTAGCCATCTTTCTCAACTTTTTATAGCTCCTCAATATTAATTAACATTTCTGTGTTTTAAAAATAAAATAAAGAAAAGAAAATCTCAACTCTTCCTTCTCTATTAAAAAACAACACTCTTTTCTTATGTTAAAAATAATAATTAAACAAAACAATAGCGAATTTAAGCTGTGTATTCTCTTTATCGGGTAAGTTTACATGATTCTTAATCTTTGCGATATTGAAAATCAATAATCTGCTGGATATTTGATTTAAGCTATCTCATCAGATTTACGCCTATTCTTTCTTTATATTTCTGATCTCAAAATTCAACAAGAAGGTTAAAAAATGGTTTCAATTGTGATCCCCTCAGCTCAACCATACTAATAAAAATATTCTACTGCTCAAACTTTCTACTCCAAGATAAATCCTAAAACTTAAACATTGCATTCCACATGTTCTATTGTTGGGCTCGTGCTGACACGGGCCTTGCACTTCTAGTTTAATATATAAATGATTAGTATTGAATACTTTATAATATGAATATACTTTCTAAATTTTAAAATGAAATGCTTACTAGTGTACTTTTATAATTTTACACTTACACCTCCTATGAAGTGTCTCTATAATTAAATATATAATATAATTTTTAAACGATAAATTATAACCAAAAATATAAATAAAATATTTTTTCAAAGTTATCCTAACAAATATTTAAAAAAAGGGTAAAAAAAATTATTCATACATTTGATTAAAAAATAAATAAATATTTTAAAAATAGGATATCATGCAACTTATTTAAATGATATACCCACTATAAATTATAACTTTCTATGGCTTTAAGTATGTAAATTTTTCGTAATTTTATTAATTATAATATTTTATTATATATAATCTCTTTTTTATTATAGTTTTTATTTATTTTTCCTTTGAAAATTATTTAAATATAACTAGTTAAATAAAGTTTCAATTACGTAGGATCTTCATTATATGAAAGGTTTAAATGTTTTTAGAAAAAATAGAATTAACGTTTTTGGGGATGTAACTGTAAGATTTTCATAACATAGAAGATGTAAGTGTTTACTGTAATTAATTAGTGTCGATAATTATAAAGTGTTTTGAGCTTTGACTATCTTTATTGCTATATTTTAAAATTATATATTTAAAACATATTTAAATATGTAGTTTCTAAATTTATTTAAATATAATAAATAATAGAATTACTTAATTAGAGGTTTCATTAGTTATAAAATTAACTAATGATTCACAAGTTATCAAATTGGCTTAATATAGAGGAGCACGACTACAACATTAGTGCGTGAGTATTCTCTTAGGTCGATGTTAACTAAGATCATCATTAATTATTTGAATTTTTATTGTACTTTTTAAAATATGATAACTAATAAATATGTAAAATGTCAACATTTTTTTTTGGTAAATAAACGATTTTATTTAACCAAGTGAGCGTTTACAAAACCAGGAGGCTATAATACGTGACTCTCTTGAATTGTTGTAAAATAGGATTGACACTTATGGATCAATGATTTTTATGATTTATATAGAGTGGTGATTTCTACCATGTCTAAAATATTTTTAGTTTAATTTCTACTGTCATTATTGTATTATTTCAAATTATGTTTTAATATTTATTTAAATATGTGTTTTAAATTTATTTAAACATAATAATTTACAAATTATTTAATTAGAAGTCATAATAATAAAAAATATAAGTAATGATTCTCAAATTATCAAATCAATGTAATATGGGCGCAAGACTACAATATTACGTGTGACTCTCTTGGGTTGTTGTTAACTAGAGTCGACGAAATACTTTGATTTTTATAATTTGTCAATGTCCACTACATCTAAAAGTGTTTTAAGTCTTGACTGCCGTTATTACAATATTTTCAAATTATATTAAAAATATCGTTCAACTATGAAAAATTTTAGATTTAAAATTTAACAAATAAAATATGCTCAAATATAAGTAATTATTCACAAATTATCAAACCAGCATAACATAAGGGCGCAAGACTACAATATTAATACACGACTTTCTTAGGTTGATATTAACTAGGATCGATACTTATGAGCTATATAATTTTTTTGATTTTTATGATGCATTAATGTCTACCATGTTTAAAGTGTTAGAGTTTTAACTTTCGTTATTAAAATATTTTCAAATTACATTTAAAAAATTATTTAAATTATGTAGTTTAACATAAAAAAAAAACATAATAATTTTTACATAATTTTTAAATAATATATGTTATACCCTTTGTCTCAATTTATGTGGTATTGATACAATTTTGAGAGTGTACTAATTTTTTTACATATTTTAAAAATATTTTAATTTATTAATTATTGTGATTTATAGTACTTGTTCTTTTGTCTCAATATATGTGGCAGTAATAAAATTTAGAGAGACAATTAAATTTTTTACGTCTTTTAAATTATTTTAAGTTGGTAATTATTATGATTTATAATACTTTTTCGTAATTCTCAAATATACAATAGATTAAAAAGAAAATTTAAATAAACAAATATAAATGAAAGTATCTAAACAGGCAACACAAGCAAACATGTCGATCGGTTGCCTGTTTATCAACCTTTATAAATGAGATAAATAAATCACAGATGCACATTTAAGTGGCACAATGCTTAATTATTTTTAGTCATTATGTTAAAATAAAATTAAATTATATATATGAATAATTTATAAAAATAATTTTTGAAATATTTCAATAACGGTAACTCATCACAATTTAGAACTGGTAAATGTCCACACATTATAAAAATCATTCACATAGTCATATGTGTCGAACCAAATAGAGTGAGACATAAGTGTTGATGGTACAAGTCTTTCTCCCCTATGTTATGCCGGTTTGATAAATTGTGAATCATTACTTATATTTGTTACTAAAATGACCTCTAATTCTTTATTTTTTAAGTATATGATTAAATAAAATTAAAATATATATTTAAATAATTCTCAGGCATAATTTGTAATATATCACAATAACAACAATCCAACATAGCTTAAACCTAAGAAACGTTGACACTTATAGAAATTATGCATATAGTTCACATTTGTCGAACAAAAGATAATGAGATATAAGTGTTAACCATATAAGTCGTCTTTCACCCCTATATTACGGCAATTTGATAAATTATGAATTATTACTTATATTTGTTACTAAAATGATCTCTAATGATTTTTTTTATTATTACGCTTAAATAAAATTAATATATATATATATATATATATATATATATTTCAAATATAATTTGTAAAATATTGTGATAACAATAAATCAACACACTTTACCTTGATCAAGTGTTACGACAACGGTTATTTTATTCGAAGATTCGAACCTCATCTATCTGAATAATGTTTTTATAGTCTAATACTAAATTATTAAGTAATAATTATTATAAATATAGTTATAATTAGTTGAACCAAGGATTAATAATTGAACATAGCTATCACAAAAGCGTATTTGTACAATAATTTATATCTAAATAAAAAAGTGATTAGATTTTGTTATTTTTTAATCAACTTATTATAACAAATTTAAATAAATTAACTTTACTAAATTTTACTTTAGACTTGTTTCATCGAAATAATATATTTATCGATCTAGTTTAATTACAGTTGTCAATGATGCGATTCAATTCTATAACTTGTAAGTTTCAAATATAATTTTTAAAAAATAAATGTATATATTACTGATTCTATTAACTTCAATTAACTAATTATAAAGAATTTAAGCAAAATTTTAATATGTTTCACTCAAGCTTCATCACGATCAAGTGTTTTAAGAATTTTAGAGGTGTTTATTATTTGGCTTAGTTCAAATTTATAGGATTTTATTTATAAGTTTCAAATATAATTTGAATAAATAAATTATTATATTTAATTATTTTATTAATTAATAAACTTAATCTAAAGAAAATTTTATAAATTCTCGCTAATTATATGAAGATAGATATAAATTATTTGTCGTGGATAAAATCATTATACAAACATACATACATACATACATACATATATATATATATATATATATATATATATATATATATTTGTAAAGTAAAATCTTCTTTATAACAACAGTGTACAGCATAATAGATTTCATAGCAATAAGTATAAATTCTTAGTCATGGACCATATAAAATATGTATATATATTTTAGCCACTTTTATTGCTACAAATGTTGCAAAAAAAAATATTGTGGTTTAATTATTTAGAAAAATAACTTTTTACATTTAACCACAACGTATTTTGTTAGTATATCTATCTATAGACAAATATAAAATAACAAAATTTTAAACATGCCAAAATGTGTTATTATTAAAACTCTGAGTGAATTTGAGAATTTCTTTTAAATATCACTTATATTTCATTTAAAACCACTATATTACTCAACTATCACTCTTTTCCTAAAAGAATACTAAAAACCTCAAAAATATTCATCTCTCTTAGTTGACATGCCATGTCATTAAAATCACATTTTTTAAATAATAAATCATTTAATTCATCAAACTCATTTACTCAAAATTATAACTTTATTCTTTTTTTTTTTAAAAAAAAAATGCATTAGTTTAATTTTCCTGTTTAGAAATTCTTTACCATACTTAATCTTTATCATATTATTTTACATGCAAATTAAAACCCCTAGATAACTTATGTAATTTAGAGATATTATTTTCTTTAGAAAACAACTGATCTTTGTAGGTAATTATATATAAAAACCTGAATGATTATCTAGGAAAATAACTCTAGAAAAAAATATAAATACCTAAGTATGAGAATATCTTCTTAATAATATATATTTTTAAAAAGATAAAACTATTATTTTGGTTAAATGAGTTTGCGGAGTTAATATGCTTATTATTATTTTTTAAATGATGGTTTACTGACATGACATGCTAATTAGAAGAGGAGGAAACTTTTGAGGTACTTAGTGATTTTTTGAGAAAAATATTAATAACTGAGTGATGTTATTGTTTTAGTAAAAATAAAATGTGATTCTTATAAACGACTCCAAAAATATTTATAACAATCCAAGAAAATAGCTTTAGAAAAAATTTGAAAGTTTAAGTAATGATAAAATATTTCTAAGCATGAAAATTTCTTCTTAATAAATTCATAAATTTTTTTTAAGAAAAGAATAAGAATATAATTTTGACTAAACAAGTTTGATGATTTAAATAAGTCTATTATTAAAAAAGTAATTTAATAACATGACCCGCCAATTAAAAGAGACAGAGAATATAAGATACTTGTTTTTTCTTTTTTGAGAATAACAGTGATAGTTGAGTCATATTATTACCTCTAAAAAAATAAAAATAATTTTTGTAGGAAATTCAAAAAATATGAGTGGCTATGGAGAAAAAAAACCCTTGAAAAAATATGTCAATTTTTAGTACCGCTAAAATTTTTCTAAGTATAATTTTTTTTAATAAACTAATGCATTTTTTCAAAGAAAAAAAGAATTATAGTTTGATTAAATAAGTTTGATGAGTTAAATAGGTCTAGTCTTTAGAAAAGAAAAAAATTTAGTGACATTCTTGTCAACTAAGAGAAAAAAAAACTTTTGAGGTGTTTACTATTTTTTTGAGGAAAAAAGTGATAGTTGAGTGATATTGTGATCCTAAATAAACATAAGTGATATTTGAAAAAAAAATTTAAAACTTAGCTGACTATTTAGGAAATTCACTCTTAAAACGCTATTTTCATACAAGAATTTTCATATTCATTAAAAAATAATCATAAAATTGAACTAGATAAAAAATAAATAAAATAATTTAATTAAATTTCTCAAAATATGTACAAAGTATAAACTATAATACATAATTGATATTTGAACTAAAATTAAACAACTACAAACGTAAAAAAGAAAAAATATAACTAACAATTAATAAATAAATTTGTACTAATTAATTTTTATTTTCTTAATTACATATTACTACATTTGGCAATTATTTAATTATGTAATTTCAATTAAGAAAATAATTATAAATAGAATACATAAATTGTCCATTCCCGGAATAGTTTTCAATGTATTGGAAAATGGTATAGTAAATAATGTTAGAAACTCAAATTTAGGATGAAAAGGATAAAAATGCCATAAAACTAACTAGTTTACTATTATGGCCAAATATAGCCAAATTTTATGGCCAAAAAGATTTTTCCTTTAATATATATTCTGTTGCGAGTCATCCACAGAAATGGCTCCTCCAACACGCAAATTCAAATTAAATTAGGTTCCAATACAAATATTAAATATCAAGTGAAAAAAAAAAAAAAAAAAAGCTCAAAATCCTAAATGAGTCAATTTCCATGGAAGCCGAAGGGAACGAAGCGTCGTGATCATCAGCATATAAGGTTGTCATTTGTTTCTTTTCATGATACTGAATTTTCTTAGTTATTAAAAAGTTTTAGAAGTATCAAAATTTGTAGCCATAAAATAAAATAATAAAAAGAAAAGCAGACTAAATATGACTAAACAACAAATCCTCCCACAAACGAATACAATGATTACTGTTAGAATTTTGATAAAATATGGAAGACATTTATTTAGCTATAATAGTATTATTTACTTCTGGCTAAGTCCGGACCCAAATTACCATTAAAATTTAGGGAAAAAGGACACAAATGATCACTCAGACGAAATTAATTCCTAGAAAATGGCCATAGAATTTAAATTTCCTTTTCTAGCTATTTTAATTTGCTGGTTTGTTGTATACAGTTTCTATACATATCTTGTATATATAAATATTTTATACAAAAATTATATAGTTTTGAGTAAATGCATTGTTTCCACCCTGAACGATAAACGAAATTGTTGAGACACACCCGAGCTTAATGAGGGTCCTATTACCCCTGTACTAATTAAAACCATATTTTTGGCGACCTTAAGTGCCTACGTGGCACATATGTGTGCCTAAGTGGACCTTCAATATGTTGATTCATGCAGTGTGTCACGTATGTGCATGCAGGCCTTAAGATTGCCAAATATACGGTTTTAATTAGTCCAGAGGGGTAATAAGGCCCCCTTTAAACTGGAGTGTATCTCAACAATTTCGTTTATAGTTCAGGGTGGAAATAGTGCATTTTCTCTACATAATTTATATAATAATTGTACAATTTTTTTTACACATTTTATACAACAGTTATATAAATTTTATACACTTTCTATACATTTCTTTTATATATATTTTATAAATATACATATTTGATAGATCTATACAGTTTCTATACATATACATCTTATATAGATACAGATTCTATATAACAATTATACCATTTTTCTACGATTATATTTAATTATTATTTTTAAACAACAAGAAAAAGCAAAATATTTTTTAGATAAAAAATTTGTAGCAAAAAAAATCTGAAATATTAAAAAAAAGGGATCGAATTGCCCAAGTTGAAAACTATATCACTATTGTATATGGGCTGTATCAATATGGCATATAAACTATATCTAAACTACATGGGTCAAAATGACCCAAATTAGGAAATGACTATAATGTGAAAATAAAATAGCCGACTGGCTATTTTTGGGGCAAAATGTCAAACTTGAGCTATTTATTTTTAAAATGACCACGTGGTGTCTTTTTTCCAAAAAATTATAGATATTCTTTAAAATAAGGTTCAACTCTTATTTCTTTGTTTGTGTGATAGCGGTATAATATTTTGTAAGGGATTCTAAAATATTAAAGTATTAAATAGTATCTGAAGGTTACAGGATAATATTTTCTTTATTTATATATTAGATTTTTTAAAAACGAAAAATTAAACAAATACATACAATAAAGCTAGATTCTATTTTACTAAAAATTTTTTTAGATTATAATCTCTAATGATTCAATTTTGATCTTTATCATAAATTGTTTGAAGATCAAATGTATTTTATATATCAATTTTAATATAGCTATTTATTAAGTAACTTTTATATTAAAAGTGCACGCATATAAAATTAGATTCATTAATTATATTGAAAAATTTATTTTCAATTGAGTGGAATTACTATAATTTACTTTGGCACCTTTTAAAAGTATTTAAAAATGAGAGTATTTGTTATATTCACTCTTCTAAGAAAACTTAATCCTACCTTAAATAAAATCTTTGTTAATTGCTTATGTTTGTTCGCATGTATGCCATAAATTACAAGAGGAAAAAAAATAATGAATTGCATGTCTAATAGACAAATAAGAAATTAAAATATCAAGTTTTAAATAGCATTAATAACCTTTAAATAATATTATAAGAATGATAATTTATTTCGACTACTAAATCTATATTAAGATATAAACTGAATGAAAAAATTATTATGACATGTTTATAATAAAGGGAAAAGTCATTGTTTCGACCCTAAACTATACTCGAAAAGTCTAAGACACACCAAAACTATTGGAGTGACCTAATACACACCTAAACTATTTAAAAGTGAAATTTTCTATACCCTGTAAAGTATTATACCAATTGCATGTGATGCGGTGTTTTACACGCGCCTGCCACGTCAGCATAATACGACAAAAATAATAAATCTATTATTTTTATAAATTTTTCTTTTCTCTTTTTAATTTAAATTTTTTTCTTTTTCTTCAATATCCAAAATCTCCATTGTTATGAGGTCCATTTTTTTCTTTTTCTTCAATGGCCAAATCCTCCTTGATGCTTCAGCTTATACAAGATCAATTCCTTCTTTATATGAGTAAATACATCTTTTCCCCCCTGAACTTATACTCCAAACTCACTTTAGCACTTAAACTTAACTTTTGTTTATTTGCCCCCCTTAACATCTTTAAAGTGTATTAAATTCACCCTCACAGCTGACGTGGCAAAAAAAAAAA
>NC_061115.1:193400815-193492682 GCF_002878395.1 Capsicum annuum
TTTTTCAACAATCAAAAAGGGTTCAAGATTGATGAACAAGTTTGATTTTTGGCCAAGAATTTCAAGTTATGCGAATACCATCTATACCATTTTTGAATTTCAAACTGTTTATGCCATTTATGTAGACATTTTTGAGTAAAAAATTAAAAATTTGAGAATTTTGGGATTTTGGGTTTAAATGTGAAAGAATTTGGATTTGAGATTTTGTGTATTGATGTGTTTTTGTGATCATGTAATTATATTTAGTTCATTGTTGGATTTGCTCGAGTTAATTCAAGTTAGTTTTGCATTTGATGAAAAAAAAAAACTCATTGAAAAAGCTTGCAATAATGGTGAAAGAAAGAGAAAAAGGGATGCTTTAATGTGAAGCATAAGAAGAAGGAGGAGGAGGAGGAGGAGGAGGGAGGGGGGGAGGGGCTGCTACTGAAGAAGAAGGAACTGGGGTGGGGTGGGGGTTGTGAAGAAGAAAAAGAAAGGGGGGTCGAGTCTATTTTATTTATATAAAATATATATTTTTATAAAAAATATACTCTTTTAAATTATGTATATATAAAAATAGTATATATATTTTTTCTTTTTTTAAAAAAATATATAAAAAGTAAGAGTGTGGAATTTTTTTTTTAAATAATTTTTACGTGGCAATGACATGGCACTGATTTGGCAATGACGTGGCACGTGTGTAGTGCACTCTCCATTGTGAGAGTGATATTCAGTTTTAAGGGGTGAAAATAATTCACTTTAAAGATGTTAAGAGAGGTAAATAAATGAAAGTTAAGTTTAAGTGCTAAAGTGAGTTTTGGCGACAAGTTAAGGGGAGAAAAGATGTCTTTTCTCTCTTTATATTTGTTGATTAAAAAAAATGAGAAAATTATGAACTTTGAAAGCTTTTGTACGCATTTTTTAAGTTGTCCATGAAATCAAGGAAGACAAAAACAAAGATAGATGAAATTGAGACAATCTCCCATTAATAGAGCTCACCAGTGCTTCAAATACCAACAAAACACATGATCAAGAGCTGTGTTATCCATTCAATCCGAGATATAAATCGATAGAATACAGAATAGTAGGATTGATTACAACCACGACCGGACAAGACACTGAAATTGCGTCAATTTCATCGCTGGCGATACAGCTCCAGCGACGGTTGTTTAATTTGCAGCTCCAACGGGGTTGATAATTAGGTTTGATGGTTGAATTGAATTAGGGGAAGAAGAAGAAGGAGGAATTTCAACCATTGTTAATTGTTCGAAACTCATTAGCAACTTGAAATTAGAATAGAAATTTTCAGTTTGAGGATTTTTGAATTTGGAGAAGAAGAAAAAGATGGATTGAAATTAGCAACTTGGAACTGGAATTGGAATTTTCAGTTTGGGAATTTTTGAATTTGGAGAAGAAGAAGATGATGGATTGGAATTAGCAATTTGAAATTGAAATTGGAATTTTCAGTTTGGGGATTTTTGAATTTGGAGAAGAAGTAGAAGAAGAAGATGGATTGAAATTTTCAATTTGAGGATTTTTGAATTTGGAGAAGAAGATGAAGATGAATGATGGACGTTGGGGCTGGGATGGACGTTGGGGCTGGGATGTAGAATATTTTAATTTCTATTTTTTGTGTTATTTTTTAATTTAGACGCGACTTTTTTTAATTAAATAATTATATTTTTTTTCACGTCGGATTTAGGGGATAAAAAATTTCACTTTTAAGTAGTTTAGGTGTGTATTAGGCCATTCTAATAGTTTAGGTGTGTCTTAGACTTTTCGAGTATAGTTTAGGGTGAAAACGATGACTTTTTCCTATAATAAATTCTCAAGAAAATTATGTTTGATTAATTCAGTATTTAAAATTAAAAATTAGATATTCAAAAGTATATGAAAATTTAAAGTTAGTGTGTCTTTTTCAAAAATATTTTAAAGTTCATAATTTTTCATGAAAATTGAAATGTGATTAATAATTTACGATGAAGAAAAAAATAATAACAAAAAAGTGATATTGACTAATTACAAAGATTCATATGTAAATTGTTAAAAAGAGAATAATGGCAAAGTAATTGCCACATGTAAAATTTTACACCGTCAATTTGTGATGTGAGGACTACCAAAAACCTCCATTCTTTCTTAACAAACTCAAGTGAATTGATATTATATGTAATAACATGATTTAAAATAAAATAAAATAATTATAATTCGCAAAGACCGTAAAAATTAAAAAATATTAGCATTTTTATGAATCTATGAACGTATAATTTCTTTGGTTATAGCTAGAAATATATTTATTTAGAAATTTTGATACTTTTTTTCTTCCTTTTTCTAATATTCTCAGTTTGAGTCCTTCTCTATAACCAGGAAGATGAAGGAAAAAGTCATCAAAAGGATCAATTGATTTCCTCAAGTCTTCTTGTCTGTGGTGAAAAATATATAATTTTATGTATAATTTCATGAGGCAAGAATTTATGCTAGTTAAATATTGTGCTTTAAGCTTAATTTTACATTAAATTAAGAAAAAAATAAACTCATCAAAAAGAACATCGAGAATCAATTATTTTTTTTATACATTTTATGCTAAACAATATTAATTCTCAATTAACCAAAAAATGATATTTTAAAAATAATTTAATATTTATTCATATCACTGTCTTAATTTTTAGAATTATCAATAATTTTAATTTTTAATATATTAAATATGTCAAATATTTTCAATAGTAATGAATAAAATTGTCCACACAAAAATTTCTATTCATATCATAAAAAAATTAGAAAATACATGAAAAACATACTCAATTCGAAGAAATAAAATATAACCTCATACAATCACTAATTTTAACCCCTTTTTTTTACCTCTTTCTTCTTTTTTAAGGTATTTGTACAAACTTATTTCATATAAAAATAAAATTATTAAATATAAATACTAAGAAAGAAGGAAAAAGGTGATGAAAGTTCTCCATAATCATAATATATTTTTCAGTTTTAAACTATGTTAAATAAAAGCTCATATAAAATATTAATTTTTCTAATACTATTTTAATATTTTAAAGTTAATTAAATAATCAATTTTGATTAAAACTAACAAAAATTAGTCAAAATTAAAGCTTTTAGGTCTTTTTGTCAGATAATTATTATTAAAATCTTGAATAAGTAATGTCATTGAAAGATAATTCATGAAGCATGAAGTAAAAGCAAAAAATTAATTATTAAATATTTGATATTTATATTTTGCAATTGACTTGATTAAATAATATGTAAGTATAAGAAATAAAACATTAAATTGAAAACTTCAAAGAATTATTTATCGATTAGTTAAACAACATGTGAATTTAAATAGCTCAATTGATTGAGAATCTGAATTTTCACTTTATTGATAAATGTTTGATTTTCTGCTTTGTAATCCCCTCCTTAATTTCCCTTCCTTCACTCCTAATTATTTTTTTCAAAAGAAAAAAATAGTTAAACAAAAGAACTTAAAAGAAAAAACTAAATAATAGTTTCTCATTTCATGACATATGCACCAAGTGCAAATGTCCATATAGCAAAAAAAAAAAAAAAACTTCATCTTTATCATTCAAAGTGTCACAATTTTTGAGGATTAGAAATTAATTAAAATTAATATAATAGCCTTGTGAGAACTACCAAAAAATGATATTCTCTCTTATATACTAGACTAGATAAGTATGTTCGTGCTTTGCACGAGCCCAATATTAAAGTATATATGTTTGCTTTGAACGATGAAATTGAAGAATAAAAATTCAGACAATTATTTTTCATGCATTGGATAAACTGTTGAATATTACTAGAGACAATACTTTGAATAAATTATATACATTTATTTCGTGAACAATAATAGGATTTCATCCCTAAATAAAAAAGATAGAAAGTAGTACACCGACAAAATTCACATGAAGAAAACTGAAGTAGAAAGAAAAAAATCGATTCTTGTACCACTATGATATACTATACTATGACTGTATTTTACTCAGTTTTTTTGTATTCACTATTTATTTTTTGCTTTTAGATTGTATATCTGAGTGCAACAAAAAAAAAATAATTACTTACACAACTACACATTAACGATTATCCATCAAGAGCCTCAACTTTGAGGATTTTCAGTATCAAAATCATGATTATACTTTGACCTTCTCTAAATGCTCGATTCTTTTATAAAAAAATTCATAATAAATATTGACATTCAATTTAGTTTTGAATAAGCAAGTATGCGACCTCGTTTCTTATACTGGTTCAAGTCATTGAGGTTTAATAAGTAAGTAAAATATACGTAAATAAAGTGAACTTTTATTGAACATATAAAGTAATATGTGATAATCATGAAGTGATCTCCATAAAAAATCTCATAGTTCGAAGGAAATTCAAATGTTAGAAATTGACAACATTTGATTTAACTGAAGACACAGAATGCTAACTTGTATATAAATTTACCAATCTTGCCACATTTTTTCCATAGCTTTCATATTTGGCTCATATTAATTTCATTTTTCCTCATAATGCTCAATATGTAGGCTCAAAAATGTATTTTTTTCTTTTTTTTCCTCTAAAACTATCTCTGTTTACAAGAGGATGTGCCTTTAAAATCAATTAGAACTGAACATGGTATCTGACGAGAGTTTAAGTAACTAAAGTGGTTAATGTTGTTGGGTTCGAAATCTAGAGCACGTCATGCGGAATCTTAGAGTTTTGCAAACCATAGAGGTGATAATTCAGATGACACTAAACTAAACTAAAAAATATAAATTATTTATGATTTGGCCAACTGGCCTACATATGAAAAATTTATTCAAAACATAAAAACTTATTGGGAGAATAATCTCCCCCTAAACAAGACTCTTTAAAGACTACATTGTGGATGCTATTGTGTTATGGTGTGAGAAGAGGGGTCTTCTATTATAGAGTTTCAAAATCTTTCCTACAAGAAAGTGGTTTGCCAAATACAAAAAAGTTTTATATTTTCCTTTTAGGAAAAGTAAAAGTAATTATGGTATTACTTTTATTTTTCTCTCAAGAAAAGTAAAACTTAAACTTGGTAAGAAAATTTGGGCAAAAATCCTAACAAATCTCTCATTTTTGGCTTGATTTTTTTGACATAATTCGATCCACCTTCTTTGTGTGCATGATCTTTGTTCTTTACATAATCTTTATCACTGTTGTTTGCCATGATTAAAAATAAGATTTAAAATACTATGATTAAAAGTTAGTTAAAAATAAATATTTTATTTTTATTTTTAAAGATGCAGCAATAGGAATGTTGAAATATGCTTAAAACTTCTTCTCCACATGTAGTTGGATAAAATCTTCATTATCGTCAAATTGATTGCAAATTGATTAAAACCGCCTTGAACTTATCTTCAACCTCATTTTATCAAATAATTGGACCTTTGAACCATAGGCTCTGATACCACTTGTTGGGTTCAAAATTAAGAGGGCGTCATGCGGAAGCTTATAGTTTTGCAAACCATAGAGACAATTATTCAGATGACACAAAACTAAACTAAAAATGTAATATTATTTATGATTTGACCAATTGGCCTACATATGAAAAATTTATTCAAAACATAAAAACTTATTGAGAGAATAATCTCCCCCTAAACAAGACTCTTTAAAGACTACATTGTGGATGTTATTGTGTCACGGTATGAGAAGGAGATATTCTATTTATAGAGTTTCAAAATCTTTCCTCCAAGAAAGTGGTTTGCCAAATATGAAAAAGTTTTATATTTTTCTTTCAGGAAAAGTAAAAGTAATTATGGTATTACTTTTATTTTTCTTTCAAGAAAAGTAAAACTTAAACTTGGTAAGAAAATTAGGGCAAAACCCCTAACAAATGTATGCTATTGTTGATGTTTAACCACACTTAGAATTTGTTATAAAAGAAATAAATGACACCTTAGTGATTTAGTCCCTTGTTCTTCTTGTCAAGGTCATTCTTTAACATTTCAAACACACGTTAATTTTTCATCACCTGAGAGATAGAACTGCTTTCAAGTCGAGCAACCTCGAATAACTACAAAATTGAGAAGCTGAGGACTACCTTGAAAATTATATATTTAAATCTTTGGAATAAGCACTTTGTAATTTTATTAGGTTGCAAAATGAATTATTCTCTATCTTCACACAACTATTTCACTTGTTAAATAATACTCTCTCTGTTTAAAAAAAAATAACCTGCTTTGACTTGACACGGATTTTAAGAAAATAATGAAGACTTTTGAATCTTGTAGTCATACATTAAAGTTACGTTAAATGTATTTTAATCTTGTAGTCTCAAAGATGTCACGTGAAAAATTGAAATTAAAGTGTTCTAAAAAAAAAAGAAAATGAGTCATTCCTTTTTAAATGGATTAAAAAGAAAAGTACGTCATTATTTTTTAAATAGAGGGTGTATAATTTTGGAATATGAAACCTCTTATGCTAGATGGAGTAAAATAATTGTTCGATTGCTTTAGACATAACCACAATGAACTTTTACTGAACAAGGAAAATAAATTGTGATAAATCATGAAGTGATCTCCAAAAAAACTCCTACAATTCGAAAGAAATTCAGATGTCAAAAGCTGTACCATTTTAATAAATATAAATAGTAGGACACTTCTTTGACCACGGAATATAAAGTGAGCACCAAAAAAAAAATATTCATATATGGATAATGAAGAGTTTATTGTTCTATAACGTCGACATATTTTGAACTTAAAAAATAAAGCGCAAAATCTTATATCTATGCAGAAATAGTTGTTTTACACAAAAGGGTACTTCTACCTAAAATAATTTTTTTTTACTGATTTTTTTTTAAAATTAAGAAATAAAATTATAAGTCAAAGAAAATAGATTTTTATTGAAGAAAAGCTTGACATTCATATTTAAGTCAAAGAGAGATCCACCTTAATCTCAATGTTTAAGTCTACTTTTATTTGAAGTCTAACCTTCGTCTTTTCAAGAGTTGATTTAAGGACATATTTTTATATATTTATCCATATGACCCCAAGATTTGCTTATGCATTAGGGCATACTAAAAAATAGTCTATGTTGATTAACACATAACTAATTTGTTACCCTGACTTTGTAAGTAGCAAGGTGGCCGGTAAAGACTCCATAGTTCAGGAGAAGAGAGATACTCACAAATAATTCATCTAAAATTGCTAGGATAATAAATATAGACAACTCTACTTAATATATCATCATTTTACCTTCAAGTATAATCCAATCAAGAACACCAACTTCTTTATCAGCAATATATTTGACTTGAGAAGAGATCAAAGAAAAGTCTTAGCAATCTATCTATCTATCTATCTATATATATATATATATATAGACATGATGATGTGGCATGGCTCATAGGCCAAGAAAGTTATTTATCTTTTTTCTCCTATTTTTGACCTTTTTTAAGCATTTTATGTGCTATTAAAAATATCTAATTAATTTGATTCTTTGTCTTCCCCTTATCAATTAAACTCCCAATATAGTGTAATTAAGATTTTTAATTCGACAATAAACGATTGAAGACAAAAGGTCAAGATGATTGTGGTTACAAGTGAAGATAATAGACAATTATATATATTACTATTATGTACCACAATGGAGATATGCCTTGAGCCGAATCTTCATCTTCATTTATTTATCAGATTCTATCTTATCCTATCCTTGTACCATTTACGTTTAGCCTGCTAATATGAGACGCGATTTCACTTTTTACTCTTATAGATATCCTCACTTTTTAATTATTTGTTGTGTTCAATCCAACACTAAAACTCTAATTTATTAAATGGTTTTTGTTTTCTATTTTTTTCATTTTAGAACTTGGGGATCAATTTTTATTTTGTTATTAGCCCCAAAAGGGTAAGAGATTCATATGAAATAATATGATCAATAGGAACTTATATAGCTAAAAGTTTTAACTTGTGTGATAAATCTTTTCTGTTTGATCGGATTGAATTAGAAAAAGAATACTGCTAACTCTAAATCTAAACTTTGAAGGCTCTTTTTAGGTTTAGGTAATTTCTAAATAATTTTATTTTAATAAACAAGTCATCATACAACAAATCCACCTTAATCATTCTTAGGAACATATATGAAGGAGAATTATAGACATGCTGTGTGGCATGTCTCATAGGCCAAGAAAAATATTTATTTATTTTCTCCTATTTTGATTTATTTTTTAGTATTTTATGTGCTATTAAAAATAGCTAATTAATTTGATTCTTTTTCTTCCCCTTATCAATTAAAATCCCAATATAGTATAATTAAGATTTTAAATTCGTCAACAAACTATTGAAGATAAAGGGTCAGGATGATTGTGGTTACAAGTGAAGATGCTAGACAATTATGAATATTACTACAATTATGTACGTTATTTCTGTTGCAATAGAAATAAGACAAGGATGATGTGACACCTCTCTATGACCACCATTTCTATTTATCTTTTTTTTTTTTGAGATTTTTTGAGGATTTTTCAGATTTTCTTAATACATAATCTATTTACTAAATCACTTTAAAAGCCTCACAAAATAAATGCTAATTATAATGGATTTTGATATATTCTTTGCTATTCTTCCTTTAGTTTTACCAAGAAGGAAAGAAAAAAAAAACTTACTCTACACTCATTTACTCAAATGAATGTACCATTAATCTATTTAATACTCACTTTTTCTTTTCCATAAAATTACATTAAATTGATCATTATAAGTTATAACGTAAAAATTAGAGGCAACAATTGAATAACAACAAAACGCAAATTCTAACCTATAAATAAAGCCAATAGCATTTGTTTCAAGCAAGATTTATGAGAAGAGAAAAATAGATTGTTGTACACAACATTTATCGTTATTTTTCAAAAAATCTGTCTGTGATTTCAAACACATAATAGTTTTCAAAGGATTTACAAAAAGATGAAAAAGAATGTTGTACAAAAGATTCACCATCGTTTTTCAAAAGTTCATCCAAGAAATTTGCTGTGAAAGTCAATAGCATATGATTTCGCACACATAATACTCTTCAAAGGATTTTCAAGAAGATAGAAGATAAATGTTGTATAAAAAGTTCACCATGATGTTTCATAGCGGCAAACAAATAGTACGAGAATGGAAAAAAGATATTCATGATAGAAGGTACGGCGATAAATTGGATATTATGAGTTTGGTGGATAGACAACGAGGAGACGTATTTAACTTTTTCTCTATACTTGTATATATAATAAAGTTAATGAAAAACTCTGGGATACTTCTCTTCTCTTCCTCCTCTTTTTTTTTTCTTTTCTGGAAACTCCAGGAAAATCCGCAACCGCTACACCCTCTGCCACAGCCTCTGCCCTTTGGGTGAACACTGTGCGCGCACTGGGCAAATTCCTCACTGTGCAATAGCTCGCAAACCACACAGGAGATGTAAACCGCACTAGGTAAATCCCATGCGACGAGCTCAATTAAGAAGGCGTTAGGGGTGGATCGAACCCGCTACCTCCGCTATGGGAAGTCCCCCTCAAACAAACTCAACCACCCCCTTGGGGACCTCTTCTTCTTTTATTAGGAGTACTTTATATTATTTCCTACAATAAATTTAATTATAAATTGTATATGGAATGACACTAATAATATAAAAGGAGAAAAGATTGCAAAAATTTGGGAGGAAAATGGGAATTTTATGAATCTCAAACCAAAAATAAGGTTAAATGAAAAATAGAAATGTGAAAAAAGGAGCAAAAAAGGAATGATTTTTTTCTTTACCTTGTATTCATCATTTATATTTAATTTATTTGGCCAAGATTTATGTTTAATTAGTAAGTACTATCTATTACCATTTTCCATATTTTATTTCTTTTCAATTTACTTTTTTATTTTTTAATTCATAAATTAAGGAAGAATTACATACTAAAAAAGGAATGAAATAATTTTTTACCTTGTATTCATCATTTACATTTATTTGGCCAAGATTTATGTTTAATTAGTAAGTACTATTCGTTACCATTTTTCTTATTTTATTTCTTTTCAATTTACTTTTTAATTTTTTAATTTATAAACTAAGGAAGAGTTACATATGTATATTTACAAAATAAAACAAGACTAAATTAAAATTAAATTTTTTATTATATAATAATTTTGTTGGATAATTTTTTTTTATGCAATGCATTGTTTTTTTAATATTATTTTTTGGTATCTATTTTTTCATGTTAGCGAACACAAAAGAAGTATGAGACTTGTCATCCAATACTTAAGCTTTGAGAATCAATATATAATAGTATAAAAAAGAAACATAGGCAAGGTGATGTGACAGGTAAGTGATGTGACAAATTTTTATGACCTCCAATTGCATTGAATTTTTTTAAATTTTTTTTTTTGAATTCATCTCTATTTTTTCTTATCTATGTGCTATATTTTAAAAAAAAAAAAAACTCAAAATCAATCAGTAAAACTCTTTTAATTATATTAATTACCTTAGCCTTTCAATTACCAACGCTTTTTTATATATTCAAAGCTAATTACTCTTAACTTTTCAATTGTATACACCTATTTTATCTCCTAAACTAATTAAGGTTCTTTTCATTTTTGCCATATATATTTTTCTTCAATTAGCTTACATGCTTTAATCAAAATGAAAGAAATCAATTGTTACTTCTTTGGTTTAATGTTACTTATTTGGTTTAAGCCTCATGGATATGGCCAGTTAATATTTATCATTTCTGTGGGGTTGAAGTGGTATATTATATGAAGAGATGGAGGAAGATTCATAATCTAAACTTAATTTATAGTTAATGTTCTTAGTAATAATCTGGTAGATTTTTAAAATTATGAGTTTTTAGTATTTATTATTTATTATTATTTTAGTGAATGAACTGAATTAGATGAACTGGGAATAGTAATAATAGATTCGTCAATGAATAGTGCTAAATAAAAATTAATTTTGTGGTACTATTATTTCTCAACGGCAACATACGCGGAGAGACAAAATGAATTATATGTTGTCATTTTGATTAGTAAATATAGTAGAAATTGATCTGTGACAAAATCAAGTATGAAAGAATTTGAACCTCCTCGAGAAAAATTAAGTAGGAAATAATCTAAGCGGACTAAAAGTCAGGGCTAAAAAAATATGATATATTACGTTTATTTCTTTGTATTCAACATCAACAAAATATTATGACCATTAATTTAGTTTTACTTTAATTTATAAAATAAAATTTCATGATAGAAACAATTGCTTTTAACTAAAAAGTAGGGATAAGTGATATATTTTTATTTTACTTATCACTGATAAGAAATTATGTTGTGTTTTCTTTAACTCATAAATTTAATATCTATGTTTATGTTGTAAATATTGTAATCTCCATGAATTCCTAACAGCTAATTAGGTGATGAAAGGTTAGAGGGAGAAAAAAAATATAAAACAAAGTATTAATATTAAAATAAAAAAAATTAAAAATCTAATCTATTTGAATTTAAGGATCAAATAAAATACTTTAAAATATTTTTAATTTTTGAATAAAATAAAAAATATTAGTTCGTAAATCTAATGAGATCTTTCGTAATTGCGCAAAGCGCGGTCAAATTTACTAGTTCAATTATAAAGGCAATCTTCCCTATTTAGATAAAGAATTTTTTTCCACATTAGGATCCGACAGACATGATCAAACTACAATAGGAATCTATATGTAAGATCTTTCAAGACGCCTTCATAAATTAAGGCTCAGCTAATTTAGTAGAAATATTTTTATATAGGATACTAATTAGAATGACTTGTTTTATAATTTAAGATGCTTTCACAAAAATTATAACAACTTAAGACGAATTGAATCAATTGGCCTGCTAATTTATGCCCTGCACATGCTGGCTCTCCTCACCGCACCAAATCATTCTCAACAATGAAATTTTCATCGGTCAACAATAAAATGTATCTGTAATAATTTTATCATCTAAATCTTGTCCTCGCAATTATCAAGAGAGGAAAATGATAAGCAAATTTTTCTAGCTGAAAATAATTTTTTATTTTATTTTTTTTAAAAAGAAACAATAGATTATATATAATCAGAATTGGAACGAACATATTTTGAAATTTGAAAGAATCTTCAAGCAAATGGAATTACAATCATAATTTATCTTAACTAAAAATTTGATTTTTCATTCAACATCCATGATATTCAGCCACTACAACAACAACAATAATATACCAATACAGTTTCACAAAGTAGGATCTGAGAGTATACAGTGTTCTCAGACGTTACATCTACTTCGAATGTGAGCCAGAGAGTTGTTTCCGATCAATTTTGACTCAAGAATAAAATATTTTGGAATGAAATTCAGTCACTAAAATTGAAAATCTGAAGAGAATTGAAAAGAAATCTGGGCAAAATTTTTTTTACACACTTAGGGGTCATTTCGTTGAAAAACAAGTAATGTTGGGATTAGTTGTCCTGAGATTAGTTATCCTGGTATTATTTTTTAGTAGTTGTTTGATTTGTGGTACTAAAGATAATATACATTAAATTCTTTCTAAGAATAGATAGTTTATTTATAAAAATACCCTTCACCTTATTTAGCTTAATTATTTTCCTTCATATTAAATCATACAAAAGAAATTGAAAAGTTACTAATTTTTTTATTAACTTTAGTAGTTTCTTTTTCCTAAAATACACGTTAAGAAATTTATATTGATATTTTTTAAACGTGTACGAAACTTTAATATTTCATGTTAAATTACTTATTTTGTCCTACATTCTATAAAATGTTGATAATCTCATTTTCTTTTTATAAAAAATTCATCATAAAAAATGTGAAAAAGAATTACTGTCATTTTTCATTAATTCATAACATTAATATTTGGATGGTTAAATTTTATTTAAAAAAAAATTCAAATATTTTTATTTATATATAAAAAATAATTTTTTATTTAATAATTAAGCGTGTACTAAGTTAGAAAGGGAATGTCAAAATACTTTTATTACTTGTCCATGATAAATTTTTAGGAAAAATAAAAATTTGACGTAAGATTAATAAATTCTATAAAATAGAAAGACAATAAACCCTTGGATCAATTTTGAATTTGATTGTATAAATAGTTTTTATGGTGTCACTATCATTTTTTCATGACTCATCAGTTTTGTAGCTTTTAATAAGTCCAAATAATTGTTCAAATTTACAAAAATGAATAAAAATATATAGAGTAATTAAAATTTAAATTAGAAATAAAATTGACAAAAAAAATTGTTGTGAGGACTATGAAAATGTCAAATTCTCTCTTGTATATAGTAATGATTGTGACACTAAAAAAAGTTGAAGATCTTTTTGTTTTGGAAAATGGTGGATGTTTTTAGAAATATTTTTGAGAAGAGAGAATATTTCTACAAGTAGAATCTGAGAGTATAGAGTGTACGCAAACCTTACATCTACCTCAAATGTGAGACAAAGAGTTGTTTCTGATCAATTCTGACTCAAGACAAAAATAGTCTGGATTCAGTCACTAAAATAGAAAATCTGAAGAGAACTGAAAAGAAATCTGGGCAAAACTTTTTTTACACACTTAGGGGTCATTTCGTTGAAAAACAAGTTATGATGGAATTAGTTTTGTTGGGATTAGTTGTCCTGACATTAGTTATCCTGATATTATTTTTTAGTGGTTGTTTGTTTGTGGTATTAAAAATAATATACACTAAATTCTTTCTAAGAATAGATAGTTTATTTATAAAAATACCCTTCACCTTATTTAGCTTAATTATTTTCCTTCATATTAAATCATACAAAGAAATTGAAAAGTTACTAATTTTTTTATTTACGTTAGTAGTTTCTTTTCTCTAAAAATACACGTTAATAAATTTATATTGATATTTCTTAAATATGTATGAAACTTTAATATTTCATGTTAAATTACTTATTTTGTCCTATATTCTATAAAATGTTGATAATCTCATTTTTTGTTAAAAAATTCATCATAAAAAAATGTGAAAAGAATTATTGTCATTTTTCATTAATTCATAGCATTAATATTTGGAGAGTTTCACTATATGGGAATATATTGGTTTGTTGTTGTTGTTGTTGTATTAATATTTGGAGAGTTAAATTGTATTTTAAAAAAAAAATCTTCAAATATTTTTAGCTTTATATAAAAAATAAATTTTTGTTTAATAATTAAGCGTGTACAAAGTTAGAAAGGGAATGTCAAGATACTTTAATTACTTGTCCATGATAAATTTGTTTTGAAAAATAAAAATTTGACGTAAGATTAACAAATATTTCTACAAGATAGAAAGACAATAAATTCTTGAATCAATTTTGAATTCTATTGTATAAATAGTTTTTATGGTGTCACTATCATTTTTTCATGACTCATCACTTTTGTAGCATTTAGTAAGTCCAAATAATTGTTCAAATTTACAAAAATGAATGAAAATTTATAGAGTAATTAAAATTTAAATTAGGGATAAAATTAACAAAAAAAATTGATGTGAGGACAACCAAAATGTCAAATTCTCTCTTGTATATAGTAATGATTGTGGCCATAAAAAAAGTTGAAGATTTTTTTGATTTGAAAAATGGTGGATGTTTCTAGAAATATTTTAGAGAAGGGAGAATATTTTTGGAGTGGGTTTAATAAATGTTGAAAAGACGATTTTACCCTTGATTGTCCTTGAACTCATCTTTCTATATTATAAAAATAAAATAATTATAAAATTGATGTGTAAGAATTGACTAAAATTATAATAAATAATAGATAAAAACTCATAATTTCAAAAAATATAATGAGTTCACTGTTAAGAATTTAAAAAAAGTGAATTCATAGAATTTAAAGGATGCGCCTATGTTCTCAGCCCCTCTAGTCAGACTGTTAAACTAGATCCCTTAAAAATCATTCATACAGGTCTCCCTGCATGCGGCTCACATCATTTGAAGAGGCCCAACTCAACATTCATTCATAAATCCTATTACAAAATTAAGACAACTCAACCTCAAAAGTCAATTTGCATAGAGATAACATTGGATGAAAGTAGTCTATGCGGCACTGCCAGTGTCCATAGTTTGACATGACTATAGAGTTTAAGTTTTGTGCGCTGTTAGTTTACAAAATATTCTGCACTATCAGGTAAACTTGACCTTCTATTGCGGGCTACCCAATTTTTTTTTTTGGGTGACCTACAATAGCAAGTCAAGTTTACCTAATAGTATAGAATATTTTATACACTGACAGTGCAGATAACTTAAACTCATGACTATAAGTCAACCTTCTCTTATCTCATGTTTCTTTGGCATAATATTTTGTGCCTATAACGAAGCTTAGACATGTATACACAGTGTACACATTTTACATTAAAATCCATTATATTTCATTTTCTTTTACCTATCTGAGCTGGTTACTATATATGTATATGGTTTACTTCATTAACATTAATACCACTCCATCCCTCACGAAATCCATCTCTGACTTTCAAATTAGGGCCACCGACTGGAATAAAATTACCTTTGGTAATATCTTCAGAAGGAAGACTAAAATCCTGGATAGGTTGGTTAGGATCCAAAGATCCCCAAACTACCCCCACAAGACCTTTATCCATGATCTAGAAATCAATATCACTAAGGAATTCAGCTCTATCCTCCTTCAGGAGTAAGAATTCTGGAGATTGAAGTGTAGAATCGATTGGCTTCCTGAAAGGGATTCTAACACTAACTTCTTTAATACCTTTACTCTCAACAAGAGAAGGAGGAACAAGATTAATACTCTTAAGGACGACTCTAGTAACTGGAATTACTCCCATGAAGATATCAAAGAGAAAATCCTTGATTTCTACACCTCCATCTTTACCACTGGTGATAACCACTCCTTCCTCAAATGTCAGAAGAACCCTTCTAATAAAGGCTCCATCAATTCTGAAGATCATCCTGACTTGGAGACCCTTCTTCTATCAGAGAAATCAAAAGGGTTGTCTCCTCCTACAAACTCGGGAAAGCCCCTAGCCTGGATGGAATCCACCCCCTCTTTCACCAAAAATACTGGGAAACTTTAGGGACTCATGTCATCAATTTTTGCACTAATACTTTTCAAACTTGCAACATGGACAAAGTAATCAATACTACCTTTCTTTGTCTTATTTCCAAATGCAGTAATCCTTTAAACCTTAGAAATTTTAGACCTATAGGACTTTGCAATACCCAGTATAAGATCATCAGCATGATCATTGCTAATAGGCTCAAGCCTCTTCTTGATACTATCATTAGTCTTAGCCAATTTTCTCCCCAACAGTAGAACCTCTGACAATGCTATCATTGTTCAAGAAGTGATCTCCCATTTTAGAAAAATGAAATGAAAATGGAGCAACATGATTTCACGGCTCGATTTTTGAGTCATGATGGCACCTACTAACTCACCAATAGGTAGCCGAAACCGTAACCCGGAGCTAACGCAATGGGTTACCTTGGTAGAATCATCCAACATGGACCCTATATAGGAACACAATATAGCAACAATATTCCATAAACGAAACAACTAACATTTGAATACCAATCCCATGACCTGATAGTATAAGCATAAGAGAAACTCTAAATCCGGCAACAAAAATTACAACTCGAAGTATAACAAACTTAAATAGTTTTGAATGATCTCATACATTCGTTTTGAATACAAAAGACAGAAGAATGATAGAGGGGAAAAATGACAACTCAAACTCCAAGAGCTCACCCTATCTTCTGATGATCAACATGGCATGATATCGACTCAACAGCGGCAACGAGAACCCAGGTCTGTACCAAAAAGGTACAAAAGTGTAGTATGAGTACCAAAAAATACGGGTACTCAGTAGGCATCATCGGTTGACTAAGCTAAATTATAATATAAGAACGATATAAAGTAAGATGATAACTTAAAGTCAAGGTATAGGATTGAACCTGAATCTTCTTCGATATCACTGTATAAAATAACTAATCTACTAGGGGAATAGCATAATGTATCATATCAATATATACCATAATCGTCATACAAATGAGTAACCATTTTGGAAGCGTAAAACCACATATATACAATAAAAACCATGTATTTAATAAACACCAGCCATCATTAGAATATAAATCACAAGAACTTACCACGACGTCCCATACTGCCCGGAAGAACAAGCAAAAAAACACAACAAAGAAATCGTCACGGCGTCCCATACCACCGGAGAGTACACCAAAAGATCAATCCATCAATATATCAAGGAACAACTACACAAGCAACTCACCAAAGCTGTGGGTTGGACATTTCCGTCATGGAGTCTTACCGAAGTCTACAATTATTATCAATACCGCAATTTAGCACAACGAAACCGATATCATATAGCATAGTTATATAGTTACTTATTCTCTATTTCATTGATGAACTCTAAGTCTAGTCTATATTAGCTAATCTCCATATCTATGAGACACTAGTTTACAAGTCTTATAGTTTACTAGTCATTAAATAAAGAAAAGCTACAAGTTACCAACATTATTATCTATTCACCTATCTCAAGACTCAGGGCTATTTTCTAGTTAGCATCCTCATTATATAAGTCGTCAATTAAGCCACCACGGCATCACATGCTAGATGTCAACTTAACTATTCATCATACAAGACTAAGACCAATATCATTAGGCATGTTACAACCTTAAGGACTGGTTTTCATATTTTAACCAATTAAGGTCCACCAACTAGTTTACTAGGCTTCTAGCCGACAAGTCATGGTCATTTATTAGATATAACTAGTTATCACATAAGCCACTTTATTAGGAGAAATTCCATAACATGACCATTCATCCAAGTCAAGTAGATTTACTAGGTAAGCCCTTGGTTCTTCACAAGATTACACATATCAATTAGCTTTGAACCAATACTCGGCATAATCCACTTCTAGTTACTAATTAAAATTAATACGGGTCACACCTCTTAACTAGTAAATAGTAACGAAGAATGATTAATAATGTACTAAGGAAGGCATCATGTCCCAAGTACACAAACGGGTTTAGCCACACACAGCATAACCCCACAAATGTCCATATATTCATATATACTCACTACACACGGTATCATCATAATATCGTTACCTCTTCCGAATTAACCAGGCATTATCAGCACATCAACATATCTTTTGGATTCATCGAGCATTATCATAACTTCATTATATCCTCTGAATTCATCGGGTATCATCATAACATCATTACCTCTTTCGGATTAACCAGGCATCATCATAACATCAACATATCCTCCGAATTCACTAGGCATCATCATAACATTATTATATCCTCCGGATTCACCGGGCATCATCATAACATCATTACCTCTTCCGAATTAATCGAGCATCATCATAATATCAATATATCCTCCGGATTCACTGGGCATCATCATATAATCATTATCTCTTTTGGATTAACCGAACATCATCATAGTATCAACATATCCTCCGAATTCACCGGGCATCATCATAACATCATTACCTCTTTCGGATTAGCTGGGCATCATTATAATATCAATATATCCTCCAGATTCACCGAGCATCATCATATCATTAGCACATCTCCCAAGACAACCAACATTCACATACATATGTAGTCAAATCAATGAACATGTACAAGCCATAATAATAGAGTATAAGTGATGCAAGGTAACACACATCATCATGCTTTACAATTAGTCATCACTACATAATATAAGTAGTTGCATCAGCATAAATATCTAAATACATATGCAATCACCACTTTTCCAATGTTATCATGTTTATTATCAAGTCAATTATAGGTCAAGTGCGTGTCTGCTAGACGCTTCTTTTATTCCCACATTTCACAATACTAACCCAAAAAGGGAAATCGTTCACATAAGCATTAGCTTAATCATTAGACTTGGTTCATAGCAAGAGTGATAACATAATTAGAGGTTCACTTGGTGAACTAATCGATAAATCAAGCGATAGCATAACCATAAGTTCAATTCACAAGACTTTTCGAGGCTATCCATATCATGACAACAAGATAATCAATCAAGTATACATATTATCCAATCATCGGCCACATACATAAACCGACAACTGGGTTTAACCATTATAATCTCAACAACGTAATTTAGATGTTCATCAAGTAGCTGGGTTACTAAGGAATTTCATAGTTCAAGCTTAAGGTGCGTCAGGTCCCACACCTAAATTCCAATAATGCCAAAGTTTACTTCTACAAGACTAACTTCTACCCGGAGTTAGGCTAGGTTATCTAAATCACACCATAAGGGCTTATCAATCCATACTAAGCCTATAAGGGAAAAATCTTCTTCAAGCAACCTTCCTAAGTAACCCCGCTAAGTCCATTTCATAACTAGTCATAACTAGGTTACATACTCTTAAGGTTAGCCGACAACATCATTCTCAACTACTAGAGCAACTATTCTTATGCTATTCATGAGACTTCAAGTAGAACTATCCAAGGTTCTAGGCTAAAGGTCAAATATCACATTTTACAAGTTTAATAGCCTACAAGAAACAACTAATCCTTAGTATCGCCATTCCTCGATTTATCATCTAAAACCCTGCCGAATCTCACAAGATATCACTAATTATACTACAATCAAGCTCAATCTATCTACAAGTAAGCCTAACCTACTTTGAGTCCAATTGCTCACGAACCAACAAGCTTTGCCTTCCCTTTTTTTGAAGCTTCTTCTTCCACGAGCCAAGCTATCAACAACATAATCTAAGCATCATTATAAGAACAACAACACCCATTATGGAACCATTATGCCATGGGTCCAAAATGACACCAAACCCCCAAGTGGGTTCCACCTTTGGAAAATGAGTTTCCTAGACCAACCCATTGTTCAAACATCATTCGGGAGCTATAAACCTCAAGAAATTTAAGTAAAACAATCATATTTATGGATACAATTAAGGCTCAAGGACTTAGGGTTTTAGGTTGAGAAATCAAGAAATTAATACCAAATTTGAAGGAATCTTACCTCATATTTATAGTAAAAATAGATTACACAAGTTATTCAAGCTCCTAATCAACCCATAAGTCTCACTTTTAAGTCAACAAATCTTTGTGGCTGCTAGAGTTCGCAAAAAGGAGAAGAATGCCCCAAAAATGGGCCAAATGGCCCTTTTATACGAGTTTAAATGGGCCAGCAAGGTTAAAACTTATTTTTGACCTTCCGGACTCATCCAGACTTTGTTTTTCGCAAATAAATTATGTAATCCCACTAAATTCAACATTTTGGACGTATAGATAAAGTCGAATTTTCCATCCGAGGTTATTTAGGCCACTTGTGGGTTCCACACCCATATATTTTGATTTTTGACTTTTCAACTAATGGGTAAAAATGAGCTCGGGTGCTGTGGGATCCGAACCAAGGGTCGCTTATCCTAAAATCGCTATTACATAGCTTCTGGCGCAGTCGAAATTTGCATCCAAAATTATTTACTGAAGTTTTTGCTTGGTGGCCCTTTGGAATCGATGAAGACTTCTAAATAGAAAATTGGCTCTAAACACCAACGAACTATCCGGTAATCGAACTATCAGTTTCAACAAGTCATAAATAATTTAAGGCAGCTATGGAGAGGCTCAAACAGTAGAAATAAGCATAAATATGGAAAATGACCTGAAGGGTCATTACAATAGCCACTACTAAAAAGACTTCCGTCCCCAAAGTCAAGGAATAGAAAGAATCTCAAAGGCTCGAAGGGATGAGGTACTGGGCCCGCATGCTCCAAGCATGAATCCCAGGTAACCTCCACGGGGACAGAACACTTGCAAGGGATTTTGCCACAGGTATCCCTTTTTCAACCAACACCCGCACTTTACTTCCCAAACAACCAAAACTCAACTTCAACTACTAACTAGCCTCTAACTAAATTGAAAAGACTGATGCACACAAATCTGAACCACAACACACCGATAACATCTTGATACCCACACAAATCAACAAAGGCTCATCCAAGCCAAATCGACCCAAGTCATGAGTCATACCACTGACTCTAAAAATCCAAATATAATCTTCTTCTATCAATCCATTCCTGCTATCCACTCCAAACAACCATGCATTACGCTAATGATATGGGGTCACCAGGAGGAAAATCACCTAAGTCCCGCCCGCGTAATCTCATCACCAAGAACTCAAAAAACCGAAGTTGATCCGCTGAAAATCCATACAAGAATGTAAGAATAACCTCATAAGGTGCTATTTGGGAACACAAATGGAGATAATCAAGGAATGCAATCTATGCCGATATTGCAACCAGTCCAGATGAAAATCAAACGGAAATCCCGAAGTCCAAGGTATAACTACTCATCACTGAATATTTTGCTTCAGGATGTCCCATCAATTGAGAATAAAATCATACTAAATCCATCTCAATTATATTACTCTCATTGAGTAAATCATCCAACATTCCAAAAGAAAACGGAAAACTCTAAGTTAAGACACAAGTAGCCAATACGGGGCCCATGGGTTGTCATCCAAACACTTATCAACTATAATCTAACTGACATCTAGAAGACCGAATAGGCAAACACGGAGTAGGCTCAACTGCCCTGTAAATAAAATCTGAACAAAGGCAAGTCTAAAACAAAAGCTGCACGCAAGCTCTATAATACCAAGCTGAAATCTCAATACCAAGATTGAATAACTCGATCTCAAATGTCTAAACCAACACTAAAAATGGGTAGGCATTAATGCCTCAAATCTATCATAATTCCAAATTTCCATTCCAAGGAGTCAAATCCAAAACTAAGCCAATTAGGCTATATCAATGTCAACTATCTCCAATCGACTCTAGTATCCAAATCTGACATATCCAAGATAAATCATACCAAGCTACAGTCGAAACATATCTGAAGAGAAAAATCACCACATAGATAACCACTGTTCAAAAACACAAGCAACCAACTCTATATCAGCTGGAAGGCACGAAATATCATCGTAAAATATAAATCATGCAAAAGGATAAATCACTGGCTGAAAATACATTTAACCCACTCCATATCCCCTGGAAGGAATGAACTATCCAAACCTACTTAAAAACTTCCCAAAGTTGAAAACCACACCAATAAAGGCTACTCTCACAACTCAGAGAAGTGCAACTTTAGCCGACGACTAATCAATCTAACACTCTATCCCAACAAGGAATTGCCACGAGAATATATAATCGAGGAGAAACACTCCACCAAGCCTTATCAGGCTGACCAACTCTAAAATGGGGATTTACCAAATCCACCTCATAATCTCATCATTGAAGAAGAAAAATTCCAATCTCGAAACTAAGGCCAAAGTCAAAAACCACTATAAAAAAATCAACAAATCAAGATAAAGAATTTCCAACTTTCTAACTCATTAAGCGATCACAGGAAAGGCCACCTGCCTCTAATTTTCCAACTTCACTAGACAAAACCATGCCACATAAACAAAAGGAGTATCCAATCTCCGCACTGATAACAAGAGTAAACCATCACAAGAGAACCAACCCAACAAACCTAAAAAGATAAATCCACAAAACCTATACATCAAAATTGAAACCGCTATCGAACAAAGAAATAGCCATAAACGAAGAACGAACCTCAAACTATTCAATCTCATAAACAGTTATATCTAAGAGAACAAGCAAGGCGAAAACCTTCGCAACCTAAAAGGGAAGTCTAAGAATCTCAGACTCAATAATAGACAATGTAACTAAATTGCCAACCCTAGGGTCATAACAGAGCCACAAAAAGTCAACCTATCTTTCGTTTTTTAATACATCCCTGAATCAATCTAATACAGCTAACCAAGAGGGAATATAGTTAACCTCGCCACGCTAAGGGAAAGAAATCACCAAATTGGGATATATCTACTTAAGCCACCGAGAAATGTCACAAGAAAATGAAAGTCTAACTAGATAACACTAGTCTATACAACTACCCAACAAGAATCAATTATATCAAAGAACAATATCAAGTAATATCAATAATCCTCACGCAATGGTAGCAATAGCAATAACAACATCAATATCAATATATTGAATAGGCGAAACCAAAAATAAACACCAATATCATATACCACTCAAGGGCCACAACATGACTAATGTGCCAAGATAAATAGGACTCAAACCCAAACCACACCCATAGAGGAACAACATCAATATAGATCTACTCCATTTACTACTAAAAGAAATAAACCATGAAGCAGTAACATAATCATGAATCCAATAACAAGACAAATGATAACCAATACCAATTCATCAAGGCATATAATCACCTTTTTTGGTTAAGAAGGCATATAATCACCAATGGGTATGAAAACCCCAATACACATAATAAAGATAAAGACAGGAAATAAAAGCACACCAGTCGTGGCTACATCCGTAATCACATGCCTGACGGGCATAGGAAAAATAAATCTAAATGGATCCAATTCAAAATGACTAACTGAATCATCAATCGAGGCACCACACATACTATCTCTAACTAAAGATGCCACAGCATCACGGGTCTAATCTGAATGAGCTGGATGATTAGAAATTCCATGTCGAGGACACTTTTTAGATCAGTAGTCGATCTCTCTGTAGACGTAGCAATTCCTAAAACATCAACATGGCGGGGACACAAACTGAGCTCAAATGGCTGGACAACTGATATTGAGAAAAATCTCTAGAATTATGTGTATCCTTCCACAATCATAGCCTGTCTCAGGGACTCTAGGCTGGAGGAAAATACATGCTAACTCTGTCTGATCAACTATCTCATAGTATAAAATACTAATTGCATAGAATCGATGGACTGCAAATAAAGATAAACTCTACCGGAAGGATCCTCACTCCCGAATACAATACCAATAGCATTATACTGATGGCATGGCCTCTTGCCGCCACTTCTATAAGCCTCAATACCTGCGCTCTCTATGGTCCTCTCATAATTGACAACCTGAGGAAAGGAAGACTCAGTTGCTATCAAGTGCTCCGATGCTAAATGGAGTGGAAATGCTAGACCTTTAATGATTTTATGCACCATGTCCGGCTCAGAAGGATATAACATAGGAATAAGTCTGGCCCACTCAAGAAATCCAAACTCGTATTCGAAAACTGATAAAGAACCCTAATGAACACCAATAAATCCAACTCTAGTCTAAGAACTGCTTGATGAATCGAATGCTACCCATGGCAATGAGGAAGCTACAATATGACTCGAATTCCCAATGCTAAACCTCAGAGGTTGAAGTATTCACAAGCATAACTTGAGCCTAAGCTGGCCCAAATCCTTTTGGTTGGCGTTGATGATCTTCAATATCCATCTCTGACTCTCTAATCCAATGTTGTGCTAAAACTCTAGAAGCACATGTTAAAGTCTCATCCGCATATGTCGATAATGTCACATAGTCCTTCGGGGATAGAATAGAGTAAAAGAAAGTGCTTGAGGTTCAAGAAAATATGGACACACGATAAGGAATCAAGATGTGAATTTTCTAAAATGTCACTATAGCCTCCTGAAGATAGGTTATGGACATCTCTGCACTGATCCACAAGACTCTACTAGCACTTAGCTCTTATACTAACACACCAATGAAACCAAGGCTCTAATACCAATTTGTCATGACCTGATTTCAGAGTCATAATGGCACCTACCATAACCCACCGGTAAGTAAGCTGACATCGTAACCTGGAGCTAACACAATGGGTTACCACGTATTTACCATAATCAACACCAACCATCATTAGAATATAAAGCACAAGAACTTACCACGACGTCCCATACCTTCGGGAAGTACACGCAAAAGAACACAACAAAGAACTCGTCACGGCGTCCCATACCAAGTACACCAAAAGATCAATCCATCAATATATCAAGGCATAACTACACAAGCAACTCACCAAAGCTGCGGGTTGCACATTCCCACCATGGCCTCTTACCGAGGTCTACAATCATTATCAATACCACAATTTAGCACAACAAAAATGATAGCACCATAGCATAGTTATATAGTTACTTATTCTCTATTTCATTGATGAACTCCAAGTCTAGTCTATATTAGCTAATCTCCATATACATGAAGCACTAGTTTACAAGTCTTATAGTTTACTAGTCATCAAATAAGGAAAAGCTACAAGTTACCCAATGGGGGACCCACATGTATGGGTGGAGGTGCACATGCACCTATTAACGTCGAAAAAAATTGTATATATATATGTGTATATACCTTGAAAAATTGAAATATAGCTAATAGTGCACCATCAAATGAATGGTGGTGCACCTTGGTGTGTTGGTTGAAGCTAGACCTTCCATCCATACGACCAGGGATTGATCCCTGGGTCATACAACACCTTAGTTTTTATTTTCAAATTTAAAGGCAATACTAAATTTATAACAACAAAATTATTGGGATGGGGATTTGAACTCACGACCAGTCCATAAGGGGACCCTCCTTAACCATTGAGCTACCACAACTGATTGTTCAAAAATGTTAAAAGTAAACTTCATATTATAAGAAAGTAAAGTTATTAGCTTAAAACTCTTATTTGTTCTATGTATTTATTTTTCCAATACTGTTCATGTCTTTAGCGACCAATTGAATATGATAATATTCCTTAATCGACACCGAAAGTTTTTTTAACGTCTTAAGATAATATTGGTGCTCCACAATATTATCAAAAGCAATAAGCATAAAAAACCTTCAAGGTCTATTGTGTTTAAGCACAAAGTACAAATAAAACATGAGATTTAACGAAAAAAGGCATAAAGGTAAAAAAGATATAAATATATGTCTAGTCCAAGACTAATAATATAAGCATGAATGACAAATATATGAACAAAAAGATTAATTTTTTTTATTATTTAGTGTTCGTCTCCTTAGAAAGCCTCATTGATAAGGGAAAGTATGTATCAGAAATTAGAACCTAAGATTAAGCGAGGCGAGCGCTCAACACATTTTGAGTCTTACTTCGAGGCTTATGCGCGTCTTTGACAACACTGGTACACCCATAGACTTCAAATCCTGAGTTCGCCTCTGAAGTTACCAACACTATTATTTATTTACCTATCTCAAGACTCGAGGCCATTTTCTAGTTAGCTCATTATATAAGTCATCAATTAAGCCACCACGGCATCACATGATAGATGTCAACTTAACTATTCATTATACAATTCTAAGACCAATATCATTAGGCATGTTACAACCTTAAGGACTGGTTTTCATATTTTAACCAAGTAAGGTCCACCAACTAGTTTACTGGGCTTCTAGCCCACAAGTCATAGTCATTTATTAAAGACAACTAATTATCACATAAGCCACTTTATTAGGCGAAATTCCATAGCAAGACCATTCATCCAAGTCAAGTAGATTTAATAGGTGATCCCTTAGTTCTATACAAGATTACACATATCAATTAGCCTTAAACCAATAGTCGGCATAATCCACTTCTAGTTACTAATTAAAATTAATACGGGTCACATCTCTTAACTAGTGATTAGTGACGAAGAATGATTAATAATCTACCAAGGAAGGCATCATGTCCCAAGTACACAAACGGGTTTAGCCACACATGGCATAACCCCACATATGTCCATATATTCATATATAACCACCACACACGGTATCATCATAACATCGTTACCTCTTTCGAATTAACCGGACATCATCACAACATCAACATATCCTTCGAATTCATCGGGTATCATCATAACATCATTATATCCTCCGGATTCACCGGGTATCATTATAACATCATTACCTCTTTCAGATTAATCATGCATCATCATAACATCAACATATCCTCTAGATTCACCGGGCATTATCATAACATCATTATATCCTCTGAATTCACCGGGTATCATCATAACAGCATAAAAGAGCTATAACTCTCAAGAAATTTGAGTAAAACAATCCTATTTGTGGCTACAATTGAGCCTCAAGGACTTAGGGTTTTGGTCTATAAATCAAGAAATTAATACAAAATTTGAAGGAATCTTACCTTAGATTTGTAGCAAAAATAGATTACACAAGTTATTCAAGCTCCTAATCAACCTACAATACTCACTTTTAAGTCAACAAATCTTTGTGGCTGTTAGGGTTCTCAAAAAGGAGAAGAATGCCCCAAAAATGGGCCAAATGGGGCCTTTATATGGTTTAAATGGGCTCGCAAGGTCAAAACTTCTTTTTGACCCCCCGGACTCATTCGAACTCCATTTTTCGCAAACGAACTATGTAACCCTACTAAAATTAACATTCCAGACTCATTGATAAAGTTGGATTTTATATCCAAGGTCATTTAGACCATTTATGGGTCCCACACCCATATATTTTGATTTTTTATTTTTTGACTAATGGATTGAAATGAGCTTGGGTGCTGTGGGATCCAAACCAAGGATCTAACTATACTAAAATCAATATTACATAGCATCTGGCACAGTCAAAATCTGCATTCAAAATCATTTTACTGAAGTTTTCACTCGGCGGCCATTTGGAATCGACGATGACTTCTAAATAGGAAATTGGCTCTAAACACCAACGAACTACCCGATAACTAAACTATCAGTTCCAACAAGTCATAAATGACTTGGGGACACTATGAAGAAGCTCAAGCACCGAAAATAAGTATAAACATGGAAAATGACCTGAAGGGTCATTACACGTGATTCTTAAAATCAACCTTGAAAAGGCCTTTGACAGAACCGAATGGAGCTTCATCAGATAAGGTCTCTTCTTTTTCAAATTCCCCCCAAGCTCAGATCCCTTATCATGTCATGAATATCCTCCTCCTCCATTTCTATCTTGGTAAATGGAGAGAAAACTCCTTATTTTAACCCAACCAGAGGAATCAGACAGGGAGACCCCCTTTTCCCTTACCTTTTCATCATGTGTATGGAGCTCCTATCAAGGAGGATTGATCATGAAATTGATATCCTTCATTGGAACCCCATCACCATCAACAAAAAAAGCCCTGGCCCTCTTCTCTCTTACCTGTTTTTTGTTGATGACCTCATCCTCTTTGCCAAGGCCAATAAAGGAAACTGCAACACCATCAAGAACACTATGAATAGTTTTAGTCTTCATTCCGGCCAAAAGATCAACTTTTTTAAGTCTAAATTTTTCTTCTCAAAGAACTCCAACCCTGATACCAAGACCAATCTAGCTAGCATCCTGAACATTCAAGTTAAAGAGGAATTTGGAAAATACTTGGGGTTTCCCAATCTTTTATAACAAACCTTCTAATAGAGATTTCTAATTCCTTGTGGATAACCTCCACACCAAGTTATCAGTATGGAAGGTTAAATTCTTAAACATGGCTGGCAGGACTACCCATGCTAAATTCTCTCTTAGTAGTATTCCTACCCATATCATGCAAAATATCTCCATTCCTTCCAAAACCCTCAATATTATAGATAGGACCCAAAGAAACTTCATCTAGGGTTGGGCCTCTACTACTGAAAAAAGGAAAATTCACCTCCTTAACAGGGACACCATCACTCTCCCCAAAAGGGATGGGAGATTTGGCATTCAAAAGGCTTCTATAAAAATGAGATTATGCTTATCAGTCTGGCCTGGAGATACCACCACCAATCCCATAAACTTTGGGCATCTATCCTAAAAAACAAATATTCCCATCTCACTAGGCCATCCCAGAAAATTAACTCCTCTAGGACTTAGAGAAACATCCAGCTTGGATGGTCCAACTGCATCAAAGTTTCCCAGTGGATTGTTCAAAATGAAGAGAATTAACTTTTAGACTGACAGATGGGTCCCCAACAAACCTCCCCTAGGTAACATCATCCATGGTCCTCTCCCTCAGAATCTAGGTAATCTAAGGCTTGCTACCATCTGGAATAACCAGTCCTGGGACCTTATACCAACCTTTCTTTCCAAATCCCCATTCCATAGCCAATAACATTGAAATTTCTTTTTACCAAATTTTAGTTCCAGGAAGGATCACCTCATCTGGAGACTCACGGGTAATGGTCTCTTAACCAGTAGAAGTTCCTACTCCTTCATAGCCAGCAATCAGGCTAAGCCCCATACTGAAGTTAATAACTCCTTCCAGTGAATCTGGAAGGCAACATGCCCCCCCCCCCCCCAAAATTAGAATCTTTTTATGGTTGGCTCAACACAATTGTCTCCCAACCAATCTCACCCTCTCAAAAATGGGAATCAACATTACCACAAATTGCCACAGTTGCAATCACCCTTCAGAAGACATCTTGCATATTTTTTTCTAATGTTCTCAAACTTCTGACATCTAGAACTCTACTCTGTCTAACGACAACCATGATAATTTAGACATCAGCCACTTCTACCCTCAAAAGTGGAACGCCACCTAGAATAGGCTCTCCAACAAATACTTTGATAAGCTTCTTTTGTGGCATGAACTTTTCTCTTTCCTCCTTTGGGCTATCTGGAATGACAGAAATAAAAATATCTTCAACAATAGAAAGAACAAGGCCAACTTCAGCCACACCCATGCCGATGCTTTAGAATACAGCCACATTGTCAATAGCAATAAGCCTATTTGACAACCCAGGTCGATCCACATTAGGTGGACCCTTCCAAACACTGGTTACTTTAAACTGAACTCAGATGGCTCTTGTTTGGGGAACCCTGGTCAAGGAGGCATTGGTGGAGTGATTAGGGATTATAGAGGAGGATGGGTAGTGGGATACTCCTAATTTTTCCTGATTGCTACCAGTAACCAAATGGAACTCTTGGCTCTTATCAAGGGTCTTAAGATAGCTGAAAGGAATAACCTTGTTCCTTTGGAGATTAACATTGACTCCAAGGAAGTCCACCAAATGCTCCAAAAGGCAATCTATACTATAATGCTCTGCTTGATGATTGCAGGTTAAGACTAAGAAGGCTAGGATGTCCGCCAGTAACTCACTGCTATAGAGAGTAGAACGGAGTGGCCGATATACACTGGCCAAATCTGATGCAACAGCTACAAACTACCAGGACACCTTGCTTTTTGAAGTTCCACTGGTGTGTGCCCGGAGTGCATTATGGACAGACATAGCAAGAACTTTTTTTGAAAGACAACTCCGGCCCCAATCTCTTTGTTTTTAACCCAGACTAATTCTGGGATTTGAAACTTTTTATTTAGTTTAATTGCATCTCTTGATTACCAAAAAAAAAGTACATGTATACGGTTTACAACTTTAATTATACATATTAATATTACGACATGCATATTGAACAGAGATTCTCTACTTTTCTTATCAACAACGTAAAAATTTGTTCCTTTTCTCTCTATCTTCACCCTTTACTATGTTAATAAAATTTTTGAAATTTAGTTAGCGCACAATAGAACCTGAGTAAATAGCTTCCTGAACAAATATTACATCAATGTACTTTATCCATTCTTTTTCTTTTATATGTACCTACCAGAGGCGAACTCAGGATTTGAAGTTTGTGGGTGCATCAGTGTTGTCAAAGACGCACATAAGCCTCGAAGTAAGATTCAAAATGTGTTGAGCGCTCGCCTTGCTTAATGTGCAACTTAGGTTTTAATTTTTGATACATACTTTTCCTTGTCAATGAGGCTTTCTGAGGAGACGAACACTAAATAATTAAAAAAACTAATCTTTTTGTTCATATATTTGTCATTAATGCTTATATTATTAGTCTTGGACTAGACATATATTTATATCTTTTCTACTTTTATGTATTTTTGTTAAATCTCACGTTTTATTTGTACTTTGTGCTTAAACACAATAGACGTCGAAGGTTTTTTACGCTTATTGCTTTTGATAATATTGTGGAGCACCAATATTATCTTAACACGTTAAAAAAACTTTCGGTCTAGATTTAGGAATATTATCATATTCAATTGGTCACTAAAAACATGAACAATACTGGAAAAATAAATATATAGAACAAATAAGATTTTTAAGCTAATAACTTTACTTTCTTATAATATATAATTTACTTTTAACATTTTTGAACAATCAGTTGTGGTAGCTCAATAGTCAAGGAGGGTTCACCTTATGGACTGGTCGCGAGTTCAAACCTCCATTCCAGCAATTTTGTTGTTATAAATTTAGAAGTATTTATTTTAATTTAGTGCTGAATTCAAATGAACCTGATATCAAAGGATAACATCTGTCTCCGAGTACCAACATTGAGCTGTGGGAAAAAATGCATGACGGATTTTAACGTGGGACGTTAGCTCGTTCATACATATCGCATATAATTTAAGTGTTATACCTAGTTAAAATTGGTAAAAACTTACAGGCATCAAATATATACACCTAATACTTTTAACCAAAAAATTAAATTAAGAAATCAAGGAAAATTCAATCACCTAACTGTATTAGCTTGCTCATTATATGACTGTTTGCTTAAAGACTCAAACAATAATCTTTCCATTGAATACATTTTCTTTTCCAAACATTTTAGAATGTGTCTAATCAAGATTTAGATGTTTGAATCTTTCTTTGAAAAAAGCCTTGGGGGTAAAGGAAAAGGAAAATGGGAAAGGAAACAATAAGGTGGGAAATCAAACTCTCATCAACAAAGTAAAAGTATAAATGTTCAACCAACTAACTGAACAATTAAGATTTCTCAAATATCTGAATTTAATACACAAAAAATTAAAAGGGATTGTTTTCGTAATAGCAATATACAAAACTTGTCTTTATCTAAAAATTAATAAATATAAATTTAAATGAAATACTAAATTAATTTAATTTAAATTAAATTATTACTTAAAAGTAATAAGGCGATCAATAATGAAATTGACTAGCAAGGATGCTTGTGAGTATTAATTTGGATTGTGCTGTGTGATAGTAATGATAATAGTTTTGTTTAGTATCTAGAGGTGACGGTTGGTTAATATCGAAGAGATTTTTACGTACTAAATCAATCAGTCAAAAATATACTTTCTCCGTCTCATTTTATTCGTCCCAAATTTTTTAATTTGTTGTTTCATTTTACTTGTTCTTTTTTACTTATCAAGATAAGACAATTTTTTTTCTATTATACCTTAGTGTAATTGATTACTCCTTATTATTAGCATTCTTGAAAAATGTTGCAAAGAGGAGTACCATTAAAAGTACACCATTAAGAATATAAATGGTGCTTTGGTATTAGCCATCCATCAATATTGAACCCAACAACAAGACACAATTAAGAGAGATAAAATAGTAAAGTTACATTACCAATTATTGTTTTCTTAATAGTTGTATCATCTCAATGTGGTACGAGTAAAATGGAACGGAGGGAGTATATAAGAATAATACATCTTCTTAAAAGGTGAGTAAATGTAATAAAAGTTCATTGATGAAAATAGATTATTTAATTAATGAATGGGGTTTCAATTATTTAATGTAATATAGTTGATAATGATAGGTGATAATGACAATTAGCAGTGAATTAAATGAATGGAGTAGTGGTGACTGTCATCTTCATAAAAATTCTTAAATAAACATCTTGACGATATTAAAGCTAATTACAGATACCTTAATCACTCAAACATATTCAATCTCATCAAATGATTCGCAAATTATAAAAACAAGCACACTTAATAATTAAGCATGAAATCATCGGAATTTAAATAAGATCTTCGTTAAATTCAAACAAATAAATTCCTTTGCATAGATTATTTAGTTTATATAAAATTGTTTATTCTAATTTCTAATTATACTCTCAAAATGACTTGCTATTTGTGTCTGTATTCTTCTATGCATCCTTTTGAGAAAAAGATCAAGAGGTATGAGAGGGGTGGGGGGGGGGGGGGGGGGGGGTGCTGTCTCTCACATATCTAAGCTAGTAGGAGAAAGGGCATTTCATGTGCCATACAATGACTTTATTTTTCTTTGCCTTAGTGGAGGACAAAATCATTAAGCTTTAGAGGAGATTGAAATGGCATGTCAAAAGTCCCATCTCTAGTCAACAAAACATTCCCTTACCCTACCCTTGCCTCACAAAATATTAAAGCTATTTCCTAGCAAAGTTTTTAGTATTGTTTCTTCTAATTCTTATATTGACTGTTTTTATTCTCAAGTCGAGCATTTATTGAAAATTACTCATTTATTTATAAGGTAGAGATTAGGTTTGAGTATATTCTATACTTTCTAAATATTATTTTATTAAATTACACTGAAAATGTTATTATTGTTCCTAATAAAGTTTTATAATTTAAATTACATTATCAGTCGATATAAATTAAATCCTTCCAAATAATTTGTGGTGGGTTGGGGGAATCGGTAAATAACTACTTTTAATATCTACTATCAAATATTAGCCACAATTTTAACAAATGCGAAGTGCCTTGACTAGAACACGAAATAACTACAGCAAACAATGCTGAAATTCTAAGAATTGATAAATGAAATCAAAAGAACAATTCATAGAGTTCATACTTTTACAAGTTCAAACTAATGTACGATTTGTAAGCTCAAACCTTTAAAAGTTCTTTCGTGTTTTAGATAGGCATATTCTGTTCAAATTTTATTTCTGGTTTTAAATTGTGGCTTTTCCCCTATTACTTAGACCTGAAAGCTGATCATTTTTTTAAGTTCAGGAATTAGGAGTGGTAGCAAACATGACCCAATGCTAATCTACAAGAGCAATTAACAGCCTGTGTGATCAAGCTTTTAAGATGCCAAACGTATTTCTGTTCAATAAGTCTGTTTGACAAACGTTTGAGAGAAAATAAATGCTTCAACAGCAAAAACTATTTTTCAGAAGCTAAAACAAAAACGGGATTTGAAGAGGATGGAGTATACACAAACCTTACCTCTACCTCATAGGTAAAGTAGAGAGGTTGTTTCCAGTAAACCCTCAACTCAAGACAAGAGAAGTCCAAAAACTGACGTAATGGAAGTACAAGAGACTAGATACTAGCACAAACATCAAATAACCGAATTTAAAAGTTTTTCCCTATAAAAAAATATTTTTCAAAATAAACCCATTTTAAAAATTTATCAAAGTAGATTTACGAATTTGCAAGAGCAATTAAGTCGTTGTTTCATAATGAACCATTTGAAAATAAGCTAAAAATTTGCAAGAGCAATTAAATCTTGTTTCATAATGAACCATTTGAAAATAAGCTAAGTTTTGTTGATGATTAGATATCTAACAAGGTAACATGTGATCTATTAACTATTCCCAAAATCACTCGTTTGGAAACATTTGAAATATTGAAAGTGAAGTGATGTAAGAAATACAAGATTGACAACAAAAGGATTTTATTTCAAAGAAGGCCCCACATATTATATCATTGCAATTCATAAATGAAGTCGCTTTAAAGTGAAGATATACGAGTATTATGTCCTGCCTCAATCATTTCAAAGAATAAATAAACAACAACGTGATCTTTAATGCCATTTAAAGTATGTACATACGAATGTCAAATGAAAAAATTGGATTGAAATTTGAACGAGTCAAAATAGACTGAGTTTATAAATGACTCGGTCATAAACTCATCCAAAGGTCACTTGGGCTAAACTAAGTTAAAAGGTCGAAATAGGCTAAATAAGGGACTATAACCCAATCTGCCAACGCTTGCTAAGTTTTAATTATGTTGATTGTTTATCAAAATTATTTAAGTACCTTATAAACGTTTTTTCTTTATCGTGACTAAATATAACATAACAGACACATATCAATCTGACTTTTAAATATACTATATTTTGGTATTGTGGGGTGGGGGTAGGGGAAGGGTTCAAAATGAATTGAGTTAGTAATTGAACAGGATAATCTTTTAGATAAGCTAAATTGAGGGAACCAAAATGAATTGAACTAACAAACACATGGGACATTAACCCACCCAACTTAAGCAAATTAGACGGGTCATATTTCATGGACTAATTTTGCTGCCCTTTATCACCATTCGTGTATAATTAGTTAAAAAGGAATAGGAACTATATTGAGAATGTTGTGAGGAATTTCTAAAACTAAGTGTTTTACGTTGCAGGAAAAGTATCACAATGCTTTTATTTTCCACTTTAAAATCATTTCCTCCAAAATATACAATAGGATCCATGAGATTTAAGTGGTCCTTTGTCTTACTACTATTTGTAACAAGTATTCTTTATTTCTTTTACCTCTACTTACAAGAAATGAAGATAAATGGTGAAAATGGACAATTACAGAAACTTACTTTAACCTGGGTGAAAATAGGTGAAAGAATAGATTACATCTCAACCTTATTGGTGAGGACCAAAAAGAGGGTAAACACCTAACCAAAATAGTATGCAAATGTATTCAGTTTCTCTACATTGACACCATCAATACCACTTTCGAAATGAAACAAGGAATCTAAAGAAGAGAGGCCATATTAATAACAAGGTTATGTGGTTAAAAAAAGTCATTTGTAGCCATTTCTCTATTCAAATTTACAAGGATTATCTTCTCCAAATATTGACTTAGAAATCGTAAGACACAATTATACCCTAGATGTCAATCTAATTTCTGCAATTTAAAGCAAAGGAGAAAGGTACTAATTCCATTAAGGAGTCAAACCTTTCAAGCAAAAATCAAAAAAGATAATCATGATGCATAAGAATGTTTGAACTTTGTCTACCTTTCCCCCGCTTTCATTATGAATACTACTTATTTTAAGACCTAGTCATTTCCCCACTTTGACAACCTTTTTACCCAAGCTCTCAATGCTTATAATTACCAAGCTCTAATACTACTTGTCACTCTCAATTGTATGGACATTGGAAGACAACTCATACACCCCTAAAAGTCTTCTATGATCACTGAGTTTTTCATGTCCTATTCTCTTTTCGAATAGAAGTCGTATCCTCGCTATTTTGGGCACATCTCGACTAATAATACAAGGTATCTGCTATCTCCCACCAACATGAGTATTAGGTATCTCTATCCACCAAAACTTGGACAACGAGAAGAAATCACCTAGTAAATATGCCTCTGTTGGATTTCAATCCGAGACTTCTTAATCCTCAACCTACTTCATTGACTACTAGCCCTAGGTGTCCTTCGGTGCGATCCATCAAACTCTGCTACTTTTCGAGGACCTATTAAAAAAACTCCATTATCTATATGGCTATTCTTGATTGCTATATGTGGATCACTTAAGAATTGCAAAAGGCAGGAATTAGATTTATCCTATAAGAGGAACCAAACTAAAATCAGTGATTTTGTAAGTTTTACTTCAGCTGAAGGCAATCCATGGACTGAATAAGTGAATTGATATGATGAATACATCAGTTTCTCTTTTAATCAAGATGAACTTGTATTATCTAGCATTCTGACCGGGCTAGCTTGCGTGCATCTCGACAAATTTCACGGGATACCTGTCAGTTGTCACACACACCTCCCCTCAGCAACAAATACCAAGGTATCTTTGTCAACCAATGCTAGGACAAATGGGAAGAAATCACCTAACCTGGTATTTTTTATCTTTGCGAGATTTGAACCTAAGACCTCATAGTTCGCAACTCACTTCATTGACCACTAAGCCACACCCTTCCGGTGCTTCTCAACAAATTTATTTCACCAAAAAACCACATTGTACATCTTAGATGCCACATTAATACTACTGCATAACTTTTACCTTGTAAAAAGGGGAAAAAGAAACCAAAGGAAAGATAGCAATATTGTTACAGATGCACAACATAGTAATGGCATCAATCTTACTGTCTCTGCATCAGTTCTCCAATTCAATCAAATGTTTGAATAGTGGGATGTTCACACTCTCCTTGGATGTGACAATCAGTTACAGTAGGTAAACTAACGAAGGGAAAGTACTTGATTTAATCACAGAATTGAGAAAGAAAGGCATAACCATGAAAGCAGTGAGACCAGTTTCAAAAAGAAGATGAAAGCAGTGAAACAATGATACCTCTTACCCCTTCCATCACTTGAGCGACAAGAGCATCAAATGAAAGTGAAAGATGAAACAAAAAGAACCGTAAAAGATAATCGACTAATTTATGAACCTACTTAGGGATAGAAATAAATATGTGGAGAAAAGGTGGAAATCACTAAGCTGTACATGTATTATGTACTTAGCAATGAGATGGTCGATCACTTTATATTATCATCTGTTTTTGATCCTGATTGATATAGGAATGCAGCAGGCATCAGTCCGTGGACACCAATAAAAAGGATATGGCATGAAAAAGAAACTTGCTTAATGTCGTGCCGGAAGTGTAATTAAGTAGGCATCTTGCCAAGTGAAAACCCAAAGAGAAGACCATAATCAGACATCAACCCACCTCTGGAACTTGAAAATAAACAGAAAAAGAACAGTGGAAACCAAACATATTAATTAGTGATCTTCAGATACGTCTTATAATTTTGAAGTCTTTTAATAGTTCTAAAAAGAATGTGGTCTCTTAATAAATAACTTTCTCATCCTTCACTGAACTTTATCAGAAATTACGCATTCTTTTACAATTGGAAAATTGAGCTCAATGATTTGAACAATTACAACAACACCACTTGAATTCTATGTGGAACCCCAACAAGTAAATACACATGCTTGCAGCATTAAACAAATATTATGGCCAAACTCGAAGGAACATGAACCAGTTCATGAAAACATCCAAAGAGAGTTCCTTCATACCTAGTAAAATATGATTTTCGCTTTGAGATGCAACAAAGAATTGTCGATATGCATTGAATAGCTAACTGCTATCTTCTTGTCCAAAACATAACAGATAATAAGGTTTTTCCTGTCACTTGCATCGAGAGGCATCTGTTTAGGTGAATGTCAAAGTAAAAACATAACAGAATTTGGGGGAAATAAGTGCTCACTGGGGTAGGACTTTCTTCTTCAGTCAGCGTGCTCCCGGAAACGTATGATATTGTTGATAAAGGTCCTCTCACGACGATAGCTGAAGATTAAGAGAAATAAGACTCACGAATACATACACAATACTTTTCAGGATACAATATAGTTAAAGGACTTCCAAATTATAACAGTTAAAATTTTTTAATCATCTTTGGGCCTGGTTTACAACACTTCTAGTCCACAGTACATTAGACTACAAAATGTTAGCTTCGACAAAGTCATTAACAAGAAAATTTTTTGTTAAGAAAATGGACTTTCGGCTTAACTTAACAACAAAAACAAGTCAAAAGGTGAGGATTGCCCAAGAGCATATAAGGAGACAAACAACCCATCCCACAACAAATGCAGGACAATTTAACACACACACTGCCAGTGCATAGTCAGGCCTGCCAACTGGTGCGTGATAAACATATATGGGGGCCAAAATTGGGATACATAATAACAGGGACAGTTTTGGCTCTGATATTGTGTAAATAAATGGACCATGACCCTAACTAAACCGCAAAGCCAGTCATGAGGTGAGGATTATCCCAGACCATAAAAGGAGACAAACAACTCAACCATCAAACCACCGTGGGACACCTTAACAAAATTCATAAGCTCCCAACAATCCCTTCTGATAAGAAAGAAAATATATGTATGTGTGCAAGCACATTTTTTGGGGGTCGGTGTGTGTGTGTGTGTGTGTGTGTGTGTGTGTGTGTGTGTGAGAGAGAGAGAGAGAGAGAGAGAGAGAGAGAGGAAGTCAAGAAATGAAAGGCTGAAAGGTCACGTAGGGGGGAGGCAAGAGTGCTTTACAGATAACCTAGACAAGTTTCAAATATTTCATGGGTCTACAGAGATTCAAATCCTCTACTTACATGATAAAGGCTGCTAGCATGAAACTGGTTATGCCCACTAAGGAATGAATGCTAAATGTTCTCCAGAAGTCATCCGGATCCATAAATATCTTTTCTGAAGCTAGAGTGACTATACCAGAAAAAAGTAGAAAGGTCCAACCAGAGGGCAGGCATCTGCGAAAGGAAAATGAGGACGAATCCTGAAAAAAGAAAAATTCAAAGAATACATCATTGTCTGAATCCAAGGAAATATGACTTCTCAAATCCTTACAACATCCAAAAATCCCAACGATAAGGAAAAATACCTGAAAATAATTCCTGATGAATACTGCTGAGTAAGAGATCCTAAGAGCCATGTCTTTTAACAAGTCAAGGAACTAGTGCCTACAAATTTTATAAGGACAACGGACAACATGGATTTGCACTTCCAAACATCTAGAGAGCCACTCATGCACTTTCAGTTCTGTAAACAGATGCAAGTGCACTAGGATAGTAACACAAATTGCATTAGAAACTATTTCACTACTAGCAACTTCCTGTACTTGTGAAAAGGGTGACTACAAGCGCTTGATACCTTGACATACTTCCAGATAGCCGTTTCAGTTAAAGCAGTCAGCCAGAGTGATATTGTTTACAATGTTTGCAACACTACTTACTAACTCCAAAACTCAATAGCAATCATCATTAAAACCTTAACTTCTTCTCATGCATATAAAGCTTCCAGACATCACCATGATGAAAAGCATGGCCTATTTTGCCTAGTCCTACCCATTAGAAGTGTTCATTATTTCATAAAATGATTGATTATGACCTTGTAACGTGAAAGATGCTGAACATAAAATATGCAACCTGTGTATGGTGCAACATGAATATTTACTATCGTCGAGACAACACCAAACTGTAAAACCTTGCCTTATATCTGCACCAAGATCTGCAGTAAGAAAAATGATCATCAATTTCTTTGAACAAAGCAAACATTTCAAAGTTCCAGGAAAAAAAGAAATATAAGTCTTTCATATGCCATGAAAGGATACTCAAAGAATTTGCTAAAATCAAGCCAATTGCACCAGCTGAACGTATAAGAGAAACATTCAACACCAGATAAATCAACGAGAATACAAGCAAGGAATCATTTGAGCGCTTGAGTTGAGTCTCATTTGCAACCGCATGCAAAAATGCTTCAGTTGTTCCTGCACCAAAGACAAAGACAAAGTCAACAGATTCGCAATAGATCTGTAGACTAGTCGGCCAGGGTAAATTCAACATATCATCTTCACAAGCTGATGGAAAACACAGAGCAAATTAGTGGTAAAATCTTTTGGTCACTTCATTGCAATTAAATATGCAGGTTGCAAACGAGAAGAGAACACACTTCATTGTAGATTTCAGCTGCTTGAAATAGAATATACAATCTTTTTAAAAGCAAGAAGCAGTCTTATCAGAAAAATGTAAAGGAATAAATGGAATCATAAATGATCGAATTAACAGAAAAAAAATTGCACGAAAAAAAAAAATAACCTTTAAGAATAATTCGTAAAGGCATAATTGGTAACAACATCGTATTAGCACAGAACATGCTGCACTTGCAAGAACTTCTGGGTAGTTTCCGCATTGGTAAGGATTTAAGAACCAAGTATGGGAAAGATCACACATATTGGGATCTTTTGTTCCATCATACAGGTATATGTTGTATTTTAACTGAAAATTACAGGAAAACTGCCCCCTGTCTTCATTGGTCCATGATTCCCTGATGCTTAGGGACAAAAGCACAAAAGCTGCCAACTCCTACAATATACTAAATTCATATCCGACAGATATGACTGGCTGGGCAAGGCATTGTTTCATGAAGCTCTTGATTTAAATAGGATGTGAAAACGCAAACGAGCTTAAAGCATCAAGCAGAGGACAAATCACCAAGTTATTATTCAGGCGGACCAGATGTACCATAAGCAAGTTCTCAGACTCTTCACACAACATCAGAAGATGTGTCCATCAAATCAGATTTAAGCATGTTAACAACAACACGTATCCCACAAGTGTGGTTTGGTGTATATGTAGCCTTATCCCTACTTTGTGAAGGTGATTTAATCATGTTAAGACATAACCAAATAAATTAAAATGTCACATGTAACAATAAAAGTTTTCAGATGAGGTGATTCACACAATTTCACATGGTATCAGTGAGTTCAAGTGTTACTTCATCCATAATAAAATATATATTCACATGCTTGGTACTATAAAAATTATCATGCTAGCATGTCGCAATCAAATAATTAAAGCTGTAGAATCTCTAACCATTTAACCTTCTAGGTGAAAAGATCCATATAATGTAATAAGACAAAAGAAACTTGCTAATAGTTCTCAACCAGAAATATAATATAAAATCACCAATTCTAAAAGCAAGCAGCAAGGTCGCAGCAGTTCAATAAGAATGAACAAAAATGACAGATGAATGAACTTGGACAGATTCCAGTTAAGAGCATGTTTTATTTTATACCTCCAGTTAACAGTGGGTTTTTTTTAACCTCCAGTTAACAGCGTGTTTCTTTTTAACCTAGAGTTAACAGCAAACTTTTCAAGAACTTATCAGAAAGCTGAAGAACTGCATCACTCACAGAAACTTCAAAGTTCAAACATGAACATAACTCTTAAGTAATTTGTGACATGGAGGCTGCTGCTGCACAATTAAATTACAAACTCAAATGCATAATAGAAGACAAAGTTGGGATTCCAATCTTCACAACCTTTTTCCTTATCCTTCCCTTTTTTCAGAAAGGTGGGAATTGGACAAAATCTGGCATTGATATATCCTAAAGATTTCATTTCAAATGGAATTTGTTTTTTTACCATGTACGAGAACCCCACTAAGCATCCATTGTTGAATGGTTAAAGCGCCCAAGTCATAATTGTGAATTCGTAGGTTCAATTCCTACTGGATGTGCCTTTCTTCGTTCATGGTTTGATATTCTGGTGTCCTAGGCTTAGAGGAACCACACCAATCCATTGTCCTAGCTCTGTTTCGACATCGTTATTTACTAGGTCTGAAGTTTCACCGAACCTGCTTGATTATCACCATATACTGTGCTTCTTGCTTCATAAGATAATCCAGTTACTAAAAAATAAACTTTTTTTTTTGTAATGCTTTTGCATTTTCTGGCCTCATTTACTGAGACCTTCAGGTTGATTAGATGCCAAGTATCACATTTGACAGTACAAGAGGCAGTAATCAGCTCCAATCCAGAGACTCAGACCCAAGGTTACTAATTAGTATTAAACAAGAACCAAAGAAAAACCAATAGATATGGGCCATGGGCTGCCCAAGTTTGAAATCTACAGAGTTGAGAAGAAATCAAAAGTCAATATTTCATGATCAAAAGCTTTTCATTTTAAGCTTCAACATCAGGATATGGAAGGACGAACTAGAAAACCTAATAAATCTTCAAATTAACAAATTGAATTAAATCTTAAGCACCTCGAATATTTAATGAAAGGGAAGGACATCAATAGGAATAGTTCTAGATATTCCAAAGAATTTGACAACTGCTGGCCCTCAATTTTCAGTATGACAGAAAACTTTCTGCAATTTCTTCTAAGTTCACTTACCCTTACTCACATAAAATAAAGAAAGAACCTTTGCGTCTAGATCATGTTCAATAGCCCCATCAGGATCTAGTGAATTTATCCCATGATAATACAAACGAATCATACAGTAAAAATGGCTACTCAAACAGTCATTCTTTCCTTGTCTGTCTAAACTCTTAAGTAGAATTTCTCTTGGATCACTCTAGACAAGGAGGGACTTGTTTTATTTGGAACCATTTAATTTTATTTAATCAGTATTCCTATTGGAATTGTTTCATTAATCATAACTGGGCTTAGTTATTATATGAGAAAACATTGTTAAGTGATAGCGGCATTAGATTTTCATGGAAGTCACTATTTTCAAACTAATTGTTTAATAATTGCTCATCTAAGAGACTATAATCGTTTTCTGTTATGGAAACCAAACATGACCTTACCATTCATGGCCAACAAAATTACATAGAGGCAATAGTATCGTAGAGCTGTTGAAGCTTCTCCATCACTCCACTTGCGACCATACAACAACCTAATGAGCGAGTAGGAGTAGCTAGGTCCAAAGGCCATGACTACAAAACCTACAAGACAAGCATTTTTGAGGATGACAATTAGCTATTTGGAGTCTCAATTCATTTTAAAGAGCTAAAAGCGAAAACGAAATAAAATTTTACCAAGTTTTTCTGTGTAATTTATACAATCAATACAATCAGATAAAGGACAGCCCGATGCATTAAAACTCCTGCTATGCGCAGGGTCCGGGGAAGGGCCCCACCACAAGGATGCGCAGTCTTACCCTACATTTCTGCAAGAGACTGTTTCCACGGCTTGAACCTGTGACCTCCTGGTCACATGACAGCAACTTTACCAGTTACTCCAAGGCTCCCCTTCAATGAATACAATCAGATAGTGAAACATATTTGTGTGTCAATTTATTATTTGAAACACATTGAAGCATAGGGTAATGATGTTGATACACCAAGCAAAATGCCCAAGGAAAAACAAGTTCAAGGAACATATATTGAAACTTCCCATGTCAATGATAGCCAGAAAACCAGTTTGCTGCACCTTCGTAAATTAAGTCATAATATCCCTTCTTTATCCCAAAAAAGAAAAAAGGTCATAACATCCCACTGCTGAGTAATGTACACAATCTCAATCATTTGAGGCGTTCAAGTACCTTTTCCATAGGTAGATTGTGAAGTTGTCACACAGCAGATGTGTGCCCAAAAATACAAGTTCTCCTGATTTTAGTTCAGGTCTTCATTAGCTTCAGCATTTAATAGTCCATTCACTCGCGCAAAACGCCACTTCGGTAATAAAGGCTGGCATAGCAGACGATTGAATACGGATCCCAACATAGCAGCAGAAAGAGTGCTATTTTCTTACAACAGGAAAAGATTAATTTTCACATTATCATGATTGCACTAATAAGATGCTAACTTAACTTCACAAGAAAATCTCATCTTTAGAACTCCCAAAAAGTTCATAAAATTGTCTAGTTAATTTAAGGCAGAATAGCCTGGAGATCCTTATACTTGGCTCAGATTGGCAACTGGACCCTTCTACTCGTGACTTTGCCAACTGAACACTTAAACCCAATAAAACACAACATTTAAACCCTTTTTTCATCTGATCGGTGCATGTAATACAACCAACTACATGTGAAATTCCAACAGCCATTAAAAATGACGTGAAATTCCACGTGTAAATAGGAAGCTTCTGCAAACAATGGAAAATTTTCAACAGTCATGTTCTCCATGTTTGCTCACAACTGAGAACTAAGTTCATGCCAAACAGCTAGAATCCTTCCCCATTTGACTTGAATTTAACTACAAGTTCACAAATACAAAACAAACGAACTCCAATCACATTTTGAATTAATTTCACAAATTCACAAGACGCATTTGTTGTTCTTAAAGCTTCCCTCAAAGCTTCCTTAAGCTTATCAATGGAGTTTTTAATCTTTCAATACCCACTATAGCCTTCACATCAACTCATACTCACCCCTCCTCTTTGAACCCGACTAACACAACAGTGGTCTCAATTCTTTTGGAATCTAAAATATTAAAAATTTAGAAGAAGATCCGAAAAATACTCAGGGATTGGGATTTTTTTTTTGGGGTGGGGGGTGGGGTATTTGAAGAAGATAGGTTTTTAATTTTTTGATTAATTATTATAATTTTAATAATGTTTTAAAGGTAAAATATTGTATTCACTCGCTTTTAAATGTGTGCAATCACGCACTCTATCCAACTCAGTTATGTTAATGTCACATAAGCTTTAACCAATGGTCAGAGGGGTTAAGAATATTTATTTTATACATGTCCAGGTGTTGGATGAAACCTCGCGTAGTACAGGGGTCCAATTTTCAATCCGAGCCAAGTATAAGGGCCTCTCAAGCTATTCCACGTTAATTTAAATCTTTCTGTTTGCATAAACAAGTGCCACGGTTTTCTGCTCATGTCATACGGGATTGTGTAAAGAATAGTAATTAACAAGGCCAGTGACATAATAGTGACTTCATATAGTTCTCTTGATCTTTACTCTTATTTTTAAGCAGTAATTACATTTGAAAAACAAGGTTAATTCCTCCTTACGAAAATACATCACAAACTGTTTGAGTTGTCAGAAAGTCAATGATCAGCACCCGGAATGTTTAACATTAGAATCCATTCTAAAAAAACACCACATTATTGGTCAAAATGTATGTGAGAACTTCAACCAATGTTTGCTACGATAACAGATCTGAAAAGATTAAGACTTAGCTCAACTACTAGAAGATGACCATTCATCTCTTTTTTTAACTCATTCCTTAACAAGTTCCTAATTGTATGATCAATCAGGATATAAGTAGAAGTATGTAACCACAAAGTCTAGCTCTATAGACAAAAAAGTTCAAAGTATATTGAAGCAAGTTCAATTATGAAAGAATGTCGGAGTTACCTATTAGTAAAACAAGTTTCAAGGCCTCGGTCAAACTTTTTCCTAGTTTCTTTTGCTTCTGTGTCTGTTCACCTGCCAAAACAGTGAAACAGTTGAGGTATCAAATCGCACTTCATTGAATGATCACAAGAAAGTTGGCATGAAGTTAAAATTTTGATTTACAGCTTTGTGGTAGTGACAAACACCAAAAATGCAATATGCCAATATCAGAAACGAGGCTAAGTATATGGTTGTTGCTAAAGAAATGGACCTGGGGTCTAACTCAACGACCATATAAAAAGATCAACGTAGCAATGAACCCCTTATTCCACCATTATCTGAACCTTGAGCCTAACTCAACCCCAAAAGCTAGCCATGAGGGGAGCATTGCCCAAGACTACGGGTGACATGCGGTTCTTTCAAACTTCGATTTGGTTTTTGGTTCTTCAATGATTTATATGAATACCAAACCAAATTAGTTCAGTTCGGCTCAGTTTTTTCTTAATTCGGTTCGATGCTTCGCTATTTTATCCTTGCAAAGTTACAATATGATTTTACTCAAAAGTTAAAATTGTGAGGAATTAAAAGAGCACAAAAACTAAGAGTTCATGTTTTACCTAATCCATATCCACCAACTCCGAAAGTTCTGCTTCGACAATGGGAGAGAAGTTTGGTTGCTCCCTTTTTCATGAATTTTATGCATTGAAGCAACCTGAATTATTTATCTTTGTCCTCTAGACAGCCGAGACGCTAGGGGAAATGAAGAGTAGAAAGAGAGAAAGTCTGTTTGACAACAGGAGAGGAGTTCGGTTGCTTTAGACGATTAGGAAAAGGGGATGGGCTTGGACTTAGGGCATAAGTGGATCTGAAATTTTTGGGCTGCTAGCTGTAATATTTTTAGTTTTTTGAACTAATTTATAAAATTTTGGTTAAACCGAAGAATAGGGACCCTAAAACCGAGAACCAAACTGAATACTGAAGTTCTACCAAAAATAGAACTTAAACCGAATCGAAGAAACGAATAGTTCAGTTCAGTCAGATTTTTCGATATTTATGTCCGCCCAAGACCATATAAGGAGACCAAGGACCCCTTATCCTACCAACATGGGACTCCAACCGTAGCAAGTTTGGAATATCAAGTTGTAATCCATGGCACCCAAGGATGTGGCCTAGTGATTCAACGAAGTGGGATGAGCACCATGAGGTCTCGGGTTCAATTCCCAACAGAGAAACACTAGGTGATTTCTTCTCCTCTGTTCTAGCCTTGGTGGACAGAGTTACCTGGCACCTACCTGGCACCTGTTGATGGTGGCAGCAAGTATCTCGTGGATTTAGTCGAGGTGCACGCAATATGGCCCAGGCAACACGTAATCAAAAAAAAGAAGTTGTAAACCATGGATGCAATATAGCTGCTCATTGGGTTCTGGTGTACTATGTCATAACTCTAGGAGAATATTGTGTTGTTTCTATCATCTACTCAAAGAAGCTTTTTGTGAAAAACTAGGGGAAAAGATGGCATTTTGCATTTTGCTATTGAAGGCACTTTTCTATACCAGCTTTTTGAAGAGATTAAGATTGAAGGCCTATAGATCGAGATACTGGAAGAGTTAAGTATGACAAGTGCAGAATACACATTGATGTTAAAAAATAACCGGGTTCATGGAAGTAACAAATCATGCAAAATACTGCCAAAGAAATAAATACACCAAGTGGCATCAGAAAAAAGTTAAAAGCAATAGTTCACGTAGGTAGTTCAGGTTAAAGAAAAATCTACACTCATTTATCTACTGCGTAGCTTCTGTTTAGAATCCTAAAATGTCAAACCAGAAATGTAAGCCATGCCAACAATTGGTAAATACCAGTATAACCTTTGGTTTAAAAGAATAAAAGTACTTTTAATGGGTATGGCATCACTTGAGGAACCAGTATTCTATCTGTGTCTTGTCTTTGAACTTCCTTAGAAGCCAATCAACAATCTCGTTAAGAACAGGTTCTGCTTGGGCGAAAGAGGTTAGGTAGGAGGATGATTATTTTTCATTTCCCTCTTTGGTAAGTAAAAGTGGGTTACCTAGCCTCCTCAATCTAGATTGAAGGAAGAATTATATCTCTTTTGCTCCCCTTGTAATTGTGTCATAATTTATGAGAAATAATCCTACTAAGTAAAATGATGAATTTCCCTCACCTTGCCCCCACCCCGCCCTCCTCCTCCTTTCAAAACCAATTAGCATTACTCACTACAGTAACAACTATTTAAAAGAACATATGAAGTGAAAAAATAGGGTGATTACGACCAACAAGAGCACTAAAAGGAAGGCGAGACAAACCTGATGCAGACCTTGCAAATGTAGCATATGAACTTTCTTCAAATGGGAGAAACACCAGCCTAACCACTAAACTGCCTGAAAAATCAATTGTACGTTGTATCTGGTAAGAATATGACCTGATTAAGCAATATGTTGCATTCTTAAGAGAGGTGGTAAGTAGAAGGCCACAATAGCTAACCAATATACCTAGTTTGTCTACAAGCCCATATACTGCTTGGTTATATGGTGTGTCCAACCATACAAGAACCATTTTTTGTCCTTCTTGAAGAAGCAACTTGCGAAAAGATTGAAAGGTAAACAACATACACATTTTTGAAAGTTGTTCATCAATGCCTCCGTTTCCTACACTAAATGGGTACTAACTGTCAAATAAAATAATGGTGGAGCACAAACATTCCAATAGAACTGTCAACATCAAAGAAAAGGGCAGAGAGATTTTGTAAACAAAGTTAAACAACTGGTAACACCACCAAACCAAAGGCAGGGTTTGTAAAACCCCGTAAGTTTCTACATAAATGAAGTTATTGAAGTAAATCAGAGGTACGCAGGACCCACAAAAGGGTGTAAGAACATGATATTACAGCAAAGTAGTAGTCCTTGAATTTTAGTCGTTAGTACCAATGCTTCAACATGTTCATCACTTGGAGTAATTTTTTTTTAAAATCATGGTGTTCGGGCCAGCTTTCGTGCACCTCGACTAATTCCACGGGATACCTACCACTCCCACTAGCAAGAGATACCGCAGCAGATACCAGGTAGCTCTGTCCACCAAGGCTAGGACAGATGGGAAGAATCACCCAGTGTTTTTTGTCTCTACTGGCAGTTTGTCTCTACTGGCAGTGCTGGGATTTGAACCTGAGACCTCATGTTCTCAACCCTCTTCATTGACCACTGGGCCACACCCTTGGGTCATCACTTGGAGTTATATAGATAAGGCTATGTGCAATTTTATGAACAACACATTTCAGGAAATGCAGCGCAGATATGCGTTGCAGCACACACTAACCAGAGACGCTGTCAATTGGGGTACAGATTTGCACAGCACAGAGTGCAGCATGCAAGCCACTGTGCAGGCTGGTATAGGTTTATATATAAAAAAGGATGCGAGGAAAGAAATTAGTTCCATTTGTTTAAAGACTAAACCTTTTCTCTCAACCCCAAGTCATCCAAGCTTTCTCCTACTACAAGGTAAGTTTTTAAATTATTCAAGGTTAAACTACAAATCTTAAACAATGATTCTAACAAGATTTCATCTTGAATACACTAGATTAAAACAACAACATACCGAGTGAAATTCCATAGGTGGAGTGTCTAGGGAGGGTAGATTGTACCCAGACCTTACTCCTACCTCTTAGAGGTAGGGAGGTTGTTTCTGAAAGACCTACAGCTCAAGTAGAGCACATCAAAGCTGTTTGAAAAAAGAAAAATACAGAAGTAAAGAGGGCGTAGAAAATAATAGGAAAAGCACTACATAGCATTCAGAAAACAAGGAATAGTAGTAACCTAATAGTGGGACAACTGAAACACAGGAAACAACGGAAATAACAGAAATCGTAGGACACGAAACTATGAGAACAATGCTACTACTATTGGTATCTTGGAAACACAAAAATACAAAAATTCAGGAACAAGGTTCCTACTCCAAAGTTAGGATTCAATTGAGGTAAACTTCGCAACATGCTTTCTACTATGAATGTTAGAAAAAATTATTTATGGAATTTGTTCAAAAGAGCCACCAGGAAAAGCTAGGATGACTACGAACACTAAGAATTTAGAGAACCCAGCCTAGGTTTTCCAAATTGGGAAAAGTATGAAACCTTAGAATTAATTCTTAAATTGATTGTGTACAAGTGATTTGTTGAGTTGAATCATATTCATACAGGAGGAGCAAACAGTTGTGCTAAAAAGTAAGGAATCGAGGAGAGTTGAGACAATGCTTTTACTAAAGCCATCTTCTCACAAAAATCATGTCACATATTGTTGTTAAATTGTATAGAACGTTAATGTGGATTTTGATTGGAGCGAGCAGGCTCGTATTATCCATTCCAACAACAACAATATGCACAATATAGTCCCACAAAGTGGGGTTTAGGGAGGGTAGAGTGTACGCAGACAATACCTCTACCACAGAGGTGAGATAGATAGTCTATTTTCAACAAACCCTCGGCTCAAGACAAAAACATTATATATATATTGCGTACCGAGGTCTAGGGGGGGTAGAGTATATGCAGACTATAACTCTACCTCAGAGGTGAGATAGATAGTCTATTTTCGATAGACACTCGACTCAAGACGTACCGGAAGTACAAGAGACACTAATAATAACAAAAACAACCTATAATAGTAAAAGATACTACAACAAAATAATAAGACAATCCAACTACACGAAACCATAGGTAGTAATAGAAATCGAAGAGCAAGAAACTACAAGAACCGTCCCACAACTACTAGTACGTGCAACAAGAACAATGCACTCTTATCTACTAGTATAAGCGCACTTTTACCTATTAACCTTCCACCTAATTCGTGTCCTCCACATCTTCCTATCTAAGGTCATGTTCTTGGCTGCAACTGTGCCATGCAATGTCTAATCACCCCTCCAATAATTTTTCTTCGACCTCTTCCTCTCCTGAATCCATCCATAGCCAACCTTTCACATCTCCGCACTAGGCCATCCGTATCTCTCCTCATCACATGTCTGAACCATCTCAACCTCGCTTCTCATATTTTGTCATCCATACCCACACATCCATCATTTAGTCAAGTTAAGGCATGGAGTGTTTGTTACAACTAGGTCAGGAATTGGGTCATGAAAGGTTTCGAATCATTCCTTTGTATTTCTTGCAGCGACATTCCCAATCACCCCCACTTCCCAAAAGGGGGAAAGAAGAAAGAAGGTAAAAGCTCCATTCTCATTAAAAACTTGACTTGCTTTCTTTAGGACCAATACAGATGCATTATGTGCGTGTGCTCCCTCCCTCCCTCTCTTCCTCCCTAACTCTAGATGATTCTCTGCTTTGTCTGTTATTTTCTATAAGCACCCCCTTGTGCCTTACTTTGTGTAGAAAAAGATCATTACTTGTCAAAAAAGTATGAAATGTGTAACAAGTATATAAGCCATTACAAAGGATGAGGAAATATTAGAATTCTTACCCAAAAGGAAAGAGATCAGAACTGCTATAAATGTGAAAAAGAAGAAAGTAGCCCCAGTAGCCAAAGAACACACAAGCTCCAAATGCAACTTGCGACAAGCCGAATATAATTGCTTTCTCCTGAAAGAAAGAAATTCTAATCTTCAATCCTGAACAGGTATACTATGTCGATGAGCAACAATAGAATCCATCTTTTGCATAAACAATTTAAGATAGTAATTCATGTTACAAATGAACATGATTAGGAGCAGCTAACAGTAAACTTATTTAAACTTTCGGTAAATAAAGATAAATTATAACAAAAAACTAAAAGAGTAAATAGTGCAGATGTCTACTGTTGTTTACCATGCCAGGTAGATTTACAATGAGGATGTAAGTAGTTATACAACGTGAAAGGGTAGCTGCACTTTCAACTAGCAGACGCAACTTGAGGAGAAGCAAATTCTGAGATAAGATGTAAAAGGGTTCAGCTAATAGCTCCAGTATACATGCAAAACCTGCTTGATTGAAATAAAATTCCAACCAAAATAAAAATGTCAAACAACAGAATTTTTAGTTCCCAAAAAATCACAAAATTGACTTCAGGGAAGGTCATCAGTCCAATACATGCTCATATCAAGGACCAGATAAAGGCAGAAGAAACAGTTCTAAGCAGGTCAGGATTACGTTAAATCACATCGAAGCCAAAGACATACAGCCAATGGACTGATAATTAAAAAGACATACATCCTATGAATAACTATTTCAAAAGGGTCTAGATCCAAAACCTCATCAGTGACAATTCAAAAGCCAAAAACAGATGAAACTATGAAAGCAGATTTTTTTATTTTTTGTTGGAGATTAGTAGCCATGGAAAGCTGAGTTTTCCTGTAACACATTGATAACCAGCTTGTAGAATTGGCACAAAACACAAATCTTTAAACTATTGTATATCAAAGTTTTGACTCTACATCAAAGTATCAAAGTTTAAGCTCACCATGTATCCATATAGCCTGTGCATATTGACTAGAATAACTTAGTTCTTGCCACCATAACACAAAAATACATCCTGCAAATGTGATAATTACTCCTAAAGGGACAGTCATCCATGCTACTTTCAAGAGTTTTGCTGCGTTCCCTCCCCCTGATGATCCGCCACTGCAATTTAAACACAGTGACATCCTTAAACTTTAAACGAATAACCAAAAAAGATATTTCCAATGGAAGTCTCAAAGCAGATATAAAATGGCAGAAACAAACGAAAAAAGAACCTTCGTGTACTCATCAAAATGTCAAACCAGGGAGACTAAACCCTTTATTTACTCAACTTTAGGGTCTGTTAGCTATTTGGAGTTGATATTAGGAAAGCCATTTAAATGGTCAAAAAACTAACATTTGGTTTCCTAAAATATTGTATCCTCTTATCCATGTTGTTACAAAAAATAGAAGTCTTTCTCCAGACAGGACTTTTTTACTTTTTTTATGTCGATGCTGAGAAAAGCAGTGGATTTTTTGGAGAATTTAGGAAAACCCGAAAATGCAAAAGCAAGTGGATGATTTTACAGACGTTTTAAACTCTTAGTAGATAAAACGAAAATCCTTAATGATACACCTTCCTGGTGCTTTTAATAAGTGCAAAATAAAGTACGTCTTTTAAAAAAGCTAGAAATAACAAGCATCATTAGGTATAATATGAATCACATAAAACAGCCATGACAAAAGTATTAAAACCCGTCTTATTAACTATGAACATAACAATATGCTTACTACATGAGATAAATAATGAACTCTTTAATTTCAATAATGAGACAGTTGCAACATGCTTCCACTGATTTGATAATTTTATCGATTGAAGCTAAAAGAAGTTGTGAAATGAAATGCAAACAACAAAACTAAAAGAAGCATCATAGCAAATATCCAATAGTACCTATAAATGTCTGCCCTCATGCATGCTCGCCTGAAGCCCTCTTGACTAAGAAAAAGCACACACGTAATGAACAAGTGAAATTGTACAGCATACAACTGCATGATTTACCAACAAGATGTTAGACATTTCCTGTATATAAAATTTTATACAGGGAAGAGAAACAATGAAAAACTTCCGGAAGAACAGGTGAGAGAGCTCCTCACTCTTCAACCCGGCTAATTTAGTTGACAGATCCCTATTTTCTTTCTGCCCATGGAGATGTAGAGGATGCAATCTTTTAGAATTCAAATTAACAACAAAGTAGTACGAATCCAATCTTTAAGGTTTCTGGTGCTCCTTTTTGCATATATAACCTTAAAATAACAAATAAAAATCCAATCTTTAAAGTTTCTGGTGCTCTCTTTTGCATAAATAACCTTAAAACCTCATTCTTGAAAACTACTTACAAAATAAAAATCCAATCTTTAAGGTTTCTGGAGCTCTCTCTTGCATATATAACCTTAAAAAACCATTCTTGAAAACTAACCACAAAATAAAAATCCAATCTTTAAGGTTTCTGGTGCGCTCTTCTGCATACATGCCCTTAAAAACCATTCTTGAAACTACCCACAAAATAAAAATCTAATCTTTAAGGTTTATGATGCTCTCTTTTACATGAACTTTAGTATATATGACAACAAAATCCAATCTTGAAAACTACCCAGAAGCAAAAATCAAATCTTTAAGGTGTCTGGTGCTCTGCTTTGCATATATCTATATATATGAAACATCGCGTAGTGAAAAAAAAAAAGTTTCCTTTTTCTATCATTACCTATGGTAATATTTCCAAATGTTGTACTCTCTCACCCCACGAAGTGTACACCAAGTGAGAAGAAACAACTGCAAACCAACTTATTGATAATATGCACTTACAAATACAGGCATATACATAAAACAACAAAAACAATCATAGACTCAGTCACGAACTTGAGCTCACTTATATGAATCCTTTATATTTATTCTTTTTTCTAAGATTAGTGTCACAGCCAGCTTGAGTGCACCCCAACTATTCCACCGTATACTAGACACCTCACACTAGCACAGATATCGGGTAACTATGTCTACTAAAGCTTAAGTAGATGCGAACAAAATCAACTAGCAAGGATCGGGGTTCACTTATCTCCTTTATCTTTAGCATGATTTCTTCATTACTGTACTTTCTTTCTATACTTTAGTTTGATGTATTTTACTTGAGTCAAGAGTACAACCTCTCTACCTTCACAAGGAAGGGATAACACCAGGGGGACCTATAGCCAATCTTTTGGTGCTCCAGCACCCGTTAAATTCGACTAGGGTAATTATATAAAAATATATAAAATTTGGTATAAGGTTTAGAAAAGCACCCAGTGAACCAAGAAGATAGTGAACCAAGAAGATAGTTGGGTGCTTTAGTTTGCAGGCAGAACTTTAAAGCTTTTGAGTGTCAATATAAGTGTTCGAACCTTTCATGCACCCACGATAAATACTGGGTCCGCCACTAGTAACACCACACACACATCACCCTCCCAAAACCTCACCTATGGGATTACACTTGGTATTTCTTCTTCTTCTTCTTGTTACTATGCTACACCTTGGGTGCTGAATTGTCTATATCTTTATTTATTTATTTTTTTATAACTGTGTTGCCCTGCCCGAACCAGCTTGCATTAATTCCACATGATACTTGTACTGTCCATCAAGACTAGAACAGACAGTAATTCTCTAATTATTCATTTAAATTATCGAAACAACTTGTACTTCGATCACAAAAAACAAGGGCAGCCCGGTGCACTAAAGCTACCGCTATGCGTGGTGTCCGGAGGGTCACATACAATATAGAAAGATCAAAATAGAATATTACCGCATAGTCTTCTTCAGTAAGATGCCGAACAATCCATGTGTTGAATATGAATGGTATTCCCCTTGATAAAAATTGAGTAGCTACAAATATACCACACAATTACTCACAACAAACTATGCAAAGTATATAATGAATAAATGCATAGTCAAAAAAAACAAAAGCTATGCGAAGAAACGCATGAACTAAGAGAAATTGAGAAGGGGAAAAAAACAGACCGAGCAAGTATTTGAATGTGTGAGATAGATTGGGCTGAGGGTTTTCATTTTCGCTTGATTTTGACATTGTTTTTAACTAGATTCTCTTTTTCTGTATGTTTCGACTGATAAACAAAATAACAAGTGATGATGAATGTGAATGAAATTGAATAAAGCTGGGATTTATTGGGTTGATGGCAAAGTTTGTATTGTAGTTATATTAATAGCTTAGAATATATTTCTTTTAATTTCTGCAAAATTAATAAGTTTATTATTTCAATTATATAAATTCTTAATTTCTTCTAACCATATTTAGTTTAAACTTGAAGATTTTTGTAAATTAAAACATATCATGTATGATTTTTTATTGCAACTAAGATGCAATGTTTCTTCCTGTTAGTTGCTATTATTTCTATTTATGAATATTTGCTTATTGATTAAACCAAAAATTGAACCATTAAGAATTAAAAAATAATAAATAAAAAAATTAATAGAAAATATCTTATTAATTTAGTATATTTAAAAATCAATAAGCCAAATCGATAATATATAAAATCGAACCGAACCGACAGATGCACACTCGTACGTCCTGTCCATGACCAAAAAAGAGATTCAAGCAAAATATTGATAAAACCCAATTGGTTAAATTAAAGCAAAGCTTACGAAAGTCCATCAAGTTTACTCGTAATTACATCATTACAAATAATCTCTTATTTTATAATTTCATATCAAAAATTTATGTATTCGTAGGTATATTCAGCTATTTTTTTTTAAAAAAAAGGCAATTTAAATTATTAATAAAAAAATTACTTAAAAATAAATTGTTGCATTATGTAATTTTTGTTAAATTAAAATTCCACCAAATAAATCCAATATAACTCTCTCTCTCTCTCTATATATATATATTCCTATTAGGTTATCGGTTTACCCAATAACCCAATAAGAAAAAATCGAATTGAACCAATAATCTAATAAATTCTTTTTATAAGACCATTAAAAAATCGTTAACCCAATAACAATAAACCAATAACATTTTTATCGGTTCGGTTTATCGGTCGGATCAGTTTTTGCACACTCCTAACTACGTGAAACTCAATTATGCTTTACCGAATTTTGACTCACTTTGTCGTAGTTGTGAGGATTAGTTAGGTGCACGAGATGAGAAGAGTATATTTTGTGGGTTGGTAATTTCATTGAGATGGGATAAGTAAGTATATTATTTCTAAATTTACTGTCAAAATTAGTTTTATTAACTCACGAAATTGGAAGCGTGCCACCTAGATTGAGACTGAATTGAGAAGGGAAACATATAATTCCTTCGTTCCAATCATGTAGCACCTTTCGAATTTCGAGTTTATTTTTAATCATAATTTTTAAAAATATTTTGAATTGTCAAATTTCGTTTTAAAAAGGCTTGAGATTTCATGTTCAACTCAGAGGCAAAATTAAACAGTTTGACTCTCAAATCGAGAAGTGTGCCATGTAAATTGAGAAGGAAAAAAAAATAAACCGAGCAAGACTTTGAATGTGTGAGATAATTGGGCTGAGGGTCTTCATTTTCAGTTGATTTTGATATTGCTTTAACACTAATTTCTCTTTTTCTGTATGTTTCGATTGATCAACAAGTGAAGAACGATCATGAATTTGCAATTGGGTTTATTAGGTTTTTAATAGGACCGCTTGTACTTTATATGATAGTGGATGTGAACCAGCTTTATTTGGATGAATCGAATTCTTATCATTAAGCTTAAATTTCCTTTTGGTCATGATCATTTGGTTGGCAATGGCATAAATAATAAAAGGAAAAACTACGAGAAATAACATACTTTAATACTTAAATTATGAAAAAATAGCAACACAATGAAATTATAGTGTATAACAAACATAGCATTATTTTAAGTGTGGTCCCCATTTATTATTTTTTGAGAAGTTACATGTATAAAATTCTTTTTCATGTCACTTCTCTTTCTCTTTCCTTTAGCTATTTTTACTTTACCTTTTATTGTTTGAAATCTCTTAAATTCCTATTACAATTTTTTTCCTTTCTCATAAATCACTGTTATTTAAATTAGTAGATTCCTTTTCTATATCAAACTCAAGTATAAAGATTACTATCTTCATGTTATTAAAAAATTCAAAATATCTTATATCTCTAAATTATTTTCTTGCTAGTTTTTTCATTTTTTATCGTTTTATTTTTGTATTTTAATTTCTTTTTCTTTTCTATTTTTTCTTTCCACTTTATTTTCTCTCTTCTACTTCTTTTTGTTTCTTTTTCATTTTTTTCTTTTTTCGTTTTCTTATTTTTTCTTTTTTCATACTTTTTTTGGTTTTCTTCTTCTTCTTTTTTTTTTTTAAAAAATTGCTTTTGCTTTTACACTTCTATTTCTATTTCTATTTCTCTTTCTTCTTCTTTTTTTTTTTTCCTTTTATCACTTCTTTTTTTTTTCAGATTTTTATTTTTCGTTTTTGTCTTTTTCTTTTTTTTACTCTTCTATCTCTATTTTTTATTTTTAAAAGACAAATATCTATATCACATATAATATTCGAAAAATATATAAAATAAATAGACATATAGATGTATTTACGGTAAAAAACATACATATATATTTGCATATGTATTTACAGAAATACATATGTGACTCACATGTATATATAAACATATAGGATATGTATCATGTATTTTTTAATTACTTATATGTATATGTACATAGTTGTCCTTTTTGTTATAAAGATTTTGTGTCTTATATGTTTATACTAGAGGAGCATGACCCGTGGCATCACGGGCCCAACGTTAAGATATTTTTACTATGTACAGTAAGTTAAATTGATATTAGTTTGAATTATGAATTATAAAATATGAATAGACAAAATATATTAACTGCTTGGTAGTATTTTTCAAGGAGCCAAGTCTTACAAGATAGTTATGTATTACTTACTCATATAAATAACAAAATTCGATGCATATAGAAGTCTATATATTTAATCATATGATTAAGATTTGCTAGATTAAGTAGAAAATATGAGATTAAAATTGATACATAAGACTTGACACTTGTTGTATAAAATAGAGAATAATTGTTGAAAAAGATAAAATGTTATCTAGTTATTGCATATTACATCTCATGTGAGTTGCAGTTAATAACCCGCATTGTATTCCCTTACTAAGCCGACATAAATATCATTTGCTTTCATTTTCTCCTTCTCTTTTATTTGTCAAATTGTTCTTTGAAGTTAAACTAAATTAATATTTTAAATTCAAATTTTAAGTGTTTCAAAAATTATATAGAACCATCTTTCATATTAATTTAAATTATTTGACTTTGAGAACACGATAAAACATACTTATGTAGATATTTTATTGAACTTTGCTTTTTTATATTCTCCTTTCATTCAAACGTGGAGTCATTTGTTAGAGTGTATAAAAATAATGTTGATGGAATGTATTAATAATGTTTGCATTAATAATGTTTGTATTAATAATATTGGTATTATTTATGCTTACATTATTTCTTATACATCGTTTGATGTACTGTATTAGAACTTGCATTTTCAATTTTGATATATTTAAACAAAAGTTTAAAAAAAAAGATGGATTGCATATACATCCTAAGATTCATCCGGGATCGAGAGTCAACCAAATATTTATATCGTTTAAATTTTTAAGTTATTAATTATTGTAATTTATAGTATTTTTTTAAAAATATATAATAGATCAAATTATTTTTACATATTTCAAGTTTTTAATTATTGTAATTTATAATATTTTTTATGTAATTTTTTAAAAATATATGCTACTTTTCTTGTCCAACCTTTTGTGTCATTGACAGTCAATTATATTTTTTAAAATAATTTAAATTTTTAATTATTGTGTAAAAATATTTCTACTCCAATTTAAGTGACATGATACTTAGATGACCATAATAATTAATTAGAGGTGATATAGTAAAATCACGATTGAATATATTAGGAAAAAATTAAATTAGGTGAAATTGTAGTAACAAATAAGAAAGAAAGTAAATTATATGTTTGATATGAAATTAAATAAAGAATAAAATTTATTTAATTGCATCAATTATAATTAATTTTTACAATAAATTATCATCCTACTTATCAATTTACTTAAATATATTTGAAACAATTTTATACATAAAAAAGGATAAATAAGATTGAAAAATAAATAGAAGATAGAGGGCCCACATGTTTGGAAATATATGCAAGACCATGTGTGATGGCATTATGATAAATTTCTTACATGACATTGCTTGTAATTAAAGAGAAGAAATGGGTTTTTATTCAAACTTTTGATGAGGTTCCAAAATCAAAGCACAAAAAATAATTGAATTGAGCTTATAATTTATTGTAATGACTTTAATACCCTTAAGTATGAATTTAAAGACAAAAAACTATCATGTTGAAACCACCTCTTCTATAATATAGAAAAGAAATATACACATGAGTGAGATATGTATTTTTGTAAATACATATGTATGTTTTGTACTGTAAATACATATCCAGATCTGTATGGCTATATATTTTGTATATTTTTTGAATATGTGTATGTGATATACATATTTGTATTTTCAAAAAAAAAAAAAAAAGTTAGAGATAAAAGAGTAAAAAAATAAAAAAAAAATAGAAAAAGAAAAAACTAAAAAAGAGAAGTGAAAAGGAAAAAAATTGAGTTTGAGCAGCTTGAAAAATTGATTTTGATCACTATATTGTTCGATCAGTTCAATTTACTGTTGCATTGCTTTTTTTCAGAATTTGTTTACAAAATATTCAAAAATAATTTAACAAAATAAATTGTTAAATTGTACAACATAACACAAAATTGATTTTGATCACTCTAACAAAAATTCGTTAATGGCTCAAAATATTAAAAAACAATTTAACTAAAAATCGATTTTGATCAATATATTTGAACGAAACATCAGTAATGGCTCAAAAAAATTTGAACGAAATAACAATAATGGTTCAAAAAATAATTTAGAACGAAATCTTTTTGATCGATTTCAAGCAACTGATGAAATTCATATAAGAAAACAAAATTACGATTAAATACCTTCAACAAAATTAATGGTTTAATTTGAATTTTCGAAGATATTGAACAGAAGAAGTTTCAGTTGAATTTGATTTTGATTTTTTGAGGGATGAAAATAATAATGTGAAATTGAAATTTGAATTTTGATTTCAGTTGGTAACAAATAACGGAAATCATGTTAATTAAGAAATTATAATTGAAAAGGAATCTCCACATTTAATTCATGGCTAATTATACCATATTTACCTCAACTGATTTGAATCAATTGAGTTAAATATGGGCAGTAAAATGATTCGTATATGTATTTTTATAGCAATAGTTTGTTCAAATACAAATTGCTAGTATAAGTAATTATGAAAGTGTTTCTATAAATCTCATCATTATGGTCTTAAGTATGCTATTTATGAATTTTACCCTAAATAAAATTATCTACCCCTGCAATAAGTTATCCTGTCATATGTAAGAATAACTCATCTCATCATTAGAATATAAATGATGAAGTAAATAATCTCGAGACTAGCTAATATTTATAACCAAACACATAAAATAATCCTACTTCCTATCCTGAAATTATTATCCCTTTCTCTTACACCAAACAATTCCTAAAGGCTCGTTTGATAATGAATAAGGAATAGCTAATCACGAAATTAATTTTATGATGAACTTATCCCATGTTTGGGTGGAATAAAATCTATGGGATAATTTATTCCGAGATTGTAGTGTTATTTTTATTCCACCTTAAGAGAGAGATAACTAATCCCAGAATAGCTAATTCTAGAATAAATAATCTCGGGATAACTTGTTCACACAGAACGACCCTTGAGAGTCGTTTGGTTGGAAAACAAGTTATCATGGGATTAGCTATCCCACCCTCAGAGAGGGATAAGAAAAACATTACAATTCCGGGATTATTGCTATTAAACACCCCAAGAACACAATAAGTCACACACCAAAACAGTCTACTAGTTCAAGAGAACCGAGGACCCCTTGAGGACCACACTCGAATTCGAATTACAAGAACAAGAAAGAGATGATATCAAGGTAGTATTGACACCAAACAGCCAACAACCAAACTACAATTAGGCTAATAAGATGACAACAACTAGGAGAGAATAACAACACATGGCTTCAACAAGATAAGAACAAAACGAAGACAAGATTACAATAACTAAAGGATAGATAGTGAGACATGAAATGCTACAAGTTTAAGCATTGGGGTGTATATTAAACACTAAAACACAAACAACAAGTAATATTAAAGACCTACACTCTTACGAGACCTCAAGGGAATTGGATTCCCAAGCAACCACCGTTTCTAAGGTTGTTATCAACATAAGTGATGTCTACACTTGCCACAAGGATTCCACCTTGCAAGACACTCTCAAGGAGCTTATAAAATATATCATCAAAGTCTAATGGACAAAATTACCTAAAGGTTCTATTTATAAGCTAGGGCAACACTTATTACAAAATAACCAAAAGGCCCTTAATGAGCCCTTACAAAGGGGCGACCTTAGACTTGGCTTCTTGGACGGCTTTGGAGTGTTGGGACTTGTTCTCTACACTTCAAAGCTTGTTCCTTGGATGGGCAGCCCCACAAGCTCAGGTCTTCACTCATGTCTTCATGTCCTCGAGTGCTAAGATACCTCTTTGACCTATATCATCCTCCCCTTCTTAGAAAAGATTCATCCTCGAATCCGAACCTTACAAAATAATAGGAAGAAAAAGCAAACAAGTTCCTCAAGGTATGAGGGTTAGGATTAGAGTAATCAATCATAGCATCTTTCCAAGGTGGCTCAAACTTCACATACAACCAAACAACCCTCTTACCCGAATACCCTCCCAAGAAAGAACCAACTTGTCTATCCACATAAGTATGATAAGAAATAAGGAAAAAGAGTTGCTTATTAAGTAGAAAACTTAGACTCTTCTTGGAACAACAAATAGGCTTGAAAGCCGAGATAGAAAGGCCATACATTTCATGCATATTCAATTCATTCCAAAAGACATCATCACCATATTTCAAATAATCAGCGGGGTCAAATGGGTGGAGTGTCCATGGGCACAAGTTGGGAACACACTTTCTTACCCCTATACTATGACAATTACGATCAAATATCTCCTCTATACTAGCATGATCTACAACAAAAACAACTAGAGGTTCATCCTTAATTAATCGGTCAACATGTTCAACATCACCATTTTCACACACAAGTTGGTCTTCATGACTTCCATAAGATAATGTACTATCACTTGGCACAATGGCTTTAACACTAGGTGGATCAACTAGTGTATCCACAATTTCAAGTTTTATATTATCTCCACAAAATGAAGGGACATTCGGCTCACCTAAAGGCAAACTATCACTCACACTTAGTTGGCTATTAGCCTCCTTCACTAGAGTGCAAGGGTTTAGTTTGATTACCTTGTAGCGCATTTAGAGCATGGCCACTCACGGGAATTCAATTAGGAAAGAGTGGATGTTATATCAAGTTATCCAACTTCTTGCAAAGAGAGATTTCCATCTATTCCATTCTTTCCATCATTCCGTCCATTCTTATTTCAAAAGATCCCAATCGTCTATCCATAGAATTGGTCATCTTTTTAATAAAAGAAATAGCTCAACTAGGCATCTCACTTTCACCCGCCATTGTACCTATCAAAAACTACTAAACAAACAACACAGAAATAGCAAACACATTAAAGGTTAGCAAAAATCTGTCCACAAGACATCTCAAAACAGTCCACAAACTCCCTCACGCTCATACTTTGAAGTTTTCACTCTATTGTCCTCATAAGTGTTGATAACTCGCTTATACTCCAATGAGGTTACTTGGTCCCAATTGTGGCTCGGGGATAGAGTAGATTCTTGTTTGAAATGGCTCAAGAAATGATGTTCGAACTTGGACCAAAGAAAATACTATGACTTAAAAATGAGAAAAGCACACAATACAATGCTTAACACGAAAGAAAACGTACTTAAAAACGAATCTACAATCTAGTAGGTATTTACTAGTTTGCTAATTAGTATGAGAACCAACAAAATGGAAATCAATAGAATAAAAAAAGTGAAACTAGGAATTCCAACGTTCTTGAGCTCTTAATGACATGGCACATTACTGTTGGTTGTTGAAAAGTCGTTGAAGTTTAAAATTTTTTGTTTCAAGAAATTAGTTGTTCAATTTTGTATTTAGAAGACAAGAATTTTGGTTAAAGTAGAGACAAACAAGGTCTTCGACTCCACTTTCAAGATTCATAAAGTCCTTCACCTACTTGCACCAAATTGGTAAGACAACTTTTTTGGTAGTCTTGTCTCCTTTTCTCTTTGGGCTATTTTTGAAAAATGGTCTTTCTCCTTTTTGGTAACTATACTTTTGGAAGTCTTTTGGTCTCCTTACTCCTTTGGTATGGCCTTGAAAATTATTTCAAGACAAACAATTCTCTTCTTTATATGGTTTTCAAGATTAACAACAACTTTTTCAACACACTTCAAGAACATAAGATGAACACCACCACCACTAACAACAAAATCGTCCCACAATCTTCAACAATAATTTGAATCCTAGCTCAAGAACTTGGATCAAGACTCAAGAGTGTTAGAGATGAAGAGAACCAACAAAGAAACAACAAATACAAGTAAAAAGTCTCCTAAATCTAGACACCAACTCGGCCAACCATCAACAACAACAAGAGTATAAGCTCTCGACCAAGAACAACTTTTTTTTTTCCAACTAAAAGAGCCCAAGATTGGTAGTGTAGGAACACAACCAACCCTGCTCTGATACCAAATGATACCAAACACTCCAAGAACAAAACAATTTACACACCAAAATAGTCCACTAGTTCAAGAGAATCGAGGACCCTTTGAGGACCATACTCGAATTCAAATTACAAGAACAAGAAAGAGATGATATCAAGGTGTTAACAGCCAGCAACCAAACTACAATAAGGTTAACACGATGACAAAAATAAGGAGAGAACAACAACACACGGCTTCAACAATATGAGAACAAAACGGAGACAAGATTACAATAACTAAAAGGATAGATAGTGAGACATGAAATATTACAAGTTTAAGCACTAAGGTGTGTATTAAACACCAAAACACAAACAACAAGTAATATTAAACACCTACACTCTTACGATACCTCAAGAAAATTGGATTCCCAAGCAACCACCGTTTCTAAGATTGTTATCAACACAAGTGATGTGGCTTGCCACAAGGATTCCACCTTGCAAGATACTCTCAAAGAGTTTACAAAATATATCATCAAAGTCTAATGGACAAAATGACCTAAAGTTTCTATTTATAATATAGGGCAACACTTATTATAAAATAACCAAATGAACCCTTACAAAGGGGTAACCTTGGACTTGGCTTCTTAGACAACTTTGGAGTGTAAGGACTTATTCTCTACACTTCAAAGCTTGTTCCTTGGATGGGTAGACCCACAAGCTCGGATCTTCACTCCCGTCTTCATGTCCTCTAGTGCTAAGATGCCTCTTTGACCCATATTAATTATAATTCGGGATGAGTTATTCCATACATTTTGTCCCAACCAAATATGGGATGGCTTTTCTTCTAAATTAATCCTGTGATTTGTTATCTTTATCCCTCCTACCAAACGACCTCTAAGGGGTTGTTTGGTGTGCGGTATTAAAGTAAATAATCGCGGGATAAAATAATAATTTTGGGATAAAAATTTTAATACATCGTTTGGTTGTCAATATTCGGAATAACTTATCTCGGGACTAATAAATAGTACCGGAATAAGTTATCCACTGGACTTCTCTTTTTATAAAGAAAAAATGATTGCAGTCCAAGTATATTTCAGTTCAAAGAAAGAAATGATAGATCAAGGTATTATTTCAGTTCAATGTATATTTTCATTTCATTTCACACACATATATATTTTTTATTTATGAATATATTATATGTTAAATTTATTTAATAATTATTATGTTTATTTATATATTTAAATTTCTCTAAAAAATAATAAAAATGTTGACTCCATTGTTGAATTACATATATTAAATTAAATAATTTTTTAATCACTTGAAAATTGATATTGTATATATCAATTAAAATGAATTTTAATATTTTATATTTTATGAGTGATATGTGTTTAAATGAAGTGACATAAACAACGAATTCTTTTTTACTTTGACAAATTTAAGTTGGAAGGTTTTATTTCAAACTAAATAAGATGTAGTAAGATTTTTTTTTAAACACACACGACATAATCATGGGAAGGCACATGCAAAAAAATTAAAGTTAAATAAGATGAAATTTTTATTTTTAAGAATAAATATTTAAAGCTTGAAAAGAAATATATATAAAAAAGTTAAATAAGATGGAGGGTATTTTGGTAATCAATTAATTTATTCTTAGAAATTATACCATGCATATCACTTTAAATACAACAAACCAAACACTCAATAAAAACTTATCCTAGCATAACTAATTCCAGTATAACTTATTTCATCATAACTTATACCAGCATAACTTATCTCAGCATAACTACGAACCAAACGACCCTAAGAGTCTTATATTTCATTAAAACCCTATTTAAAGGCTTAAACATCAAGATATTTAACACATAAAATTAAAAGTTGAAAATAATATTATCGGTGAACCAGATCAATACTCAATTAAAGGATGATTTGACATTATCGGGTTGGACTAGTTTTGGGATACCAATTGGTCAAATTGACTCGTATGAGATCAATCTGGCATAGCCCCTAGCTCGACCCCCATTAACTTGGGTTGGTCCGGCAGAAAACTGATTTGAACTTTGAAATTAATCGGTCTGATCCGTTTAACAAGCGTAATTAATTTTACAAGTTTTTTCTTTCGCTTCAATAAGTTCGAAGTTATTTTCAAATATCGTTATTTACTAAAAGAATTAATCGACAAGGTATAAAACATGTGAGAAGATGTTATAAATCTATTTTTTTTTCTTTTAGCCATCTTTGTATTAAATTCAGTGTAGTTGACTATGACAATAAAAACAATATGTGAAGCACTACAATAAGAAATTACAAAACAGCATAAGAAAAACCTAAATTAATGAAAGAAACAAATAACTAAATAATCAAAAGCTTACAACTATGCATCACATTTGTTCTTGGGGTCCAATTTTTTACATTTAATTTTTGTTGATATTGAGTAGGGCCAGATATTAGAAGCCCAACTGGAGCTGAACCTATTTAGAATAGTATTTTGAGTATTTTTAATATGACCCATTTATATTTTAGCTCGGATGTATAAATAAGTAGCTGATGTAATATTCTAGAAGTGTGTGAAATAAAAATATCTTTTCTCTCTATCCTTTTTCCTCTTTCGTCTTCTCTCTCTCATCAGAAATCCATGGGGATTAACTCAATTTCTCCATCTAATATGGTATCATAGCATGGAATCGAGTAGTGTTTATTGCCTGTTATCATTAGATCATACCCTTGAAGCATTTCTCCAAAGTACTTCTTTGTTTCAACTTATTTTTGTTGATGTTCGGGTCCTACTCCTTTTCTATCTTCTTACCGCCATCATTATCCACTTGTTTTTGTTGATGATTTTTCTGGATATACATGGTGTTATCCACTTTTTAGAAAATCAGATATCTTCTCAATTTTAGCTAAATTTCAAGTTCTTTTTGAAAGACAATTTAACACAAAAATTAAGTCAATCCAAACTAATGGTGGAGGTGAATTTCATTCTTTATCACCTCTTTGTGCAAAATTAGGCATTCTTCACCGTTTCTCCTGCCCTCACACTCATGAGCAACAAGGAAAGGTTGAACGCAAACATAGACACTTTGTCGAAACTGGATTGAGCCTCATGGTACACAGTTCTACTCCTTCAAAATATTGGCATTTTGCCTTTTGACACTGCTGTTTACTTGATTAAATGTCTTCCTACCTCAACAAACGATGGAAATCACCTTTCGAGGTTGTGTTTCATATATCACCAGATTATCACTTCCTTAAAGTGTTTGGATGTCTCTGCTTTCCATATTTTCGTCCCCACAAATCGTCATAAAATTAATTTTTGAAGTCAACCCTGTGTATTTTTAGGGTATAGTCCAACGCACCATGGTTATAGATGCCTTGATACATGCGCTGGTCGACTTTATATTGCCAAACATGTTCAATTTAATGAAACTATATTTTTGTTTGCCAGCAAGTTTATTCTTGGTCCCCCACCTTCGGTCAGTACACAATTATGGGCATCTTCATCTATTATTTTATCCAATTCACAATCTTTTCGGTCTCCAGTTTCTTCACTACCCATGAATCCCAATAACTCTCCAATATTAACTAGTTCATACTCTTCTCAATAACTCTCTTCGTCGAGTCCATATCCTTGTCTAGTTCCTATTCCACCCATTCCTTTAGATTGTACAGTTCTACCTACACCTGTAATTGACTCATCCATGTCTCCAACGACTAGTAAACTCCCTTTACCTCTATTTATCACGTCCCAACAACCTATTTCCAAACTCATGCCAAGTTTCACTAATCCACATCAAAGACCTCATGCAATGCAACTACATCCAACATCCAAACGTAAACCAACTACTCACCTTGCGTCTAAATCTGCCGCTGTCCTATTTTTCCCTCTATCCGTCGAGCCTACAAACTTCACTGATGCCTCAAAATTTGGAGAATGGCGCACTTCTATGTCGGCTGAGATGACAACCTTGTTAAAAAATTAGACTTGGTTGTTGGTTCCATTTCATCCCTCCATGAATGTTCTAGGGTGTAAATAGTTTTTTCGCATTAAACGAAACTCTGTTAGAGCCATTGAGTGCTACAAAGCTCGCTTAGTTGCAAAGGGATTTCATCAGGTTGAGAGCCAAGACTATCAAGAAACATTCAGTCCGGTTGTAAAACCCACTACTTTCCGCATTATTTTATCTTTGGCAGTAACATATGGCTGGCTGTTATGTCAATTGGACGTTTAAAATACTTTTCTACATGTTGAGATCCAAGAGGATGTCTACATGGCTTAACCTCAAGGCTTTGTTAACCCTCATTTTCCAACTCATGTATGCAAGCTTCATAAATCTCTTTATGGTCTTAAACAGGTCCCACGAGTATGGTATAAAAAGCTTCACCAATTTCTCTTTTTCGTTGGCTTCACTTTCTCTAAAATCGATGTTTCTTTGTTTATTTACTCTCACGCCAATTTTGTTGCCTACCTCTTGGTCTATGGAGATGATATTGTACTCACAGGTAACAATACTTCATTTCTTGCTTCCTTTACTCAAGAGCTTGGTCATGCCTTTTCCATTAGAGATCTCGACCTACTGCAATATTTTCTTGGTGTTCAAGTATCTCGCTCGGGCAGTGGCCTTTGGCTCTCTCAGCCTCAATATATCCATGGTATACTCACCAAAGCTAGGATACTTCACTGTAAACCTCTCAGTACTCTCATGGCCACCAATGCCAAGCTTCATAAGGGTGACAATCTAACTTTCGATGACCCAAGTCTTTACAGGCAAGTGGTTGGTGCTCTTCAGTATCTCCCTCCAATGAGACCAGATATATCATTTGTGGTGAATAAAGTGTGTCAATTTATGCACAATCTATCTGTAAATCAATGGCCTACTGTGTAACGCATTCTCCGTTATCTCCAGCACACTAAGAATATGTCATTTTTCATTTCAAAAGCTTTTAATCTTCACTTAGAGGCGTTCACTGACTCTGATTGGGTTGGCAGCATAGATGATCGTAAATCTACTGGTGGCTATGCAATATATTTTAGGCCAAATTTGATTTCATGGTCCTTTCGCAAACAACGAATGATGGCACAATCATTTATAGAATTTGAGTACAATGCTTTAGTAGATGATGCTGTAGAATTAACATGGACTTAATCACTAATGTTCGAGCTTGGTCTTCAACTATCCCGTGCCCCTATCCTTTGGTGTGACTATATCAGTGCAGCATACCTGTCAATTAATCCTATTTTCACTCTTGCACCAAGCATGTTGAGATAGATTTCCATTTTGTGCAGGATAAAGTAGCAAGATGCGACCTTGTCATCTAGTTTCTCTCCTCTAAGGATCAAATAGCAGACGTTCTTATAAAGTCGCTGTCCACAACATGATTTCACTTCTTACGGGACAAACCGAACGTGAAGGACCCACCTTCAGTTTGCAAGAAGGGTATTGGACCTAATTTATTGTCCAAGATGTTGACAACTTCTTTAAGTAATTAGAAGCCCTTTAGTACTCTATTGTGTTTACCATCTAGTAGTTGTGTTCACGTAGAAGACTAATGTCTCGTTGTACTATATATTTATCACGTATGCTTGTAAATCGATGTAGAGCCAAAAACCTTTTAGTCATGTAATCTGTAACTTAACAGTGACTATTATACTGGGTGTATCATCGTGGTTTACTCTTTGGTTTATAGTTTTTTGATCAAAGTTGGTAACTATATCGTGGTTTACTACATTTGATCGAAGGTTTTACTATGTCCATCCTTCAAACAACCCGAATACCCCTTTGGTTTCTCCTTTTTTCGATGAAAATAGATTCGTGGTTTGGAGAAGAAATATACTTGTTGCCTTTTCAGCGAAAAATAAGTTATTTATCATTACTGGACATAATCCTCAACCTTCAGAGGATTCTCCATATTCTCAATACTGGAAACGATGCAAGGACATGCTCATTGCTTGGATGACCAATTCCTTATCTAGGAATATTATCCTTAGCTTCATAAGATATAACACTTCTAGAGAAATCTTAAAGGATCTAAATGAAAGGTTTGGATAATCTGATTGTTTCAAATATATTCAGATCTAGCATAAAATTAGTGTTACAAGTTAGGGTTCGTCTGATATAGCAACCTATTTCACCAGAATGAAAAGTTTATGGGATGAACTTCATACAACATATGTAGGAACTACTTGCACCTGTGGTGCGTTATCAAAACTCTTGGAGGAACAATATTTTTTCCAGTTTTTAAGTGAACTAAATGATACTTATTCCCCCTGCAAGACTAATATTTTAATGATGCCTCATTTACCATCCATTAGTAGAGCCTACTCCATGCCACAAAATGATGAGCATTAAAAGGAGAGCTCTCCTCACATCCCTAACTTCTCAAATGAATCTGCTATTTTTTTAGCATCTAGTAGTTAAGGTTCTCATTACTTAAGGGGTAATTTTGTCAATTACAACCAAATAGTTCAATTTGAATCTAAGAAAGGAAATTTTGGTAACTATACCAATGCAGGAAATAATGTAAACATTGGTAATATTTTCTGCAAATATTGCAAGAAATTTGGGCATGTTATTGAAGATTGCCACAGATTACATGGTTATCCTAAACATTTCAAATTCACAAAGAATAAGAAAAGTTCTGCCTCTTCATCTGGTTTAGCCTCTTGTGTTCAAAATGCAAAAGTTCCAGCAGAATCCACTCCTACTCCTTCTATTCCTTTGGTTTTAACAAAGATTAGTATCAACATTATCAGTACCTCTTAAGTCTTCAACAATCTTCAGCTTTTCATACAGACATATTTACTGAAAATGTTGTTTTCAGTGCTTTTGCAGGTTTATTTAATGGTTTTGTTGTTAATAATGTTGACTTCTATATATGTGTTGGAGAATAAAATTTTGTGACCGAAAAATAAATAAATAATCGGGACAAGAAAAATATTACAACAACCATTTTATTGATTTCAATAAGTGAGTGTTACAATCTCTACCTCTGATTCGCCTTTTCAAATATAAATTCAAGGACTTCAAGATTAATCTTGAATTTGAACTTGATTTGCGAATTTGATGGATTTGATCTTAACTTGTGCTTGAATTCAAGGGCTTTTGAACTTGTTCTTGAATCTTGCAGTCTTGATATTGAATCTTGATGAACTAAATTTGAATGTTTGAGCTTTGTAGAGAAATTACGGTGTTTGATCCACGTGCTTTCTCTTGCTTCTTGTTAGAGTTGTTGGTTTTTTTTTTTTTTATTATGAGACCCCTATTTATAGTTGTGGAAAGGAAAGAGTCATGATGAAGATGGACTTACTTTGACCAATCAAATTCAAGTGTTGTGATGTCTTTTATGGGCTTTTGCTATCACTAGGCCTGCTGCATCATTTTGAACTCGGAACTAAAATAAGCCAAGTTATCAATAAAGTGACCAAAATAGGCCACCTATTTAATAGGTTACCAAAATAGGCTAAACGTAATAAATTATTACGTTTTTCATCTTTTTGTTAATGGTCAACTAACGGAGTTGACTTTTATAAAACATAATAAATTATTATATTTTACAAATTCTTTTGTAAAATATAATAATTTATTATGTTTTATAAAAAAAATACAAAACGTCACAAATTCTTACGATTTACACGAATATCTAGATAAAAAAAAATCAGTATTCTGTCACATTGTCACTGTCATGTCTATTTAGATTTTACAAATCGTAACAAAAAGTTACGTCTTGCACTTTATACCTTTACATCAAATTAACTTTACGTCAGATACGTTCTCAAACACTTTACACTTTATATGTAAAAAGTTACTTTTTACCAAAAACTTTACACCATTTCAAAAAGTTACTCCCTCCATTTCAAAAATAATAATCTACTTTGACTTGACACAAAGTTTAAGAAAATAAAGAAATTTTTAAATCTTGTGCCCTTAAATTAGAATTATCAAATGTATCAGAATGTCTTTTAATCTTGTGGTTCTAAACAGGAAAGTAAGCTATTCTTTTTGAAACGGAGGGAGTATTTTTTTACACTTTATGTCAAATTACATTTTATGTCAAATTGTAAAAAAATATGTTTTACACTTCACTGCTTGTCCGAATAATTCATCTTTTTTCTTTGTAATAAATTTTTACTTTTCACACAAAAATTTAAAAAATAAAAAAGAGAGAAGTATCAATTACCTCATGAACTTGCCACTTTCCTTATATTTATTCTATATAAAAAAAATAACCACTTCTACCCTTAATTATCCAATTTTTCTCTTAAAAAATTATACTTTTGAGTTTTCCTCTACTCCAAAATAGTGAAATGTTTAATTTTCGTTGATCAAATATGCTATTGTCTAAAAGAATTATATTGTTCTGTACGTTAAAAATATGAAATTATTTTTTTCGGTTAGTGTTTTATAGTAGTTTTCGATTAGTGTTTCGATTAGGATTTTGAGGAGACTTACATGCACAAATATATTTCTTATTATAATTAATGGAGTAAGAAATCACAATTTAAGTTAGGGGTGTAGAAAAATCAAACCGATAAAAATGTTATTGATTTATCGTTATTGAGTTAGTGATTTTTTTTAAAAAATTATTGTGTTATTTTTTCGATTTTGATTTTTTTTATTAGTAAATTAATAATCCAATAAGATTATATATATATATATATATATATATATATATATATATATATATATATATATATATATAAGTAGACTTTTGGTTGCAACTAAGATTCGGTTGCAACTAAAAATTGATAACCAGTATAACTATAAATATTAGAAGTTATCATCTTCTTATAGAGAAGCCAACAATAACCAAGAAATATTAGAAGTATAACTACAAATATATTGCTTTAATCAGCAAAGAAATATAACTATATCGGCAGAATACATCGCTAGGCCCCTCAACCTGGCGCCATCTTTCACTTTGGCACTTCAAGTGGACGTTGTTCACTTTTGGCACCTCAAGTAGCCATAAAGTGTGTCATTTTGGCACCTTTTGTTGAATAAGAAAAAATATATCGTGTGCGTGTATTACACGCGCCGCCGACGTGTAAAGTGACCAATAATATTATGACATTTGTCATTTTTGTCCAAATTAATTGTTAAATAACTATTTTTAATTATAATAAAAAAACACCAATCAAATATTGACACTTGACAATTTTTTTAACTTAAATAATTATAAAAAAATTATAAAATTTAATTCCCTCCCCCCACCCCAAACCCCCTAAGTCATCTTCTCCATACCCTCCTCCCCGCCCCTCCCACCTCCCCCCACCCCACCCCCATTGGACAAACTACCATTTTTATTTGGCAGCCCCTCTCCCCATCATCTTCCTCAACCCACCCCACCCCTAAATCGAGACCCCCTCCTCATTACTAAAATGCACACACAGGTTTTATTTCATCTGAATAAGCGTATACATAACTACACACACGGCTCACCGAAAACATCCACACACAGAGCTCATCGAAGACATAAAACACACACACACACACACCATAACCTCTAAATTCACTCGCACATCAGAGAGAGAACAAAGGAACAGAGGGAGAGACAGCGAGAATTCCGGCAAGAATCCTTTCAAATCGTGATACTTCTCTGGTCTGTAGATTTTTCAGAAGCAGCTTTCTTGTTTCTACTCCCCACAAGGGACAAAACTTAATAAAGTGATCAAGGCTTCCATACATGTGACATACTTGGACCTCTATTTCTTGAGCTTTAGTAGGCCTCATTTGAAGATTTTGACTTTGAACATTCTTTGAAATAATCTTGTGACCAAGGCCGGGTTTTCTTTCTCATAATGGACGGAAATTGCAATGACTCCGATCCTAGATGTTCCAATTGCAAAAATCTCTGTTGAAATCCACAGAGAATGCCAAAATCCTTTGTTAATTTTCATTGGGTTGCTGTTAATGTGTTTATGGTGTAATGGTCGAGAATTGGGATTAGAGGGTGTGTTCTGTTGATTAATGGAAGAAGTATTATTTGATGTTCATGGTGTGTATTATTGTTGTAGGCATGTTAATGGAGTGAAACTTATTTTGAGTGTTGATTTCACCTCCATTAATGAAGGTTAAGCCAAAAAAAAAAGTTGTGGAGAAGAGAATGTGAGATTTTAAATAATTTTTAAAAAATTCAAAGATGAAAAATTATTAAAATACCCCTAAAAAGTTATGAAAATACCCCTCAAACGCGCTTAAAAACGAGTGTAATACGCTCACTTTGCTGATTCAGCAAAAGGTGCCAAAACGACACTTTATGGCTACTTGAGGTGCCAAAAGTGAGCAACGTCCACTTGGGGTGCCTAAGTGAAAGATGGTGCGTATTTAAGGGGTCTGCCGATGTATTCTGCCTAACTATATCCGTCAAAATATACCATCTTATCAAACTAATGCACTATTACATACGCCAACATCAATTTTCAATTCAACGACACAAAACGTAAATGAACATCATCACATTACATATCAAACTAATGCACAAAATTAGCTTCAACAGCCTTTTGACTTTCAACTCTTTTTGTTGTTTATGGTCTTCTTCAACAAACCCAAGATCACAATATTGGTTTGACGTGGAAATTCTAGATCATACCAATCGAAAAAGTTGCAACTAGTTCTAAATAGAGACTGCAATTCATGAAAAAAAAAGTTATAAAACTTAGTTGTTACAGAACATAAAAAGAAGGCGAGAGAATATAAAAATTACATACACTATAATGCATACAACCGAGGAATCTACGTTCGGGATTGTCATCCGACCATGAAATTCTCACAATTGGAGGAGATCCACATGCACAAACAAGTCTCCTGTTATAAATCATGGAGTTAGAAATAAGTAGATAAAGTAAAAGCAATAGAATGAAATTTTGATTTAGATTGGAAGTGGTGGAGGAAGAGGGTTAATAAACATGAAGAGAGATAATTGAAGTTTTTTTAAAAACTAAAGAAAAATGGGGTTTTCTCATTTTTTTTATCGTTAAAAATGTTGATTTAGCAAAAAATAACTCTATCAAGCGCGTGATGGAGTTTGAAATCAAATTTAGTAAATCATAATAAATTATTACATTTTACAAAAAGTTTAGTAAACGTAAAAATGATTACGTTTTACACGAAAATTAAAAAAAAAGCGTATTGTCCTATCAAAAGTTTTGCAAATCGTAATAAATTATTACATTTTACAAAAATTTTAGTAAAACGTAAAAAATTATTACGTTTTACACAAAAATTAAATAAAAAAATAGTGCATTGTCCATCAAAAGTATTGTAAAATGTAATAAAAATTTTAAAAAAGTTATTGCTTCGTTTTGTTAATTCAAGTACCACAAGACCTATTTTTTGACTTTTTCTTTCATAAATAATATTAAACAGTTACTTTTTACTAAAACATAGAAGAAAATTATATTCTTTTATAAATTTGTCAGGTGAATGTATAATTATTGATGTGACCTCTCATACAAAAGGACTGAATAATTAAAAATGTGTATTTGAAAATTATTTTATATTTTTCTAAATTTGTGAGTTCTGAATGTATTTTTATGTGACATGTCACAAAAAGGAGTAAATAATTAGGTGATACATTATATTATTGTTCCGTTTTATTTTTTGCTCCCAAACTCCTGCAAACACTATATAAGAATGCCTTCAACATATAGTTTCACCATGTTTAGCATTTTCATCATCCCTTTATCTTTCTTAGATTCAATCACGAAGATTGTCTTCGGAACCAAAAGTTAGAGTTTCTTTCTTTTGGGATGGTGGCATTATTTATGATGGAAACACCATACATTATAATTGTTCTCCAAAATACAATGTCAAGTATCCACTGAATGTTCGATTTAAAAAATTATGTAATTCACTTTATAAAAGGATGGGTTTGAACAGTTTCGATTATAAATTGATTATAATTGAAAAATATCCAACGTCATTTTTAGTTCAAGGACAAGTAAATTTTGGGGAATGGCTAATAAATGATGAAGATTCGTTGGGTGACTTTTAGCTTTTGCATGCTAACAAAAATGAACAAATATCTAATACTTCTTAAAACACTAAAATCATTTAATTTAGCACACATTTAAATCATTAAAATAATATAGATAACACAACTATTAAATATGTGTAAATATTGTTCTCCTACTTCTGCTGGAATAAATAATATTTGCCTGAAAGAGCTCTCTATCTGCTGACTTGCCCTCTCCCATAAATCGGAATGGTTGCAATGTTTGCTTTCACTTATATGCCCAATATTTTACAAGTTTATTACGAGTCTAATATGTACTCAGTATAATTACAAACTTGTACTAATTTTTTTTTCTTGTTGTTATTCAATATCTAATTTGAAAATTACTACTGTGAAAAAGTTAACATTCAGAGTTTGTCAAATTAATATTCAAGAAACATAAAGCAGTTAAAAATATGAAACTGAGGGAATGAAACAAACACTTGTATAGTTGTATGTTGTTCAGATTATACGACTACAACAACGTATATACTCAGTATAACCCGACAGGTAGGGTTTGGGGATAGAGAGCACACAGGTTGATGGAGTGTTTTCTAAAGATTCTCGGCTCAAGTATCGCATATCAAAACTAGGGAAAAAAAATTATAAAAGCAAAGGAGGATATAATAAAAAAAGAAAACATTACACACAACATTCAGAAGCAAGGAAAATGGAGAAGCAACTTCATTTTACTTCTTTTCTTTAGATTGAAAACAAAGATAAATAAGACGTTAGGTACAAACAGATTAGGTGATCAACACACAAAGAAAAATAAAATAATCTCATTCCTCAAATTAAGGAATCTTAACGAATAACAACCAGATGAAATCGCTAACAATCTTGTCTCATTCCAACACTAAAAGTTGAGTCTTTGAAACTTAAGCTTCGAATTTTTAATAATTACCAACATCTTTTTCTATGTCTTAGTCGAGTCCATGCTACCAATTTCTTTTTCTATCTCGTGTCAAACAAAATTACAAAATACATACAGTTTTACTTTTTTTCGACAAAGACAACATGGGTCCTAGTTCCTAGGTACCATATAATGAAATACTTTAATACGAAACTGTTAAAACCAAATGGGTCTAACTCGAATTATTTTCAGTTCATTCATTCTAATGGGTCCAAAAAAATTAAGTTCATTGATTCTACTGGATCCAAAAAAAATTCTTACAACGAAATATAAAAAATAAAATTTAGATACATGTCTGTCAACATCAGTACAAGTTCAAATAAAACTTAAAATTAAATTATAAGAAATATACCTAACTTGATGTTGGTAGATTTAGATTCTTCAATAGAAACAAGAACAACAACGTTATGGAGATGAGGAGGGGGGGGGGGGGGGGGGGAGGGTCGCCGAAAAATTACTGTGGGATGGTGGTGGGGAACAAAGATGAAAGAAGTGGGAGGGGGGGGGGGGGACCAGATTTGGAAAGTTAAAGAAATGGTTGGTTGAAGAAAGTTAATGAAAATCGTAAGTATTTATTACGATGTGTCAATTTTGAAAGTGTAAAGCGTAAGTTTTTATTATGATGTGTGAAAATCCTAATCGAAACACTAAACGAAAACTACTATGAAACACTAACCGGAAAAAATAATTTCATATTTTTAACATACAAAAAAAATATAATTTTTTTAGATAATAACATATTTGGTCGACAAAAATTCAACATTTCACTATTTTGGAGTAGAGAAAAACTCAAAAGTATAATTTTTTAGAGAGAAATCGGATAATTAAGGGTAGAAGTGGTTATTTTTTAATATAGAATAAATATAAGGGAAGTGACAAGTTCATGAGGTAATTGCTACTTCTTTTTTTTTTTTAAAAAAAAAAAAAATATCGTGTGAAATGTAAAAATTTATTACAAAGAAAAAAGATGAATTATTCGAACGAGCAGTGAAGTGTAAAACATATTTTTTACAATTTGACATAAAGTATAATTTGACATAAAGTGTAAAAAATACTCCCTCCGTTTAAAAAAAGAATGACCTGCTTTCCTTTTTAGTCCGTTTAAAAAAGAATGTCCACTTTTTTTGGCAATATTTTAATTTTAACTTTTCACATAGCATGTTTAGGATCACAAGACTAAAAGACATTTTGATATATTTGATAATTTTAATTTAAGGCCACAAGAGTTAAGAATTTTTTTATTTTCTTAAACTTTATCCCAAATCAAAGTAGATTATTTTTTTTGAAATAGAGGGAGTAACTTTTTGAAATGGTGCAAAGTGTTTGGTAAAAAGTAACTTTTTACACATAAAGTGTAAAGTGTTTGAGAACGTGTCTAACGTAAATTAAATTTGATGTAAGGGTATAAAGTGTAAGACGTAACTTTTTGTTACGATTTGTAAAATCTGAATAGACATGACAACGACGATGTGATAAAACACTAGCTTTTTTATCTAGATATTCATGTAAATCGTAAGAATTTGTTACGTTTTGTATCTTTTTTATAAAACGTAATAAATTATTACGTTTTACAAAAAAAAATTGTAAAATGTGACAATTTATTATATTTTACAAAAAGTCAACTCCTTTAGTTGACCGTTAACAAAAAAGTGAAAAACATAATAATTATTACGTTTAGCCTATTTTGATAACTTATTAAATAGGTGACCTATTTTGATCACTTTATTGATAACTTGACTTATTTTGATTTTGAGTTTTATAATTTTGACATGTGGTATGGTCTTATTGACTCCTTTACTTGACTTGGCATGCCACGTCATTTGATACGTGGCGCTCATTTTGGGCCTCTAAAATAAGATAATATTTTGGGCTTAACAAAATGACTCATTATTTGTAGGAAAAAATACAGAAAGTAATATACTTAAAACTATAATTACAATAAATAGCAACACTTTTGTAAAATTATAGTTTATAGTAAGAGTAACATTATTTTACTCATTGACTAGGCAAGTGTATGTCTTACTCTCACTACTTTACATTTTTCTATTTTTACTGCACTATTTCACCTCCCTTAAATATAGCCATATCTTTTACCTTTTTATTTTTCATCTTATTTTTTTTATCACTTTTTATTTTATTTTATTTTATTTTTATTTTTTTATTTCCACTTTATTTTCTCTCTTTTATTTCTCGTCTTTTTTTTTCTTTTTAGTTTTGTTTTCTTTTTTTTTTTCTCTTTTCATATTTGAAGATAATTATCTCCATGATCTTCAAGATTTCAATATAAAACATCATTATTGTCTTTCACTCTCTTATATCTCTACCTTTTTTTCTTATTATTTTTTTCTCATCTTATTTTTTACCATTTTATTTTTTTATTTTCATTTTTTCTTTAATTTTTTTCTTTCCTCTTTATTTTTTCTTTTTCTTTTTTCGTTTTGTTCTTCTTTTTTTATATTTTTGTTTTATTTTTATACTTCATTTCTCTTTCTTCCTTTTTTTTTCTTTTTCACTTCTTTTTTTTTTCATTTTTTTCTTTTTTTCTTTTTGTTTTTTTCCGTTTTTTGCTATTCTATCTCTAACTTTTATTTTGAAAAGACAAATATGTATGTCACATACACATATTCAAAAAACATACAAAATACATAGTCATATAGATCTGAATATATATTTTAGTACAAAACATACGTATGTATTTACGAAATACATATCATATTCATATTAAATAGTAACAAACATAACTATATTATATATCTTCATATGTATTTGCGAAATACAAAGGTAACTCATATAAAATAAGAATATACATATGAATCAGGTATGTATTATGTAAATACATCTGCAGAGCTATATGTATTTTATATGTTGTTGGATTTGTCTTTGAACTGTACATACTATGTCATTTTAGAGGGTAACATATGTACTTATTTGTTTTCTTTTACTGCTTAAGATATGTATCATGTGTTTTTTTTTATTACCTATATGTATATAATTGTCATTTTTGTTATAGAGATTTTTTGTCCTATATGTTTATATATACATGTGAGTCAGATATGTATTTCTGTAAATACATATGCAGATATATATGTATGTTTTTTTACCGTAAATACATATGCAAATTTGTATGTCTATTTATTTTGTACATTTTTTTAATATGTATATATGATAGAGATATTTGTATTTTAAAAATAAAAGATAGAGATAGAAGAGTAAAAAAAAAGAAAACAAAAAAAGAAAAAAATAAATAAATAAACGAAAAAGGAAAAAAAGAAGAGAAGTAGAAGAGAGAAAATAAAGTGAAAAGAAAAAAATGAAAAAGAAAAAGAAATTAAAATTAAAAAAAGATAAAAAAATTAAAAAAACTAACAAGAAAAAAATAGTTAATTATATAAGAGAATGCTATTTTGAAAAATTAACGATCATAGAAATAATAATCTTCATATTTGTGTTTGATTGGGAAAAGGAATCTAATAATTTAAATAAGAGTAATTTATGAGAATTTAATTAGATGGATAATTATTTCTTATTTAACTCAACTAATTTGAGTAAAACAAGGGCAGTAAATCTTATTGTATATGTATTTGTATAGCAATAGTTTACTTAAATATAAAATACAATTTGCTATTTTTCGTAATTATGGAGCTGCTGCTATAAAAGTTACAATTAAGGCTCTATAGTTGCTATTTCTGAAATTTTCCCTTATTTGTAGCCCAAATTAATGGACTAACCCAATAAATATTGGACCTTATTTAAATCCATGTGTTTGAACTTAAATAATTAATTTAATTATATTAATCCGCAATATTTATTTAGGACTAATATATTTTGAATTTCATATAATCCGAATTTTGTACGAATTTAAATTTAATAAAATTTCATCGCCCACAATATGTTCTACTTCATAATTAGATGGCTTTGGTACTTGGATTTTAGATTCAAGTGCCACTTAACCACATGACCCCATACAAACACCTACTTCACAATATACAACCTCTCTCTATACCATATCTCATCACTCTACCAAATGTGTACAAAGTAAAAGTTATATCTATTAGATTATTTCAATTAAGATATGATATCACTTTACATAATGTTCTTCTTGTACCATCCTTGCATTTCAACTTAATTTGTATTCACAAATTGCTTGTTCAACTTTAGTGTCATGCCATTCTTATAATTTCTACTTGTTTTTTACAGGGCCTTCTCTGAAAAGGCCTCTGGAAATTGATAAAGCTACAAATGGATAATTTTTCTTACATTTAGAACCTGTCATTGCCTTATCTGTCAATTCTAGTGTTGTCTCATCTTGTCCAGTTCCTCATGTTGTAGAAAACTTATGTAGGTTACCAGTTTATAGTTCTGATTCTATAGTTTTTTATTATTTTCTTACTTTCCATTATAATTCTTCTTTTTTTTAAAACAATTCCTATTGTAATCCTGATGTTTCTACACCTAATGTTTCTGATAATAAATTAGATATTGTCTGGTATTAAAGGTTGGGATATTTACCTTTTCGTAGAATGAAGTTTATTTTCAATTTACCTTATACAATTTCTTCAAAACAACCTTTTTTATGGTATGTCTGTCTCGTGGCTAGACAACAAAGATTGTCCTTCCCTCTAAGCTCTATCAAATCAATTTTACCTTTTCAATTCGTATATGTTGATATGTGGGTCCCTATAACAGTAAAACTTACAACAATTATAGCTATTTCATTACTTTGATTAATGATTTTACTAGAATTACTTGGACACATCTCCTCTCATGCAAAAATAATGCATTAACTGTTCTAAAAGATTTTGTTTCCATGGTCAAGACTTATTTCAATCATGTTATTCAACCTTTTAGGACAAAAAATGCTTTAGAACTAGGGGTTAGTATTACTTGCCAACAATTCTTTAATGAACATTTGATTCTACATCAAACAACTGTTGCCTCTACCCCTCAAGTCCTCAACAAAATGGGGTGGTTCGGAAAAAACATAAATATCTATTAGAAGTGTCTCGATCTCTTCTATTTCAGTCTAATCTCCCTAAGAAATATTGGGGAGGATATGTCTTAACTACTACTTACCTCATTAATAGACTACTTTCTACAACTTTGCATAATATTTCACCTCTTGAAAGATTGAATTTCCATCGTCCCTCTTACACACATCTAAAATCTTTTGGTTGCTTATTTTTTGTATCTTCTACTAAACCCGGGAGAGACAAACTTGGGTCTAGATCCATTTTTGTAGTTTTCTAGACCATGTGGTAAAAAAGTTTACAGGTTGTTGGACCTTACTTCTCATTCTACTTTCTATTCTAGAGATGTTATATTTCATAAATACATTTTTCCTTATCGCAATTTTGTTGTTCCCTCCCTTAATCATGTTCCTCAAACCCCTTTCAGTGACATTGTTACTCTATCTATTTTTTCTATACCCAAATCTTCTTCTACTGTTTCCCCTTATTCATCTACAATTCCTGTATCCCACTCCACTGAACCAATACCCTTTGTTTCTTCTATTTCTGCTCATTTCTTTAATACAGTTTCTCCTCCTAATCCCTTTCCAACAACTTTTGTTCGAATTCCTGCTAGGAGATCATCCAGTCCTACTCATAAACCTCTCATCTTGCTGATTATATATGCACCCCTGCTACTATTCATCCACTTGCATCATCCATTGTTGTACACATACAGTAGCCTTAATTTTGTCAATGGGTTATTTCAAATCCTGCTTTGTAGGAGTCTATGTTGTAGGAATTCCAGGCTCTTGAAGCCAATCAGACATGGGATATTGTCCATCTTCAACCTCATAAAAAGGCTACTCCTTGTAAGTGGGTTTACAAGATTAAACAAAGGTTTGATGGTTCCATTAAAAGATACAAAGCTAGGTTTGTCATAAAGAGGGGGGGGGGGGGGGACTAAAAAAGAGGGTATAGATTATAATGAAACTCTTTCTCCAATTATGAAATTTACCACTATTAAATGCCTCCTCACTTTAGCTGTTAAGAGAGTTTGGACTGTTTTTCAACTTGATCTTAGTAATTCTTTTCTTCATGGTAATCTCCATGAAGAGGTTTACAAAAAAATCCCTCTTGGTTTTCGGGTTTCTTCCTCTTCTTCCTTTACAGCACCACTAGTTTGTAGACTTAAGAAATCACATTATGGCCTGAAATAGGCTTCTAGATAGTGGTTTACTCGATTGTCTGAGGCTCCCATCTCTAAAGGGTTTTCTTCTAGCAAAACTAGTTACTCTTTGCTTACAAAGGGTTCTTCAGACTCTCTTATTGTGGTGGCTATTTATGTGGATGATATAATATTGGCTGGGGCAAACCTTGTAGAGTTGAACAATTTGAAAGTGTTTTTAGATGACTAATTTCGTATTAAGGATTTAAGGTGTGTCCACTATTTTTTGTCCTGGAGATTGATTGAGTTCCTGAAGGTTTTATTGTTAGTGAGTGCAAATATACTACAAATCTTTTGCATGAGTTTCAGTGCCATAATTACATCCCTATTTTTTCACCCTTTAACTCTACTGTCAAATTGTTAGTGGACATGCAAGCCCCGTCCCCTGATGCTAGCCTTTATCGGCGTCACATTGGGAAACTGGATTATTTTCAACATACTTGTCCTGATATCTCTTTTTTAGTGTAACATCTTAGTCAGTTTTTGAATCATCCCCAAGTTCCTCATATGATGGTTGCTATTCATTTTCTTGTGTTATCTCCTTAATGCTCTTGATAAAGGTCAAAAAGGATCTATTATACGTAGCTTCACCTTATGAACTCGTGATCTTCTGCCACATAGCAACAACTTTACCAGTTACTCTAGGGCCCAGGCTCCCTTTTAACAACAACAACAACAATGTGCAGTGGTATGAGTAGAGTCTGCATAGAATAGAATGTATGCAAAATCTTACCTCTACCTTTGTTGGGTAGGGAGGTTGTTTTCAATAGAAACTTGACTCAAAGACGGAGTATATGAAAATCATTATATGAACAATAATTACTAACCTCCATTTTTTTATCAATACGATATTCATACATTTTCCACTGAGATTTTACTTTTTTTCTTCATAAAAATCAAGTGTCTTTTTGTATCCAATAATTTGGCTATTTTTTGTAATTTTTGCATCAACACCAGTAGCTTTCCAAAATTCTTTGTTGTCTTCCACTCTTCTATCCGGTCTACATGTTTTGTACTTTCGTTTCCTTTATGTGAAGAAGTACCAATTGTTTCCTCTCTTCAGCCTTATTTTCCGCCGTTGTTGAAGACATAATTAAGTAAATAAAAGCGTAATACATCTAACAAATTATAAGCAAACAATAATAATAGCATATTCAGTATAATCTCTCAAGTGAAGTCTGAAGAGGGTGTTGTGTACTCAAACCTTATATCTATCTTGTAAAGATAGAGTGGCCATTTATGATACACCCTCAGCTAAAGTAAAAAATGAGATAACATATCACCCTGAATAATAAAATATTCAGTGTAATCTCACAGGTGAAGTTTGAGGAGGGCGTTGTGTATGCAGACCTTACCCGTACCTAGTGAGGATAGAGAGGCTATTACCAATAAACCCTGGCTCAATTAAAATAAGACAACATATCACATGTATAATTCAAGTAGAGGTCTTGGATTTTATTATAACATACATAAAAGTGGTCTTTGTTAATACAAATGTAGAATTTTGTTCTAGAATCTGTAACAAGAGCTCGAGCTCCATATTGAATAATAGATCTAGTGTTTCGACAGTCTAATTTTATTTTAGGTAAAAACTCATCTACATTCACTACTAAAAAAAAGGGGAAAACTGACCAAGAAAACCGATCACATGTGGTCGGTTTTCCCCAATTTCCGATCACAAAATCGACCAAAATTTATGGTCGGTAAAGTAGTGATAGTTTTTTAAAAACCAACCACAAGTGGTCGGTTTTTTTAAAAATATATATATATTTTTAAAATTCATTATTATTTTATTAAAATTGAAAAAAATAATTTTAGGAAAAAAAACCCGACCACAAGTGGTCAGATTTTTATTAAATTAATTAATTAATTTTAATATTAAACCAACCACAAGTGGTCGGTTTTATACTAAATTTAATTAATTAATTTAATAAAAATCGACTACCTGTGGTCGGTGTTATATTAAATTTAATTAATTAATTTAATAAAAATCGACTACCTGTGGTCGATTTTCTGAAAAAAAAAATCAAAAACCGACCACAAAGTGGTCGGTTCTGGAAAATTAAAAATAAAATAAAAATCAAAACCCAAATACAGCATGCAACAACAACAATCCAATACAGCAACAAAAACCAAAAACCATATGTAAATACTTTCAAAATTGTACAACACATACAAAATGTCCAACAAAATTTAGTATGAAAAAACCACAACAATAGTTTCAAACAACAAAATGTCTAAATTCAAAGTAGAACACATACAAAAAAAAAAAACTAAAAGTCATCATCATCGAATTCATCCTCGTCTTCCATATCATCATCCGTGCTGAAATCATCCAGGGAGCCTAGACCTTTTACAGCCCGAACTGCATCCCCAGTACACGGACGAATAACCCCCGCAGTCTGAATGAAAGAGCTGAACTGCTGCTGCAGTATCTTGGTTTATGATGTTGTTACCTTCTCCATCTTTTTCTGCCTCTCTCTCTGCTCAGCAAACCTCTCTCTCTGTTCAGCAAGCTCTTCAGTGAGTTGAGAAACCATATTTAGTAGTATTTCAATGGTTTCTCTATCAACTGAAGAGCTAGAGTATGCAACACCGAATGAACACCTAATATTATTGCCAAAAAATTTTGTATGGTATCCGTAGAAATGACCTCTATTTGCAGGACCCACAACTTTTGTCCATAATTCCTCCTGCACATGCTGTGGTATTGGGTCACCCTGACTTTCAGGAGGCTGACTACTACGATACTCACCAACAAGACGCGTATATTCGTCCTATATTCAAAGTAAAGTTAATACTAAAAGTAAAAAAATATCAAAGTAGTTATAATTGAATAATAACAACTTTGAGAAAAAGATTCATAAATTCAAAATTTGTTTCTTATGTGGACAGTTTTTGCACGAGCTTCAACCCAGACATCTTCATCAGTCGGGTTCTTTTTCTTTTTTAGATGAGTCTGCTCGAATAGTTCATCAGTTGGTATTTCCCTACCCTGTTCTTTTCCCTGCATATGAGAAAATTATCAATGTTCAAATAATAAAAAAATTTAAATAGAAACAAACAATTAAAACTGTAAAAGTTACATACCATTTTTTCCTTCACAACAAGAGAACTTCTGGCACCCACAGTATGTAGGGAGCCACCCTTGGATGATGCCAGGACTTTCTTTCCTTTTTCCCTCAACAATTGGTATTCTGTGCTGTTCCAATGGCGAAGATACAGTTGCCATGTGGGTTTAAGAATCCACTTATGTTTTACCAATTTCTTTCGGGAATAATCCAAGAGATCGTTAAATCTGGCTCTACATCTTATGAAAAAGTTCCTCTTTATAAGAAATGCATTTGCAGCATCTCACCAGTAAAATTTCTACAAAAAAATATAATATTTAATCTTTTGTTCTAAGAAAGTATTAATAAGTAGTTAATAAGTTAAATCCTTACCTTAAATTCTTCAAACATTCTATCCTTGTTAAGTTCTGGAACCTTTTGCCAGCTGGTCCAGTAGCCGTTGAAGTGCCGAGTAATGCATATTCGCGCTTTTTTCCCAACTCCAACATCCGGCCTAAACCTACAACACAAGATGAAGCAGTAATTTCATCGGGCATAATAATATAGTAATGAAAAAAAGAGTAACGTTATTATATTTAGAAATCTTATCCTCTCGCAACTGGAACAAGATAAATCCTCCCAGAACCATCTCTGTCTCCTGGCTGCCTAGTAAGTGATGGTGGATGCACTGGCATGGGTGGATCTGAAGCACTAGATGAAGTGCCTCCAAGCTGAAGATCCGACAACCCAATAGATCCCAGCAGAATCACTATGCGAAGTTCTGTGACTGCTGCAGGAGGGTATCGATGACGGTAGATGTCTAGAGGGGCCAACGGCTGTCCGATAGTATTCTGCTAGCGGTGGCACGATCATAGGAGCAGAATGAGTCAGTGTAGACCCATGTAGTATTCCCACATGCATAGGAGTAGGTATCAAATCCTCGAATAACCTAGAATATAAGGGTCGTGCTATCGCGTCAACAAACCGACCCTCAGATATATGAATACATGTAGGTCATTTATAAGCCGGAGGTTGTCTGCTCTTTTTTGGTTTCGTAGTATCAACTTTTCCCTTACCCTTGTCACCTCTGCCTGACATCTAAATTAAGTTAAGGTAACAAGTAGTTAGTTCCTACAAAATGAATATATAAGAAAACATTCCAAGTAAGTAATTTCAAGTTACTAATTCACATTTCAAATCTCTCTAATACAACACGAGATATCGACAAGAATATTTTTATTACTATACAAATCATGGAAAAGTAGAAACAACAAACTTAAATAGTATATTACATATCAATCTTAAATAAGAAACATAAAGGTAAATATATAGTACAAAGAATAAAGACATCAATACATAATAAATACAACCTACACAACTAATCATCCTCTTCTGAAGACTCTCCAATAAACCATTCACCCTCTTCGGAGGTTTTCTCATCTCCTACCCACTCAGCCTCTTCTTCCGCAATATTAACTTCTTCAAATATATTTTCTGGGTGATTCAAACCATCTACTAATTCAACGTCCACTAACTGGTGATCAATCTGCATTTCATTTTGATACGCAGTCTCCAGCACATTCTCAACTTCCACCCGGCCTATAGACTTTGTTTTGATTACAACCCACCAATCAGACTTGTCATTGCGCAACGGATAAGGAGCATAATACACTTGTTTAGCATTTTGCTCTAGAACAAATAGATCATAAATAGGATACGACCTATTGTGCTTTACTTCAATGATGTTATACTTCCTATGTACTCTTGTGCCTCTTGTGCTTGGATCAAACCACTTACATCGAAAGATGATAATTTTTTTTATTGGAAAACCAGCATACTCCAGTTCTAAGATATCGTGTATGATGCCAAAGTAATCAACATCATCATCACCCTTAACCCAATAAAACTATTGTTTGTTTTCCTTGTTCTTGAGTGTTGTTCGATGAAAAATTTAAACCATTTACTTTGTATTGGGACATTGCATTAGCTTCAACTGGACCCAAAGAAATATCTCTCAAGAGCTGATCGTATGCGGCTGTATTTGGTGAGTGGTGTACCTAAAAATATTATACACATATATATTTTAGTTGAGAAATGTGTAAATGTTTAAACTTTGTAGAAATATTAATACACTTACAAACCTCATTTTTAAACTATGTTGCAAAGGATGCATACACTTGATTTTTGTGGAATTGAGTCTTAAATGAACTGAACATCCAACATGGGAAACACAATTAGTTTCTGTAAAGGAATGAGTAAACAAATAAGATATGTTAAAATTTTAATCTCCTAACTTCAGAAAAGGCTCAATTTCCGGGCAATTTAGCATGACATACAAAGTTGCTAATTTGCGCTCCGGGGGAGTGAGCCGGCGAGGTATGGTCTTTTTAGCCTTACAACCAGATTGATTGAAAATTGATATCAGATGCAAATGAGGCACATTCACATCATCCTGATGAAGATTCGATTGGTTTCTTGAATAAGCAATTCATCACGAAAGTAGTATGAACAAAATTGAGAAGTTTCTCTTGCAAGATATGCCTCAACTATAAAGTCTTCCACCCTATGTTTGTTTTTGGGACCCCTTTTCAATTTTTCAATTGCCCTATACAATCTTAAGGTTAGATATTTACTATATTTAAAAAAGATATGTATGAATTTAAATATGTTGTAAATGCTTACCATTCGAATGGATACATCCACCTAGTTTGAACTGGACCGCCTAGCCGAGCTTTGTGAACAAGGTGAATGGAAAGATGTTCCATCACATCGAAGAATGCTGGCGGAAAAATCTTCTCCAGCTTGTTGGTGATAACAACAATATTACTTTTCATTCGCCCCAAATTTTCTTCTTTTAATGTGGTGGCACATAAGTCTTTTAAGAACAAACTGATCTCTGCTATTGGTTTCCATATGTTTTTAGATAAACCAATAAAAGCAATTGGAAGTAATTGTTCCATAAAAACATGACAATCATGGCTTTTCATTCCATGCAAAAATCCTTGTGCCATATCAACCCTCTTTCCCAAATTTGAGGCATATTCATCGGGCATCTTCAAACTTTGAACCCACTCACATATTTGATGCTTTTGGTCCAACTTGAATGTAAAACTACCCTTGGGCTTAAGAATATTGCCATTGGACCCCTGATGTAAGTGTAATTCTCTATGGTTTCAATATTCTGGTAAGTCAAGTCTGGCCTTAGGATTATCCTTTGTTTTGCCGGTGACATCCATAACTGTGTTGAACAAGTCGTCAAAATAGTTCTTCTCAGTATGCATGACATCAACATTATGTGTAAGTAAATTATCTAGCCAATGTTCTAACTCCCAAAATATACTTTGCTTAGTCCAGTTATGCGAAATGCCATATCCATCAAGCCTGTAAAATCGTTCCTCGCTGACTTTCTACAAATCCTGAACTATTTCCCAGATGTCATGACCAGACAGCCTTGGAGGCGGATCATCATGTTCCCTTCTATTCCTTTTGAATGCATTATTGAGACTCCTAAAGTCATGATCAGGTGGCAAGAAACAACGATAACAATTAAACCATAAATTTTTCATGCCATCTGTCAATGTGAAAGATTTAGTTTTTCCATGTAGTATGGACAAGCCAGCTTTCCAGCAGTCATCCACCCAGACAATATTCCATAAGCAGAATAATCATTAACAGTCCACATTAGATATGCACGCAGATTGAAATTCTGTTAAGAGAAATGTCCCAAGTTTCAACCCCTCATGCCATAAAATTTGAAGTTCATCAATCAAAAGTTGCAAGTAGACATCTATTCTGCTTTTTGGCTTACGCGGGCCAGGAATACCACAATTCAGAAATATATAGGGACTAGTCATCAACATTTCAGGAAGAAAATTATAAGGAGTGATAAATATAGGCCAACATAAATATGGCATACCACCAACTGAAAAAGGAGAGAACCTATCCGCACATAATCCTAGTCGAGTATTTCGTGGCTCAGCTGCAAAATCTGGATAAGTTGCATTAAAATGCTTCCAAGACTCTCCATCAGATGGATGACACATAACACCAGTGGGCCTTCTATTTTAACTGTTCCATCTCATACGAGGAGCTGAGTTGTTTGAAGCATACAACCTCTTCAACCTTGGTATAAGAGGTAAATAATGCATCTCTTTAATAGCAATTTGATTTCCAGGAAAACCACGCTTATATCGAGAGTGCTGATAAAACTTACAGAACTCTAGGTTAGCATCTTCCTTAAAGTATAACATGCAATCATTTTAATAACAATCAATTCTAACCGAGGAGAGACCTAACTTTGACACTAATCTTTTTGCCTTATAGAAAGAATCAGGAACCTCCAAGCCAGGGTTAACTAACTCTTTAATAAGGTCTATCATTGAGTCCATTCCTCCTTCAGTAATATTCCAGTCAAATTTAATACTTAATAATGTAACAGCAACAGACAAACGAGAGTGCGAACACCCGTCAAACAATGGATGACTAGCAGCATGCAATTCTTTGTAGAAATTTCCCGCTTTGCTATTAGGAACATCTTCAACATTTTTCCTAAAGTCAACCCCGTGTTGCATCCCAAAAGTATCATGCAATATTTCTGTCATCCTAGTAACTTGATATTCATTAAGCACTAGATACCTACTACTTTCTCCAACAACAAAGTTATTTTGCACAACATCCCCATGAATACCACGCAATCGTAAAAAGTCCTCATGAAACCCCTTTCTCTAAAGATGTTCCTTTACATCTTCTGCACTTACAAGATTGATACCATCACATCTAATACAAGGACAAAGAATAACCCGATAACATGTCCACATATCAAGTGTCTTAGCATGTTCAACAAATCTTTTGAGACTTTCAACAAATCTTCCTCCCTAATACCCATTCTATTATCATTGTTCCGTTGATATATCCAGGTATAATTAAGTTCCATCTACGCAATCAATTAGATTAAACTAATTAGATCAAGTCACAAAAATTTAACCATTTCAAGCAACTAATTCACCTAACAAACCACATTCAAAACACAAAATCCCCTTCAAAGTTCATACACTTAACCATTTTCAAGCAACTAAGTATCAAAACAAAGCCACATTCAAAACACAAAATCTCCTTCAAAGTACCTAGACTTAACCATTTTTAAGTGACTAAGTCACCAAACAAACCATATTCAAAACAAAAAAATCCCCTTTAAAGTCCCTAAACTCAACCAAATCCCCTTTAAAGTTCCCAAACTTAACCATTTTCAAGCAACTAAGTCACCTAACAAACCAAGTTTAAAATAAAAAAATCCCCTTTACAGTTCCTAGACTTAACCATATTCAAGTGACTAAGTCACCTACCAAACCAGATTCAAAACAAAAAAATCCCCTTTAAAGTCCCTATGCTTAACCATTTTCAAACAACTAAGTCACCAAACCACATTCAAAATAAAAAAAAATCCTCTTTAAAGTCCCTACACTTAACCATTTTCAAGCAACTAAGTATCAAAACAAAACCACATTCAAAACACAAAATCCCCTTCAAAGTCCCTACACTTAACCATTTTCAAGCAACTAAGTCACTTACCAAACCACATTCAAAACAAAAAAATCCTCTTTAACGTCCCTACACTTGACCATTTTCAACCAACTAAGTATCAAAATAAAACCACATTCAAAACACAAAATCCCCTTCAAAGTCCCTAGACTTAATCATTTTCAAGCAACTACATCACCTACCAAACCACATTCAAAACAAAAAAATTCTCTTTCAAGTCCCTACGCTTAACAATTTTTAAGCAACGAAGTCACCTACCAAACCACATTCAAAATAAGAAAATCCCATTTAAAGTCCCTACACTTAACTATTTTCAAGCAACTAAGTCACTTACCAAACCACATTCAAAATAAAAAAATCCCTTTTAAAGTCCCTACACTTAACCATTTTCAACCAACTAAGTATCAAAACAAAACCACATTCAAAACACAAAATTCCCTTCAAAGTCCCTAGACTTAACCATTTTCAAGCAACTACATCACCTACCAAACCACATTCAAAATAAAAAAAATTCCCTTTCAAGTCCCTACACTTAACCATTTTCAAGCAACTAAGTCACCACCAAACCACATTCAAAACAAAAAAATCCCATTTAAAGTCCCTACACTTAACCATTTTCAAGCAACTAAGTCACTTACCAAACCACATTCAAAATAAAAAAATCGACCACACGTGGTCGATTTTTAATAAAATTTTAGAAAACCGACCACGTGTGGTCGGTTTTCAAAAAAATAATAAAAAAATTATTTTAATTACTAAAATTAATAAATCAATAAATTAATAAATTAAAATTAATTTTAAAAAAATTAACTTTTTAATTAATTTCATAATATTTATAACAATAACATCAGTATTATATTTCCTCAATCGTATAATAATATCAACGAATTTTTCAATTTACGATAAATTTTTGGTTAATTAGCTTTTAATTACGATATTGTAT
>NC_061115.1:193492782-193550397 GCF_002878395.1 Capsicum annuum
AGCTAATTAACCAAAAATTTATCGTAAATTACAAAATTCATTGATATATATATATATATATATATACCTCTTAATAGAATATGTTAATCAAATAAATTATTGATTACTTGTCTTACGTTATTACAACTTCAACAATATACACGTATCTATATATTGATACTATAAATAGTTTATCTATTTCCTCAATGGTATGATATCAATGTATTATTCAAAATATTTTGATATATAGATTCAGTTATCGAGCTTTCGATTACTGTATACGTCATTACACGAGATATACATATATTCAATTGTCCATCAACTTTCAAATAAGGACTATAAACATCACATACACGATTTTAATATACTACCCCATAATAATAATATATTGCATATTTTACATATACTGATCAGAAGAATTATCGGTTAGTTTTATTTTATTACATTAACATACCTTCACTATATAATTAATATGTATATACTCTATATATATACATACACACATATATACACACTATCGACTATATCAAGTTCTAAATACGTACTATATATATCACATACGTACACAAGTATATTATCCACTAATATAATGCGACGTGTTTCATATACATACTCAGATGAGTGATCGATTAATTATATTTCAGAAAACCGACCACATGTGGTCGGTTTTTGACAAAATAATAAAAAACATTATTTTAATTTATACAATTAATAAATCAATCAATTAACAAATTAAATTAATTTTAAACAAATTAATTTTTTAATAAATTCTATAATATTTGTAACAATAACACGAGTATTATATTTCCTCAATCGTATAATAATATCAATGAATTTTACAATTTAGGATAAATTTTTAGTTAATTAGCTTTTAATTACGATATTATATATATATACTTTATATATATATATATATATATATATATACCTCGTTATACAATATGTTAATCAAATAAATTATTGATTACTTGTCTTACGTTATTACAACTTCAATAATATACGCGTATCTACATATTCACACTAAACAGTATATCTATTTCCTCAATAGTATGATATCAATGTATTATTCAAAATATTTTGACATATAGATTCAGTTATCGAGCTTTCAATTACTGCATACGTCACTACACGAGATATACATATATATACATATATTCAATTGTCTATCAACTTTCAAATAATTATATAAACATCACACACATAGACACATATATAAACATCAAATAAGTATATAAACATCACATACAATTGTCGATTACTGCATACGTCACTACACGATATATATATATATATATACATATATATCTACCTATGCATACACACACATATACACACTATCGACTATATCAAGTTCTAAATACGTACTATATATAACATACGTACAAAAGTATATATCCAATAATATAGTTGTGTTTCACATACATACTCAGATGAATGATCGGTTAATTATATCTGATTAGCTTAATATACTAGGTTTTGACTAAATCGTTCATCAGTCGATCACTACATGATAGGTGTGTATATGTATAAATAAAGATATTTATATATATGAACTCTTGAATGCGTATATATATATATATATATATATATATATATATATATATATATATATCACATCCACAAGTGTATTACCTTTTAACAGAATACGTTCATTATATTCTGATGAATTATCGGTTACATATTACATTATTACGACTGAAATAGTAACATAATATCATTATCTCAACGGTATGAATATATATATATAGATATAGATATATATATACACACACGCACATACACACACATATTCATTATACAAATTATGCATGTTTAACGTCATTTAACGTAATTAAGAAGGAAAATATTTTGTTTTGAAACATAAGTAAAAGATAAAGATTATGTTTAACGTAATTTGTTGATTTTATTTGATGTATTTTTAAGTGTAATTATTTCAAAAATTTAAAGAATGATTGATTTTTGTTATTATTATACTGATTATCGATTACGTGTGATCAATGTAATTTCAAAAAATTATTATACTGATTAAGAATAATTCTTTTTTATGAAATTAATATATATATTTGATTACATATATATAGTTATTGATTACATATAAAGATTATGTTTAAAAGTGTTTTTTTTTTAAATTAAAAACCGACCACAAGTGGTCGTTTTTGAAAAGTATTTTCTTTTATTTTTTTAAATTAAAAACCAACCACAACTGGTTGGTTTTTTGAAAAGTATTTTCTATTTTTTTTAAAAAAATTAAAAACCGACTAGTGGTCGGTTTTTCTAAAAATAAATTAAAAAAGATTTTTTAAAAACCGACCACTTGTGGTCGGTTTTTTAAAATATTTTTTAATTTTTTTTTTAAAACGACCACATGTGGTCGGTTTTGTTATTTTTTTTTTTAAATTTTTATTTCTAAAATAAATTATCATTAATATAAAAATTATTGAAATAATTATTTTGATTTTTTAAAATATAAAAGCACCACATGTGGTCGCTTTTTGAAAAAAAAAAAACCCGACCATGTGTGGTCGGTTTTTTCTACCACATTTTGTGGTTATTTTTTTGTGGTTGGTTTTTCATTTTTTTTCTAGTAGTGATTGGGTGTTTACATGAACAATATCAACTAATTATGTAAACACGCGATGCTGGTCATAGTAATGATTTTTTCAGATAAAATTTTACTCAAACCGGATGCTTACATATGACTTACTATATAATTAAATACACCACACTAGTACAATTTTTAGTTAGTTTCTCATATTTGCATGCATTTTCTTTGTAAGAACCAAAGAAAAGAAAAGAAAAAGACATAAATTCTTCTACTTAATGTCAAGTGATTCTTCCCATCTGTCCTAAACTTGGTGGATAAAGTTATCTGATAGCTCTTATTGATGGAAGGTGACATATATCTTATGAATTTAGTCGAGGTGCTTGAAGCTGGCCGGGACGCCACGGTTATCAAAAAGAAAAAAATATAAGAAAAAAGAACGACTTACGGCAAAGGTCTCGAGGATGATGACCATTGATACATATTTCTTGAAAATCACTTGTTAGCAATTTTTCACCATTGATTTTCTTCATCAATGTTCAATGAGTTCACAATCTGTTGGAATAAATCTATAACCTAATGGAACTGAATTGAAGAACTCCATATCTGCCAAAAAAAAAAACAATAATAATAATAGAGTAAGCTGCTAATTAATCAATTAATTAATCAATTAATTCTTAATGATCTTAAAACAAGTGCTAGTACTAATTCTAGAATAATAAGGAAGGAGGAGGAGTATTTATATATATGATTTATATGTTTTGCTATGTGATTCATTGGTCACGCATTCGAGCCGTGAAAACAATTATTAGATTAAATTATTTATATTAGGGATGTTCAAAACCGAACCGTGACCGTTAACCCAACCGCAAAATTAATTTATTGGCTAATTGGTAATGGGTTATCGGATCAATGGTTGGAGAACGGATCAAAATTTTATAATTAGTGGCTTATTGATGCGGGGACGGATTACTCAATTTTCTTCTCGGGTAAACCGTTAACACATTAAGAATTATTATAATTATATTTTTACCCCTAGATATATAAGTATCTTTTGTCAATTCAACATATAAAACTCCATTTATTATTCTATTCACTTCTTAGTTTAGAAAATAACATGCCACTTCTTGTGACATCTAGCCATAAAGTGCAGTCAAGACTCCCTAAAATGTAAAGAAAATCTGAGATTAATTCTTAAACTAAAACATAAATTATTCTTGACGACACAAAGGACCGCAATGAAAATGAAACAATCCAAATGCGTCATTCACAAAGTTTGATGTAAAACATAAAATTTCAAATAATATTAAGGTTTTAATTTTTTTCAGTCAATCCAGTAATTAAAAACGTTTCTACATACATTTTAGGTCTAGAAGAAAATTCTTATTTGATTAGATATTTTAACCTATTAAATAACTACACGAACAAAACTCAAGTAGCCTAAAAGATTGATAAATAGATCAATCATAGTATACAAACAACTTAGTCGGTGAAGAAACGGAGGAACTACCAATAATCACTCGATATTTCATTCTCTCTTAAATTTATCCGTTACACCATCCGATAATTTATCCGTTACACCATCCGATAACTGTCCGTTAATTGCTAATCCAATACCGAACCAACCGTTATCTTATTAGGTGGCTAGAGGATTAGTATATTTAAAAATCGATAACCAATAAGCCAAACCGCTAAGCATAATTATCCAACCAATCCAACCAATAAGTAGCCCTAGTCATATCATGCCTTTTCGGATGCGGCTCTATCTCATAACTTTGCTAATACATGATGCTTGATGCACTGAGCTAACCCATAGGTTAGAATTTCTAGTAATAACTTTTAATTTGTGAGTTTATTTTACGTTGTCATACATAAAGAAAAAAGAACAAAAAAAGAAATAAAAGATAAGAAGTTTTTAGGCAAAATTAAAAAAAAAGTATTACAACTGAAAATTACAAGTGAAGAAAAAAACGAAAAGAATATCTTCTTCTTCTTCGGCTGAGGCGCAGGTATCTCGCTCTCTTTAAGGAGATTCAAGCCCATTGCAGCAAAATATTTCACCGGTCCAGCAGTAATCTTCTTGACTTGTCCCCTCCAGGATACAACAACCTCTCTCAAAAAGAACAACTCAACAACTCTGGACAAGAGTTGAGTTCAAAGCTCCACAAAAAGAACACCTCCCTTCAACCAATAAACTCTTCTTTTTTCTAACTTTTTTGTTAATTCTATATTATCTTATGTGTCCCAAAATCATGCAAGACCACCTCTATTTATAGGTGAAGAGATCTTCTACGTAATGAATAGGAAGATAAATGAGATAGTAACGATGGAATTTCAATGGCTTTTAGGTTACAAGAGTTACATGAGTTACACCACATACAAAATATGATCATGGAGGAATAATGAATTAGGCATTATAATAATATTAAATAATAATAATATTAAAATGCAACATCAATCCCCCACCCATTTTAATATTAATAGAGAGTTTACTAGCTGAAGGAAGACTATTATGCATAATGAAGGTGTGCTCTGCATTGAACCTCCACTTAGTAAAACAATAATTTTAACTCCAGAGTCGTAGTGATCTCAGACTTGAACTATGACTGCTTAAGGGAAATAAAAAGTTACTGTTTACATATAATAGTCAAGGTGTTGACATAAGCTTTATAGACAGCACGTTACGACCTTGTGCTATCCCAGTTTTAATAAGTGTCGTTTAAGAATGAGCCTAAATCTCATAGGAAGCGGCCTATCTCTACACTCACATAGGTGAAATCTGTTGAGAGTGCTCCTGTAATTTAGCACCCCACTCATACGAGCTACAAATTTTTATTAAGAGTTTTTTAAACTCAACCTCACCATCATTACAGGTTAATGCACTCACACCATAGGGAGGGAAAAAATAGTGCATTTTTAAAAATAAATCATCATGCGATTTATTTTTTCCATTGAACCTAATTATAGGATCTCTAGTCCCCAGGTTGGATTTTCTCACATATGACTCTAGATTCAATAGGCTTCAATCCTATCCCCCTCGATGTGCTCCAGACCTTTTCTCTTGCTAAGGCCTTAGTCAATGAATCTGCAAAATTATCACAAGATTTGACATAATCAACATTAATGGCACCATTTGTCAAATATGATCTTACATTACTGTGTTTTCTCCTTATAGGTCTGTATTTACCGTTGTAATAACGATTTTGAACTCTACCAATTGCAGCGGTGCTATCACAATGAATTAAAATAGGAGGAATTGGTTTTTCAAAATAAGGTGTTTGAAATAACAAATCTCTTAACCAATTCGATTCCTCACTAGCTGAAGCTAAAGCAATTAGTTCAGCCTCCATGATAGAGTTAGCAATAATTATTTGATTTTTAGACTTCCAACAAATAGCACCACCACACAAAGTAAAAATATAACCAGTAGGGGATAAGGGATCACCTGATAAAGTGTTCCAATCCGCATCATAAAAGCCTTTAAGTACAACATGGTATTTTTTTATAGAACAAACCACAATTTTTCATTCCAATTAAATACCTCATTACTCTAGTTATAGCACGCCAATGTTCATTACCTGTCTTGCTAGTAAACCTGCTAAATACTCCTACTGCATATGCAATATCAGTCCTAGTGCAGTCAGTCATATATCTCAAACTTTCAATTATGCTAGCATATTTTTTTTGATTTATAACATCATTTTCACTTTCAATAGGAAACAAGTGAACACTAGAATCAAATGGAGTTACAACATGCTTACAATCAAGAAAATTATATTTTTTTAATATTTTCTCAACATAGTGTGACTGGTCAAGAAAAATTTCATCACATGTTCTAGTAATTTTTATTCCAAGAATAAAATTTGCCTCACCAAGATTTTTCATATCAAAATGGCTTTTAAGAATATTATGTTTCACCAATAAGATTCATGTTAGAGCCTAAGATCAATAAATCATCCACATATAGGCAAATAATAACATGCAGATTATTTCAAAACTTATGATATATGCACTTATCACACTCATTTGTTTTAAACCCATTATCAATCATGTAGGAATCAAACTTTTCATGCTATTTCTTTGGTGTCTGTTTTAAGCCATATAAGGATTTATTAAGTTTACATACTTTGCTTTCTTGGTCAGCCTCAACAAAACATTCAGGTTGTTCCATATAAATATCCTCATTTAGGTCCCCATTTAAAAAAGCAGTTTTACATCCATTTGATGAATTTGTAAATCAAAAATTGCCGCAATAACAATTAAAAGTTTAATGGATGTAATTCTAGTTACCGGAGAAAAAGTATCAAAAAATTCTAGGCCTTCTAGTTTTTAGCCACTAGCTTAACTTTGTATTTATCAACAGATCCATTCGGTTTTAACTTTTTACGTAAGACCCATTTACATCCAATTGTTTTACAATCTGGTGGTAAATCAACTAGCTTCCAAGTTTTATGGAGATTAGTGATTCCATTTCATCATTTACAGTCTCTTTTCAAAAGATAGCATCATGTGAAGACAAAGCTTCTTTTAAAGTGAGTGGGTCATCTTCAACATTAAAAACATAATAATCAGGATCGAAATCCTTTTTTACTCTAGCTCGTTTACTTCTTCATAACTCAAAACCATCATTTTTTTATTTTTCAAAGTAGAAGTAGAAGAACTAGGTAGTGACAAAATATTTTTTTCAGTCCCATGACCCCCACTATTTTTAGAATCAAAAAGAAATTTATTTTCATGAAAATAGCATCACATGATTCTATTATCACACTATCTTCAAGATTAAAAAATCTATAAGCCGTACTATTTGAATCATGACTAAGAAAATCACTAGTAACTTTTTTACCCAACTTAAAGATTTTGGGATCCATCAACCTTACATAGGCTAAGCAACCCCAAACTCTTAGATATCCCAGGTTTGACTTATGACCTTTTCACAACTCAAAAGGTGTTAGTTTGATCTTTTTAAGAGGCACACGATTCAACAGATAACAAGCAGTCAAAAAAGCTTCACCCCAAAAATTTAAAGTTGCACAAGACTCAATTAACATGGTATTAGTCAACTCAACCAAAGTTCTATTCTTCCTTTCTACTAGACCGTTAGTGTAATACCACAAAAATCTAGACCAATATTAGAACCATGCTTCAAGCTCATGAGAAATAAATTATAGTTCTTTGATAGTTTTATGAGTGGTTTTGATGTATATTAAGACCTCCAATAACTCCTCGCTATTAAACGAATCAAAACATCCCTTACCGATTGAATTTTGAAAAAAATATTGCTTTAGTCAACTTCAAATGAGCAAGTCTTTTGTTCTACTCAGAATTTTCAAGCTCAAGACCCACCAAATGATAGAAAATTGAATTATCTTTTCAATGATACCAATTTTGCCCAAATTCGACACTCGGGTGAGAAGTTATGACACTTTTAGTGTAAAACAGTAGCCTAACGCGATAAGGCCGCGTTACGGTGATGGCCGAAATAACGTTCGTCCTTTTTCAGTGTGTCACCACGATTTCCACCACATCGCGCCAAAGGGCCATTTCGCAATTGTCCTTTTCCAGTGGGGCACGACAATTGGCACTGCGTCGTGCCAAACTTCCAGTTGGGAATCATCCGTTTCCAGAGGCACAAAGTGATAGCACCGCATTGCGTCGTTAGGAAAAATAGAAATTGTCCATTTTCCAATGGCTCGACGAGATTGTACCGTGTCGCTCCGTTATGTAAAATCAAAATTTTTTAGTTTCCAGTTCTAAGTTTAATTTTCCAAGGATATTTAAGTCCTTTTTCCTTCGTCCTATTCAATCAAAAATAGGATTAATCATTAGTTAAGACATTATATTATATATTTTCACAATTTTCTCTTGAAAAAAAACCCTATCCACCACCTAAATTCATAAAGTTCAACCATTAATTCCCTAAGAAAGTTTAAGAATTCAAGCTTCTCCACCCAAGAATGATCAAGAACTACAATTCTTTTGCAAGATTAAAACCCTAAGGTATGTTAAGTGTTCATTTATGGATTACTTTCACCCATGGAGTCCAAGTATCCAAACTTAAATTTAAAGTTGTGATCTTTACAAGTTACCATGATTTTAAATTGTGATTTTAACCATGAACCTCCATGAATTTTGATTCTCTATCATGTTTACATGAAATTGATATTAGTATTAAACCCTATGCGTTTGAATAATGTTGTTCACTGATTTAAATCATGAATAAGTGATATTAATGTTAAAATCATGTTATTACTCCAAGTTTTTATACTATTCCCATGCTTAGCTTAAATTATGCATTACAAGTGTTTGATGAAATGCCTACAAGAGTGAATTTTGAATAAATGCTTTCAGGTTCTGTCCCCAAAGTTTAGTAATATTTTTCTATTACTGCTATCGAGTCCTAGGGGTTATGAATATCCAAAAATTTAGTTGTTTACTTAGTCTCAATATCTTCAGAATAGTTTAGATAAACCGTGAGTATTACCACTTAGTTAGCCTTTAGTTAGCGTTCATGGTCAGTTACTTGTCCAGTTAAGCCTAGTTCAGTTTCATAATTAGTGTCAGTTCAGTTGGGAGTAGGATTCAGCACCGACCGAACCCAGGTATGGGGACATTCCAGTTAGTATAGGGGTTTGTCCCTTAGTAGCAATCCCTGAGTTACAGAACTACATAACCAATGTAGGTTTGAGATGTCGTCCTGCGAGTTTAGGGTTGACACATATCTAATGATGTCTTTCTGTTAGTTTAGGGTTGAAAAAATCTCTTCTTGTTAGTTTAGGGTTGACACAACCATTGTTAGTTCGTGGCACGGTACTAGCACCCTTCCAACTGGGGTCACAGGTTGGACCCCTATCAGCTTAGACTGGGATATGTCGGTTAGATGATACCTCTCACAGTTTCAGTTTCAGTACTCAGTTAAGAATTTAGTTCAGTCTTACTTGAACATAGCATACTGTTTATCAGTTATTTAGTTATCAGATTTCAGTACTTCAGTTTACAAATTATATTTAGAACATATTTTATGCTTGGTCATGCATTCTCAGTACTTACAGATTTCATGCATTCTATTCAGTACTTTATGCTATTCATTCAGTCAGTTATTACTCTTGTACATGAAACCATGCAAATTACCCAACCTTATTTAGAATACCAGTACATTCAAAGTACTAATCACATACTCGTTTCTTGTGCTATGATGTATCATATCATAGGTTCGGACGCTCAATTTCTGAATCGCGCATAGACTTTCTAGATTATCAGACATAGCAGTGGTGAATACTCATATTTTGAGGACATGCAATATTTATTTTCATGGTTTCAGTTCAGTAGTTAGTCGGAGTTAGTTGGGGGTTTGTCCCATCAGCTCCACAGTCAGTCAGTAGAGGCTTTTTAGACTAGTACAGACAATTAGTCAGTCATCAGTTTTTCAGTTGTCACTATTAGATGTTTTATTCAGTATTATCAGTATTTTTTTATAGACATTGTCAAAACTATGATTTAAAATCTTATGACATTCTTCAGTTAAATTTTGCATATGATCTATTGTTATCAGTTTTACTCTGTGCTTACAGTAGGTACCAGCTCATGGGTTAGCTTGTGGTCCCTCGAAACTGTAAGCACCGTATGACGCCCAGGGTGTACTCTAGGGGTGTTATAGTTAGATGCAAGAGAATAAGGAGGAGCAGTTTCATGAATTATACCCAATGATCAAACAAAAAAATTAAACTCATATGACTCATATTCACGACCTCTATCACTTCTAATTTTTTTTTTCTACTAAACTGATTTTCAACCTCATGAAGAAAAGTTTTTTAAAGTTCTCAAAAGCATCACTTTTATTTTTCATTAAGTAAACATATTTAAACTTAGAAAAATCATCAAAGAAAGTTATAAGATATCTATTTTCTCCATAATTTAAAATTTTTCCAAGTTCACAAATATCAGTATGAACTAATTCTAATAAATCAGTTTTTCTTTCAACTTGAAAATGAGGCCTTTTCATGATTTTGACTTTACTACAAGCCTCACATTTTTCAAAATTCTTTTTCATCATTGGAATTAATCCTAAACTACCCATGATTCTCACATAATGATCATTTATATGAAACAAACGAGCATGCCAAAAATTAGTAGAAGAAAGCATGTAAACAGAAGTAGATGTTTTATTCTTTTCAACATTCAACTTGAACAAACCATCACATGCATACCCCTTTCCCACAAAAACATTATTTTTCACAATTACATATTGATCATATTCAATAATCTGTTTGAAGCATGCTTTATTAAGAAGAAAACTAGACATCAAATTTTTCCTCATGGAAGGAGTATAAAGTACACCTTTAATATCAATACCCTTCCAGATGTAAAACTCAATTCAATATCTCTCATTCCAAGTACTTGAGTTGTCTGTTAATCTCCAAGCATGATGGTTTTAGACTCCTCAAAATTAGTATATTTTTTAAACTAGTCTTTGAGTCAGCCCACCATCCATCAATATTCTCCACCATGTTAATGTCTGTTATCATTTCCATAAATGGTTCTTCGGTAACGTTTGCCTGAGGTGTAGGCCCATGTTTCCAAAATTTACAAAATCGAGCAATGTACCAATCTTGCCATAGACAAAGCACAATCCTTTTTGTTGTACATATTAATTTTTTACTTGGTTGTTTCCACATTGTCCTTGGGATGTCTACCATTATTTTTCTTGAATTTTTTCTTCGTAGGCTTCAAAGTAGTATGTTTGTTAGTTTCAGGGGTAGCATTATTTGAAGAAGTTAAATTTACCTTCGGTGTGATGTTGTTCTCTTATGTTTCCAAAAGTGCATCTTGGCCCCTTGCTTCTTCTTCCATGCGGATTCTCATTATCAAAGTCTCAAGAGAAGTTTTCTTTTGCTTGTGGCCCATAGTTCTTTGAAATTCCTTCCATGAAGGTGGAGGTTTATCAATTATGCCACAAACAATAAGGTTATCTCCAGTTTTTTACTTTTTCGGACCTGAGCTTGCCAACAATAATTATAAAGTCCTGAGCTTAGTGTACCACTGATTTGTTGTCCACCATTTGGAAATGAAAAAATCTGCTAGCCATATATTTTTTCGCTCCTGCCTCCTCAGTGTCATACTTACTTTGCAAGGCTTTCCAAATTTTCTTTGCAATAGAGTAAGTTCTATCATAATAATCATAAAAATTATCAGATAGAAAATTAAGAATAAAATACCGACACTTGTAGGAATCACTATCATACTTTTTCAACTTTCTCTTGAAGAGAGATAAGTTCATCGTCAGTCATGGAAGAGTTATCTACTTTATTTGAATTCTTCTCAGTTAACACATAAGAAACGTTGAGAAAACTTAAGTAGAAAAGCACTTTACCCTTCCACCTCTTGAAGTGAGTACCATTGAACCAGAATGGCTTGTTAAGATCTCCCAATCTTAACATCTGCGGATTTTTTCAGTTGTTGCCATTGAATCTCCTTAAAATTGTAGGCAAAATTACAAGAAAATATTACAACTGAAAATTACAAGTGAAGAAAAAAGAAAAGAATGTCTTCTTCTTCTTCGGCTGAGGCACGGATATCTCGCTCAATTTAAGGAGATTCAAGCCCACTGCAGTAAAATATTTCACCGGTCCAGCAGTAATCTTCTTGATTTGTCCCCTCCAGGATACAACAACCTTTCTCAGAAAGAACAACTTAACAACTCTAGACAAGAGTTGAGTTCAAAGCTCCACAAAAAGAACACCTCCCTTCAACTAATTAACTCTTTTTTTTTCTAACTTTTTTGTTAACTCTATATTATCTTATGTGTCCCAAAACCATACAAGATCACCTCTATTTCTAGGTGAAGAGATCTTTCATGTAATGAATAGGATGATAAATGAGATAGTAAAAATGGAATTTCAATGGCTTTTACATTACAAGAGTTACATGAGTTACACCATATAAAGAATCTATATATATATCTATATATATATATATATATATATATATATATATATATATATATATATATATATCAAAGAGAATCAAGACCATGCTGATATGGCATGTGTAAGAAGCCATAATTTGAATTTATCTTTTTCCTCATTTTATTTGGAATTTTTAACTCATTTTTTAATGAAAAAATTAAGATAATATACACATTTATTAGAGAAAGAGTCCCAATAAAGACTAACTGTTACACATGTTACGATATTTTATATTCCATATGAAGGGAAGAGTAATGAAGCCAAAGGCGAGGCAAAGCAGAAACGGAAGAAGGAGTATCAAGAACCTCCTGAGGATGCAAAATTATTTATTGGGAATTTACCTTATGATATAGATAGTGAAGGGTTGACTCAACTTTTTCAACAGGCTGGTCTTGTTGAGATTGCTGAGGTAATAATGTCTCAGGTTTTGAGCCTTTTTTACAAAAAAAATAAAAAATTAGGATTTATTATTTGTGGAATTGAATTTGTTTCTTTTGTAGGTTATTTACAATAGGTAGACTGATCGGAGTCATGGGTTCGGATTTGTGACGATGAGCACTGTCGAAGAAGCTGAGAAAACTGTAGTGTTGTACAACCGTTATGTGAGTTATATTTGTCCTTTTTCTTTGATGGAACAATGATGAGATTAGTCAATTGCTATTTTTTTGGATTGAGCTGTAATTTAATTTATTGAAAGTAGATAAAGAACAGTTATGTTGAATATTTGGGTTTTATTGTTCGATCCGTTTTGTTACTAGCTGCCTGCTATTGTTGTTAGTTTGTTGTTTCTGTACTTCTCTTACTTTCTTTATTGGGACTGATTTGGATTGTGTAATTAAGCTGAGGGTCTGTCGAAAATAACCTATCTACATCTGAGCTAGAAGAGGTAAGGTCTGTGTACACTCTATCCTCCACATGCTATACTTTGAGAGAATGCTCTAATTCACTTTGAATTGAATCTAGCAGAGCATATCTTTAGATGAAATTAGGCATAAGCACAAGTGTTATTCTGATCTTGCTACACATGTGTCAAAAGGATCTGTAGCTTCTAGATGCCATAGGAGTAATTTGTTAGGACCAAATGTCTTAATCAATATGGTAAATGATGCAATAAAACTTATCTGTGATCTGAATGACAATTGATAAATGATAAACTTATTTGGTAAATATGGTAAATGATACAAGAAAACTTATCTAAAATTTTCTCTTCTCACATAATGTTCTTATGGTCAGGGAGTACTGACAGAGACTCCAACAGAGTTAGCAGCTTCACTTTCTTTAGCAGCAGCGAGAAGAATTGTGGAGGCAGATGAGTTCATGAGATCTGGGAAATATGAAGGATGGCTTCCACATTTGTATGAAAATGTTTAATTCTATTTATTGTGTCTTCTCAGGTCCATAATTAAATTTTTTTGGTCTTAAACTTTGCTGATTTCCTTGGAATTCTCTTCCAGGTTTGTGGGGAACTTTCTTAAAGGACAAACTGTTGGTGTAATATGGGCTGGCCATATTGGATCGGCTTATGCCAGAATTATAGTAATCAACTAATATTTTACCCTCTACATGGTTATTCTCATATTTTATTTTAGGATAACCTTCTTTACTTTCAAAGCTTCGTCTTCACCGGAAAGGATTAGTTGATTGTAAATTTGCTATGTTAATTGAAAAACTTAGGGGTTTTGTTGCAGTACGTTGAAGGCTTCAAAATGAATTTGATATACTATGACCTATATCAATCTACCCGTCTAGAAAAATTTGTGACAAGAATGTTTTGATCAGTCTGCTACATCAATAATTTTCTCAAGCTCATTGCATGTACTTATGCTTTCCTAGTTTTGCAGCCTATGGCCAGTTTCTGAAAGTCAATGGTGAACAACCTGTAACATGGAAAAGAGCTTTATCCGTGGAAGAGGTCCTCCAAGAGGCTGATGTGGTAATTATCTACATCAAGAGTGCACTATTAGATTTCTTATTCAACTATCTGTATACATTTCTCATTCATGTTCTTATCTCTGATCAAAATGCTGCTCTAGATAATTCTTCATCCAGTCCTTGATAAAAAAACTTAACACCTTGTGAACAAAGAACGGTTAGCAATGATGAAGAAGGTAATAACATTTGGAAGACTATCTATTTTGCTTGCTGATTTACACAAAATATAATATCTTGATATTACTCAACTCAAACTTGTAGGAAGCAATACTTGTGAACTGTAGTAGGGGGCCTGTGATTGATGAAGTAGCTCTTGTTGAGCATCTGATGAAAAATTTCATGTTCTGTGTTGGCCTTGATGTCTTTGAGGTAATAACATAGTAATCTATTCTTTCTGGTCATCCCATTCTCCTATTATGAACATGTTAAAGGCAAATTCAAGGTCAATACGAAATTTTTATGTCACACGCTATTTCTACCAAGCAAAAAACTCGCAAAATATAACTTACTCATGTAGAGTTTAGGATGCTTTCCCTTTTAAAATGATACACAGAAACACAAGTCTTGAAGATGTGTAAGTGAAAGTCTTGAAGATGTGTAAGTGAAACACAAGTCTTGAAGATGTCTTAGGATGAGCCTTACAGGAAACCTAGTCTTGCAGACATGAAGAATGCTGTTGTGGTACCCCACACAGCTTCGCTACTAAGGTAATCTAATGTATTTATCTGTACTAAAATAAGAAACTTTCTACTATGAAAGCTACTTTCCATCTAATTCGACAATTCTCATGATTTTTGATAGTGTTGCCACTTCGTAAGAAAAAACTAAATCTCCGAATTCATAATGCAGTGGACTCGTGAGGGCATGGCTATACTGGCTGCTCTGAAAGTCCTCGTACATAATTTTAAATCAAAATTATGGACACATTTATGCAAAAAATCACAGTGAACATAACAAATTTGTTGTGCTTTGGATTCTGAATGTTGCATATGTTTGTTGATGATGTTACAGGAAAAAATTATAGGGTATCCAATTTGGAGTAATCCAAACAGTGTGAAAGAATTCTTAGATGAGAATTCACCGCCCCCTGCTGCATGCCCGAGCATTGTGAATTCAAAAGCTTTAGGTAACTAATTCATGTATGCAATTTGTGAGAGATTCAAATTTGTGCCTATTTGCTAAAAATACAAATTACTTTCCTATTGCAGGCTTACCTGTTTCAAAGATGTGAACTTGGAATGTTTAATTAATCAATATATGCCAGATTGTTGGAAATTTAAGAATTGGAGATGTCTTTCAAGCTTGAAAAAGAGCTGATAATGTTTGGAAACTTTGATGTATCATGTATCACTCATTTGTGTATATTGGTGTTACATGATTTGCTAATAATTAGGACACACGTTTTTCACAAAATTTCTATTTTTTAATATTGTTCTCCTGATGCAATATTTGTGAAACAAGCTTTACTCTTTTTGAGGTAAACATAATTAATTCCATGTTTTGGTTTCTATAGTAAGTGATTTAATTATTTCTTTTGGTTCTCCTATGTTTTGTACATTAGAACATAACTCTGGTTTTTGCAGTTTTCTTGGGTGATTGAACATTCTGTCAGGAGCCTTCATGATACACTAATTCTAAAGTTATAAATATGTTCTATTATGGTTCGAAATATTTGAGTGGGTCGTGAAAACAGGGGGCATATTATTTTTCCGTACACCATTGCGGAGCATACTGTAATCATCTTTCTGATAAATAGACCTTTAAGCAATGCCATAAAAAAAAGACCTTTAAGCAATGTCTATTCTGTAGATTGTGTGTGCATGTGTTTTTGGGCTAAAGGAAGGACGACATGTTGGAAGATGTGTTGCGTGTTTTTGTATTAGATGTTATACCTGTAATAATACATAAACGACTTTGAGGAGGGTGATGATCTTGATATCACAAGTTCAAAGTACTGCCAAAAAATTAATATTATCAATAGTAAAACGTAACCTTCCTGGATGTAATTTAATTTGAGTTCTATCTAATTTAATACTATTTTTAAATCTCTATTTTTTTTTCTTTCTAAATCTCTGTTAACATTCACATTGTTAAATAAATTCAAATGGAGAAAAAAAATGAATTCAAATGTATATTGTTTATAAGTGATTTTATTTTCATTAAAAAAGAGGTTAATAATTTTAAATGTGTTATAAGACCGCACGAAGTACGGACATGTTACCTAGTATGATAATGAAGGAATAATGAATTAGGCATTATAATAATATTAAATAATAATAATATTAAAATGCAACATCAAAATTTAATTAATTTCTAATGATCTTAAAAGAAGTACCACTACTAGAATAATAAAGAAGGAGAAAAAAGACAACTATTTGTATATATGAAATAGTGTGTTTGTTCTACACGTACTAATTATAAAATTTATAGGTTATTTCATTTGATTTATAGATCACGAATTCGAACTATGAAAATAATCACTAATTCTTGTATTAGGTTACGTTATTTATGTCATATCTCTTGGGGTGCGACTCTTTCTCAAAATTCTGGGAACACGAATGTTTGATACACCGAGCTGGTCCTAAAGTTCGAATTTTTGGTATCACTTTTAATTTGTGAATTTTCTTTTACGAAGAGAAAAAATATATACAAGAAATAAAAGTAATATTTTTTTGATATTAAAGATAGTACAAAAATAATTGCCATGTCGTAATTTGATTGGCCATGAATTGATACCTTTTAATATTCAAATTGGGTTCCAAAAATTTTGGAATTCGTATAGGATTAGGGTATTAATTAATTTATAACAATGACAAGAACTATCCAGAAAAATGGAATTATCCAGTTCGATTTACTAAATTATAATATGTAATTAATATTTTTCGTAAACTCGATATTTATACACACCAAATTGTGTAAATTTATTATAGTTAAGTGAATATGCTCCACGCATGATAATTATTAACCATGATTAAGTGCTAAAGGGCTATGTATGACGTTTAAACATATATTATGCATCTATTTTGTTAGGGTTTTTGTCTTATTTTACTATCAAATTTAAGTTTTATTTTTCTTAGAAGGAAAATAAAAGTAATGCCATAATTACTTTTACTTTTCCTGAAAGGAAAGTATAAAACTTTTTCATATTTGACAACCCTCTTTCTTGGAGGAAAGATTTTGAAACTCTATAAATAGAATACCTTCTCCTCATACCATAACACAATAGCATCCACAATGTAGTCGCTTAAGAGTCTTGTCTCAAACCATAACACAATAACATCCACAATGTAGTCGCTTAAGAGTCTTGTTTCGAGAGAGATTTTCTCCCAACGGTTTTATATTTTCTTTAATATTAGTTTTCATGTGTAGGCCAATTGGCCAAATAATATCAATAATATGTTTTATTAGTATATTTTTATTTGTCATATGAATTATCACCGTCTTAGTTTGCAAACTTTAAGCTTCCGCATTATGCCCTCTCGATTTCAATCCCAACAAGTGGTAGCGGAGCCTACAGTTCAAAGATCTAGTGATTTGGTAAAACGAGGTTGAAGCCAAGTCCAAGGCGGTTCTAATAAATTTGCAATATAATGAAGATTTTTTGTTCAACTATACGTGGAGAACAAGTTTCAATCATATTTTCAATATTCTTGTTGCTGTATCTTTAAAAATAAAAATAAAATATTAATTGCTTAACCTATTTTTAATCATGATATTTTAAACTTTATTTTTAACCCTGGGAAGAAGCAGTTATGATGATTATATCAAGAACGAAGTTCATGCATGTGATGTGAAAAAGACGGATCAAGTGAAGACAATCAAGCCAAAAAAGAGAGATTTGTTAGGGTTTTTGCCCTGATTTTCTTACCAAATTTAAGTTTTATTTTGCTTAGAAGAAAAATAAAAGTAAAAACTGAAAGGAAAGTATAAAACTTTTTTATATTTGACAAACATCTTTCTTAGAGGAAAGATTTTTACTTTTCCTGAAAGGAAAGTATAAAACTTTTTCATATTTGGCAAACATCTTTCTTGGAGGAAAGATTTTGGAATTCTATAAATAGAGACACCTTTCTTATATCATAACACAATAGCATCCACAATGTAGTCGTTTAAGAGTCTTGTTTCGGGAGAAATTTTCTCCCAACGATTTTATATTTTCTTTAATATTAATTTTCACGTGTAGGCCTATTGGCCAAATAATATCAATAATATATTTTTGTTAGTATATTTTTATTTGTCATCTGAATTATCACCATCTTAGTTTGTAAACTTTAAGCTTCCGCATGACGCCTTCTCAATTTCGAACCCATCATATTTAGCGTAGATAAGTTTTTAAATGTAACATGTGTTGATATATATTTCCTCTTTTTACTTCCCATTCGATTCTGATGTCTGCTTTAGAATCCAATAATTGGAATAGTACCGACAAGTCCTTTTCTATGGGAAGAAGGGAAAACTAAAATGTTTCTTATCAAAGATGATTTCATTATTAAAAGTCGATCTTGTATATATTATAATTCTATTTACCAAAAGGAATACAATGATATTAATTTGTTGTTCATCCAACCCGATAGAAGGAATTTAAACTTTTGTCAAAGTTCTTCTATTCAAATAACTCTCAAATACATTATATTTTTACTTAATAAAATATATCACAGTAAAATGTACTTTTACACATAATTTTTGAGAAATTAATCTACGGTGTAAATTCTTTCACATAAATGTAATACAATCATACTCTTAAAATGCACGACAACTTGATATATAAATGAATTTATTATATGAGACTTTCCAACTTCCAAATTTATATATTAGATCTCCAAGATTTTTGTTATTTTCTTTTTTAGATTAACATTGCGACTTGTCCATCTCTTATAATTATTTGTTTTTATAATAGTCATTTGAAAACTGTAACACCCCAACTCATGAAGGAGTCCCACATCAGCAAAACACAGAAGGGATATTGGGTATATAAGTAAAAAAGCCTTACTCCCTAGTGACACGTTTTAAAGCCGTACGGGCCTGGGCCCAGAGCAGACAATATCACTATTGGGTCGGGGAGTTACAGGGGTCTCTCGGACCTTGATGGTTCAGGATGCCTGTAGCAGCCAGGGCCCTGGCTCGGGTCGTGACAGAAATTGTAATACCCCGTACTTCTACCTAGCTTGAAATCGTCCCAAGTATGTTAGAAACTTACTTTGAAAGATGAATCCACTTTTATATACGTGAAATTTTTAAGATTTTCACTTTTGTTGAGTGGGAAATTGAATTAGCTTTCCAACGATACCAATTTCGTCCAAATCCGGTATCAGAGTAAAAAGTTATGGACGTTTTATCGAGAACTGTCAGAACCGCCCAGGTGCGACAGGCAGGTTGACGGACCGTCGATCTAGCGACGGACCGTCGCCTAGACCGTTACAACTAAGGCAGTAAGTCAGTCTTCTGGCTAAGGTGCGACAGACAGGTTGACGGACCGTCGAACTTACGACAGACCGTCGTTACTAAGGCAGTGAGTCCCTATTCTGGTCCACGTGCGACGGTCAGAATGATGGACCGTCGAGCCAGCGACGGACCGTCGAGCCAGGGACGGACCATAGCACGAGCCATCGCAGATCCCGTTCAACAATTTAAAGTCATTTTTAAAATGGTATTGAGTCTTTTTCCACCCGTTTTAACCCTTTATTATACCAGACCATAGCCCATAACTTTACTACCTATCTATAACATCAAATTAGGATTTTCTCTCAAAGATAATCCCCAAGAACAAGAAACCCTAGGTGTTTAATTTCAAGTCAAGAATTCAAGTTTTCCTCCATCAATCTTCAAGAAACTCACAAACCAGGTATGTCATGTGTTGATTCATGAGTTCCTTTCACCCATGAAGCTCAAGAATCTCTTTTCAAAATTCAAGATTTGTGTATTTATGAATGTTCATGATTTATATTGAATTGAAATTCATGTTCATGATGTTGTGGGGTTTTGATTCATATTTAAAATTACATATTTCAATGATTGACCCTAGGATATGATGATTTGCATAATAATCATGATAAGTCCTTAAATTTATACGTTGATTAGTGTATCCATGATTATTAGATGTGTTGATGATTGTATAACCAAAACATGCTCCCCATGTGTTCGATTAAATGCCTATGGAAGGGAAAAGTGTCATACTAATATGATAATATGAAATCTCCGTTTATGTACAAGTTTATGCATGTTAAGTGTTTGATGAAATGTCTTAGTCAATAAGTTATGGATATATGTGTGGCCATTGTGGTGCTTTAGAAATTGTACTTCATGAAATTCCCATCTTATTATATTATGGATTATCGATGTTGGTCATGTATTCAAGAAAGTCATACTTTGTCAGTTTCATGCTATCGAGTCCTGGGGGTACTTGTACCCGACAATTAGCTGTGTGCCTAGAGCCAGTGTCATGTTTTCAAGATATTCTCAGTCGAGCCATGTTCATAGAAATTCAGTCAGTCATGTGACTTAGGAAAACTCAGTAAACTCAGTAATCTTAGAAACCTCAGACATTCAGTAATCTCAGTAGTATTCCATCAGTCAAAGGAACTCAGTTAACTTAGTCCAGTTAGTTCAGTTAATTATGTTCAATGTCTATCCAGATGGGAGTAAAAATTAGCACCGAGCGAACCCAAGGATGGGAACCCACCTGTTATATGAGCGTGTGATTCTTAGAAGCAATCCTTCCAGAACTGCGTCGCCAGCGTAGGTTAAGACATCATAGCCTGTTATATGAGGGTTCCCACCGTTCTCACTAGAGTTACCTGTTATACAAGGGTTACTCACAGATTGTCCTTACCAGTGGCACAGTATTGACACCATTCTAATTGGGGTTACAGATTGGACCCCAACTCAGCCATAATGGCATATTAGAGGCATGTCGGTTAGATGACTACTTCACACAGTTTCAGTTATAGATCAGCACTATCAGATATAGTCATTTAGTCTCAGTAATAGAACTTAGATAGTTCTACAGTATTCAGGACTGTCAGATACAGTCAACTCAAAATAGTACGGAACTCAGCTAGTTCAATCAGAAACTAGACTGTCAGATACAGTCGCTCAGTATTAGTTATTTCAGTTATACAATTATCAGTATCTCATGTTATCAGTACTCAGACTCAGTAATCGTGTTATCACAAAATCAGTTACAGTTATTACATATTTATGCATGTATTTTCACGCTCATGTTAATCAGTCAGTTAGTATAGTTCATGCATGTGAACCCTTTGCATTCAGCCTACTCACATGCATACCAGTACATTCACATGTACTGACGTATTTGTGCTATGGTGTTTTATACCATAGGTTCAGAAGCACGAGTTCCAGAGCATCAGTAGCATTCCAATCTCAGCAGTCAGAGTTAGCAGTGAGTCCTCATCCTTCGAGGACATGAGCATTACTTTATTATCTCATTAATTAATTTATTAGTTGGAGTTAGTTGGGAATATGTCCCATCAACTCCTTATTCAGACAGTTCAGTCAGTTAGAGGTTTTTCAGACTAACATGTTCAGACAGTTTATTTCAGTTGTTTTGGGTATTTTATACCCCATCCATATGTTATGTTTTATCAGTTATCTTATTAGTTTTGAACCTTATGGCCTTACAACCTTTATTTTTACATTTATACAGTATATTATGTAGTGTTCAGGTACAGATATCAGTCATGGGTTAGCTTGTGGTCCTTCGGGGTCATGAGCATCGTGTAGCGTTTCGAGTACCAGATTCGGGGCGTTACAAAAACTTTTCCCTATTGAAAATTTTTTAGGAACCTTTTTCGATTCAATTATGGAAGTTCTAAATAGGAATTCTTTTTTAATGTTTTAGAAATTTGTAATCCCAAATCCACTGGAAAAAAGCAACACATACAACAAAAAAAAAATGCTTTTTAGCACGTCACTAAAATCGCCATTTTTTATTCTCTAAAATGCTATTCATGCAAAAATGTCCCTTCTAGTACCAGATGACGAGGAAAAGTCACATAAGATATTGTTATGTCGCCAACGAAATTAAAAAAAAACCACGTCAAGGACTCGGCTCACACTAAGAATTTAACCATTCGTTTAACAAGCTGCAAATTGGCGATGAGATGCTCTATCCTTATTTAGAAGAACATCTAAGAAAAGAGTTCCGACAGAGAAAGCGCGCTAAGGACATTGGTTGAAGAATTTGAGACCAATGTCCATTACGAATTTGTTGAAATCATTTTTTTACTTTGGTACACCGATGCCAAAATAACTTGAAACGGGGTATGACATGGAGATTGATTTACCGTTACAACTAATTGGATTAGTAGGCTCTGACTCTTGGCGAGAGTGGTTATGCATATGAGATTTAATTTATGATAACGTTACATGTAAAATTGTTCTCTCATTTTATCCAATTCCTCGTGTTGCAGAAAACTCATGCAGTCTATTAATTTATAGTTCTGATTTTGTTGTTGCTTCTGATTTTCATACTTTCCATGGTAATTTTTCTGTTTTTGTAAACAATTCCTATTCTAATCCTGATGTTCTACACCTAATGTTACTGATAATAAATTAGATATTGTCTAGCATCAATGATTGCGACATTTACCTTTTCGAGTAAAGTCTATTTTCAATTTACTTCATACTTTTTTTACTTCAACTTTTAATGTTTTTTTTAATTAAAAGGGCCACCGAGCCTTTTATTAAAGAAAAATATGTACACAATTGGACTGGCCCAGTATCCCATCTCGGATACCCGATCCAAAAGACCAAAAAAATAGGAAATAAACCTGCAGTAGAACATTCCATCAAAAGACAAAAAATTAAAAAACAAAACAAAAGGGAAAGTGGAAAAATGATCGACTTCATCTTCATCTTCATCTTCTTCACTGTACAACTTCAATTCTTCTGCTCAAATCGCTGTAGCATGAAGCTTTCATCCTATTGTTGAAGCTCAAATTGAAACAAACACGCTGAGTTTTGGGCAGTTTCATATAAGGTGTTGAAAACTCTCACCAACACCATGAAATTGACCCAATTGAAGACTTCCTCAGCTCAACCAGCTTCCAATTTGTTCTTGTAACAACAAGATGAGTGTATTTCCTTTCGATTTTGAGTTATTAGAAATCAATATCAAATTCTCATCGATTTTACCTTGTTGGCAGGTTGAGCTTAACTTGAAGCTAATATCACTCTCTAAGTAGATACAAATCGATGATCCCTTGACATTAATTTCCATGAAATACACCTGAGCTCTGTCGACCTTGTTGAAGGTATTTTGTTTTATGCTTGGCTGTTATTTTCATTTGTACCTCGGGTACATAGAATCAGTCTATGCAGAACAATAATTTCAATTAGAGTTCAAGTATAAACAAGAATACAATGAAGTATATCAAATACCCTTAACATAAGATCAAAATGACCCTATCCAAGAGGTGTATTTTATTCTTTCAGAAATTAAGATGAAATAGAAAATAACCAAGTCGTCCAAATTCATGGAGTTTTCTTAAGAAAATAATTCCCCTTATTGTACCCAAGGTTGTGGAATTTTTTCTTCCAGGATAAAATGGCTAAACAGACCAATTGTAGCGGTACCTCAAACGGCGCAGAACGTTTTAATTGATCACATGGAGTAATTTGAAAGACAAGAAGTAATTTTGTATTCTGAAATTTTTCGTATCAAAACTTGTGAAGGAAACCAGGTTTATATAGTCTAGCAGATGACTCTTTGAAAAGGTGGCATTGGTTCACTTAAATGGTGTGATGTTTCTGAAAATGCATGTCTGCAGCATTTTTGCTGAAGCAGTATACCATTTTACCAAACAGTGCACCTGTTCGAAACAGTGCATCACTTCATTGAAGAATTGCATCTGTTCAGTCGAAACAGACAATGCATCACTTCATTGAAGAATTACATCTGTTCAGTCGAAACAGAAACAGTATATCAGTTTAGTGCATGCATCAGTTTAGTCGAAAAGAAACAGTGCATCAGTTTTGTCGAAACATTGCATCTATTACTGTTACTGTATGCATATAAATGGAGTATTGATCAGATTTCGTCAAATAAAGTTTGTCCAAAAAGATAGATCTCATCGATTGATCATTTGACAAATCCAAATCAAATCCAAAGTCGAGCGAGCGACGACGACGACGGCATGAGACATCTCTTATTTCTTGCCTCACTTATCATGTGGAGTAAGTATTCATCATTATAAACACTCCAAAGTTCCCTTCTCCCACATTGGTGGGAGAATTAGTGAACTTTCCAATTTTGAGAGTACACTTTTCAAATTGGTGTCTCCTCTTCTTCATCATTTTTTCTCTATTTTTCATTCACACTTCTATGAACCTAACATTGGCTATGTCACTATTTGGAGATTTTTGTTCTGGTTACTTTTTCAGAATTAGTGAACTTTCCAATTTTGGAAGTACACTTTTCAAGTTGGTGTCTCCTCTTCTCCATCATTTTTTCTCTATTTTTCATTCACACTTCTATGAACCTAACATTGGCTATGTCACTATTTGGAGATTTTTGTTCTAGTTACTTTTTCTGAAATTTGTGACTTATTTGTTCTCTGCTAACACCTCTTATGTTTTCTTGAATATGATTTATGCATCTTTGGTTGTACTGTCTCTGCATGTGATGTCTCTAACTTTTGTGATCTTTTGATGTTTAATTAAGAACAAAATCTTCATGTTTCACTTTCTTTATTCTCAAACTGGGAAGTTGCTCCTTATCTATGTTTAATTGCGCCTTTGCTCCACCTGGAAATTGCTAACAATTGAAAAAAGAATAATTGTCAGTACCTGCAAAAGAGAAAACATAGTTAGCTAAAAAATCGGTGAGCTAATTCCCTTCTCTGAAGGTGTGTTCGACCACCACCTCTCTCCCCTTCATTATATCTTGTATCTTTCTTATCTCAGTAGATATACACCAAGGTACTTCTCACTGACCAGTCAAAAATTTCTGTATTGCCAAGGAGTTTGTTTCCAAACATACAGGGAGCAGATTATGACTTATATAGTGTTCCAACCCCATCCTTAAAGCCACAGCTTTAGCCATTAAATTAATTGTTGTAGACACGTGATTTTTTATCCTCCCCAAATTTAATATATTTTTCGATATTAAATATTTTTATCTTTATTTTGTCCAATATTTATTTTAGCTTTTATTTTATTTTTAATAAATTTTAGTTGAAATTAAATAAAAAAATAATAATAAATAAAATTACATTTTTGGGATATTTTTGTTTTTATTTTTGTTATTAAAATAATATAAAAATTCAAAAAAATTATATTTTTTTCCCTTTTAATAAATAGGCTAGTAGTTTTATTAATTATATTTATTTGAGATTATTGCCAATTTTATTTTTATTAAATATAAAATTAGTAAATATTCTTTTATTATTATTATTACTATTTACTTATTATAAATTAATTTATTTTTTTTAAAAAAAGGATAATTATCCACTCTCAACTCCCCACTATCTGATCCCCTTAACTGTTCCCCCACATTCCTTCCCTTTTAAGGGGTAACTCCCAACTCCCAAGCAGATTCTACGTGCATTGAACATCAGAAAATTAGACACTGAGGAAAAAAAAATACAGAGAGAACAAGAAGAGATCAGATAAAAAAAATCAGAGAAGAAAAACCAAAAAGAAAAAAAAGGATTAAAAATAGTAGGAAAAAGAGGAGGAGGGCACGGAGAGAAGAACATATGCCCAAAAAACACAAACCAAGAAGAAAAGAGTGGAAAAAAATGAGGAAGAAACGGAAGCTCAGCGAAAAAAGAGCAGTAACACAAAAGAAAGGCACAAGAGACAAAGGAGAATACAATTCTTCGAGGAAAAAGAGCGACAAGTCGAGTTGAGTTTGTGTTTCGTTCGAGTTTTAATTAGTTCATCGTATAGGTTTTTATTCAATTCCATACTATTTATTTTATAAGTTTGTTATGAGTCGAAGTATGAATAAAGTTATTCCAATGACTTTTTATATTATTTAGCATGTTTAGTTTGTTATTTTTATGTAGTTCGCACTCTATGTCTTTATTTATGACTCATTTTTCGGCTTGAAATAATGTTTATTAGGTTGGTTTTGAATTTGAATGATATATATATATTTTTTTTAAAAAAATTAATAATGTTAAAAGATGTAAAATTCTTTTTGGTTTATGTGTAATTAGGACATAGTTATGACAAACATAATATTTGACTCATGCAAAAAGTTTTTAAATAAACATGCACACATTAATCCATACATACAGAAACATAGACAAGAAAGGTGAGTTGCAACTCACACATTTCAAGGTGGATGCCATGAAAACGGCACCACCACAACTCATTTTACTCCCTATAAAACCATTATTGTTTCTCCACCATAAGCAGCCATGAAAAGCCCTTCTTAACTAGATACAAAATCATCTCATTAAATCACAATAAATTGTTTTGTTTCAGTCCAAAGACAACTATTCGGACCAACCAAGAACCACCGAGAAGAACACCGTTTTCGAGAGTTCAAAGTTCTGTCGAGGATTCCTATTCGTTGTTCAAGTACAAAGAAATCAATCATATAATTTAAGTTCAATTTCATCAATAAAGGATCAATTTTTATTTTTATTTTTATTCGATTTATGCCATAGACATGGATTATTTTTAATTATATTTTTAGTCACTAGAGAATATTCTATGTTTAGATCTATCTCATTTTTGAGAATATCAGTTTAAGATTTTTGCAATTAATGCTAATACGGTTAATTTGTGTGATTATATATCTTTTATTTTTTTAGTTACGTGTTTATGGTCTAGATCAATTTTCTTCACAATCTTCTCATTTGGGTCATTGATAATTTACTAAAATTTAAAGTTAGGTAGCAAGCTCTTTTACTCTCGACCATGGACAAGATTCAACAATTAAAACAAAATTGTGTTTGGGTTGGAATTAGTTTATTTGAAATATTGATTCAAAGTTTGATCTGAGTTTGAAAGATCTTTTAAATGTCTTAACTAAGTGTTTATTTTTTTTCTTTTTCTTTTGTTAATAATATTGGATCATTTTTAATGTATCTTGTTCACATATACACTTTTATTTTTGTCCTATTCTTTTCTATTTTACTTGAAACGATTTATAATTTTGATATATTGTTGTCAACTTTTTAAAAATCAGAAATAGATCTGGGCTTAAACTTAACTTAAGGCCTAGTCAATTAAACATGAGGAAAAAGTTGTCTTGAAACACTATAACTCAATTTCAAGGAGAAACTCTGTAATTAAATTAATCTTTATTCAAAATTATCACTTTAATTGGATAAACCCTTCGACCTTCGACTCCTCATCGGGCGAAAAAATGATGTGACAATTGTGACAACAATTCTTCTAGTTTCAACATAGATTAATTCACCATGGTGATCCACATAGATTAATTCACCATGGTGATCCCCTAAGCAGCTGAACTTGGATCAGGATTGCCCTTTACAGCACAATCTGAATTACATTTATACTAAGCTCTGTTAGGTAATCTCCATTTCACCACAATGTTTCTCAGTCCAGGTCTGTAATCTGATAGAAATCTCACCAATTTCACCCAGGAATTTGGTATATTTTTAAGCCAAGAAAATAGTATTTTAGCTAAATATATCAAGTTCCTAGTAATTTCCATCCTCATACTAACATATGATCTTTTACAACCATGTTTGAGACAGTTTCTCCTTTTCCAAATTTGCCAAAGTGTAAACATATGTACAACTCTATATATAGGCTTGAGTTTAGAGACAGCAGGAGCATTCCACCACTAAAGAACATTTTCCATAAGTTGTAAAAATAGGCCAGTCACACCTGCTATAGAAGCAAATTAGTTCCATAAATCTTTTGAGTATTCACACTACAAGTACAGATGTTCAATAGTTTCCTGGATATCTCTTTCACGACAACAGCAAACCACATTATTACAAATTCTATTTCTGACGAGAACCTCCCCTATAGGAATTCTCTTTCACCACAATCTCCACAAAAAAATGATACCTTAAAAGGTATAGCTTTCATTTATATATATTTAAAATTCTGTATTGTGACCTCTTTGTTTCTTATAATTTCCCAAGCAAACCTCACAGTAAACTTACCAGAATCTGTCAACATCCACCATGTCTTGTCCTACAACTCTGTATGTACTACACTCTGAATATTATCAATAAAAAAATCACAAACCTCTTTACCAACGTTCTGTTGCAACATGTCTACTTTCAATCTATCAGTTGTACCACTACTAAAAAATGGCCAAAAAGCGATCGACTGTGTCGCTTTGAAAAGCGACGTTGACCGTCACTTTTTAGTTTAATTTTAATTTTTTTTATTTTTTATTAAAAGTGATGGTCAACGTCTTAATATCCATCATTTTTTTCGCAGATTTTTGTGCCAAGTAATTAAAAAAATAATTTATAATTTTTTTAATAAAAGCGACGGACAGCGTCGTAATTTATTAAGAAATAATAATAATTATTTTTAAAAAGCGATGTAGTCTGTCGATTTTTAAATTTAATTTTTGCTTTTGTTTATTTTTCTTACGCTATAATTTTTATTTTTTAAAATATTAATTCTAGAAAAGCGACACTGTTAGTCGCAATATGTAATTATTTTTAATTTTTCTTTATTTTTTACAAAAAGCGACGGACAACATCGCTTTTGTTAAAATTAAATAAAAAATAATTTTTTGAAAAGCGACGTTGTCCGTCGCTTTTTAAATTTAATTTTTATTTTTGTTTATTTTTATTAAAAACGACTGACAACGTCGCTATAATTTTTATTTTTTAAAATATTAATTCTTGAAAAGCGACGTTGTCCGTCGCGATTTGTAATTATTTTTAATTTTTCTTTATTTTTAGAAAAAACGAAAGACAACGTCACTTTTTTTTAAAACTAAATAAAAATTAATTTTTTGAAAGCGACGTTGTCCGTCGCTTTTTAAATTTAATTTTTATTTTATTTTTATTTTTATTAAAAGCGACGGACATCACTATAATTTTTATTTTTTAAAATGTTAATTCTAGAAAAGTGATGTCGTCCGTCGCAATTTGTAAATATTTTTAATTTTTCTTTATTTTTTTCAAAAAGCGAAGGACAACATCGCTTTTGTTAAAACTAAATAAAAATTAACTTTATGAAAACGACATCGTCCTTCGATATTTGATTTTTAATTTACTATTAAATAAATAATTTTTATATTAAAAAATTAAATGTATTCAATTATACATTGAATACATTGATATCATACGATCGATTGATAAAAAAAATATACTGTTGAAGTTATAATATAATACTATAAGCTAAATTAAACGATAATTTATCATTTTATATAAATAAAGCGTTGTATTACGAGGTAATTTACATGTATATGTGATGTATCTAGTACATATTGTGAATTTTATAGTCAATCAACTATATATATTGAATACATTGATGTCATACGATCGATTGATCAAGGTAATAATATATTTTTGAAATTATAATATAATAATGTAAGCTAAATTAAATGATGATTCATCAGAGTAGAAATAAAATACATTGTATTATGAGGTAATATACTCGTTTATGTGATAAATATATAGTTAAAAGCTAGCTAACTGAATCTATATATCCAAATATTTTGAATAATACGTTAAAATCATATGATTGAGGTAATAATATACTATTGAAGTTATAATAATGAAGTCAATTAACCGACAATTCATCATATTAATACGTTGTATTAACGTATTAATATTTAATATTTTTTAACCCAATTTCTAATCCCAATTTGACTCATCTCGACAATTTTAATCTCAACCATTCATCATATTTGATCATCGGTCAATAGTAAAATCAATTTACACTTTTTTTCTTGAAATTAAGGGTGTGCATCAGTCGATTCAATTTGATTTTAAATATTATCGGTTCGGTTTATCGGTTATCGATTTGTAAATAAGTTAAACCAATAATTAAATCAATAAGGTGTTTTTTTATCGTTTTTTAATCGATTTTTAGTCCTTAACGGTTCGATTTTCGGTTTAACCAATGGAAAAATATGCATAAAATAGAAATAGTAGCAACTAATTAACAAGAAAAAAATGAAATCTTAATTGCAGCTAAGATCTTACATGATTAGTTTTATTTTACAAGAATCTTCAAGTTTGAATAGGTTTTCGAGAAGGTCTGCGTACACTGTACCCTCTACAGACCTAATTTGTGGGACTAAATCAGTTTAATTGTGTTGACACCCAATTTTGACCTCACGATACCCCTCCCAGACTACTATTTTATATAGTTACTATTTTATATAGTAATTTTATGTAACATTAATTCTTACATGCTTAGTTTGTTTTAATATCGACGTCTTACTATTTTTCTCATCATTTTCACATTTTTCACAATTTATTAATTCAAATTTGACATTTTACATAATTTTTGTTAATATTTATTTATTTTTACGTAAATGTGCGCACTCACAATTTACAAATATTATTACTACTATCGATAATTTTATATAACATTAATTTTTACATGTTTAGTTTATTTTGATATCGATGTCTTATTATTTTGACCTCCCGATACTACAATTATAGTCAATTTGTGACTCAATTGAAAATTTATGCAAATTTTGATCAAATTCTCAATTTTTAAATCTTTAAATTTTGACCTCTCGATACTACAATTATAGTCAATTCATATTCTTTATTATTTATTATTATTATTGTTATTAGTATTTGTTATTGTTATTTTTATTTATTTATTATCTTTAATATTTTTTTAATAATAGCTTAATTGAAATCTTTGCCTAATTTATTTATCTTTTAACCTCAATTTTTACCCAAGTCATTATAATTTTAGTCCTTTTATTACAATCAAAATCAATTTGATGACTCATTTTTAAATTATATTTAAATTTTGATCAATTATTAAAACCTTTAAATCTCACCCATCGATCAACTAATCCGACGGCTGAGATCAAAGGATCCCTTTCTTTCCTTTTAAGACCAAAGAAATCCTAAATCTAATTTTTCAAAAACAGCCTCCCCCTCTACTCTTTCTCTCTCTATACTCTCTCCCTTCTCTTTAAATCCACCATGGCTGCCATCGTCGGAGCAGCCTACTAGTTGGTCAGCGAGCCTCCTCTCCGATCTTTCTTCCATCTCCGTCCTCCTCTTCGCCGCTCTAACCGGCCTCAGCAACGACCAACAACGGCCCTCGCCGAAACCGTCATCGCCTTTATTTTTCTCCTCCAACGAGATCTGCCACTGCCTAACAATGAACCAGTAGCGGCAGCCCCACTGCTACAACGTTGAACCTATCCCAGGTTTGACCAAATATTTAAATATCTATGTTTGATTTTAATTATATTTTGCCTTTTTTTTTCTTTGACAGATTTTGAATTCGAAATTAACAAAAAGTGATTGATTTCTTTTGTCTGATTCTCTGTCATTTATGTTTGTATATGTGCTACTTTTAATTTTGAAAGTCTTATTGTCTTGGGTGTTAATTGAAGTAGTTGTTTTACAATACATAATTTGGCCATTTTGAAATTGCTTGTTCCGTAATTTTAGCATGTGTCCCTTTATTCTATATGAATGCAACATTCGGAGGTAAAATATTAGGTAAGTTATAGTGTTGATTGTACGTAATATTTAATTTTAAGGCCAAGTGGAGCCTCGTGTATTATCAGTTGAGCAACATATTTGTTGTAACGCTCTTTGAAGCATATTTATATGTATTCTGGTTAGCTGACAGGTTTGCGATAGGCCTATTTACAAAGGAAACTTTGGCAAAATTTTGAGAGTTAACAGAATTTAGGACCACATAATGGATAAAATAAAATGAAGTGGAAGTTAAGTAAATGATGTCATGAGTGTCTTAGATAATTATAGGAGTCAAATAAGTTATAAGCATTGTGTGTAGTGTTTTGAAATGTGTACTAGTGACTTCAAATTAATTAAGTGTAGTTACTTGAGAAGTGAATTAGTGACTTGAAAATGGTTTAGTGTAGTTACTTGAAAGATGAACTTGTATTTTGAAATTAATAAAGTGTAATCATTTGAAAATGTGAATTCATGACTGGAAATTGGTGCACCTCCTCCTGTAGAAGAAGATATTGATGCAGATTTGATTGGTCTAATTCCTGGAGATATGGATATGCTTGGTAGAGTTTTTATCTAGCCTGATGGATCTTCGTAAGTTTATTTTTCAATTGATAGGTTTATTTTTTTCATTAATAAAATATTCAAGCTTACATACTTATTATGTTATTTACAGGTGGTATCCCGCGTCAAAAGAAGTTAATGAGGCTGTGAGGGAGAGCGTTATGAGACTTTTTACATATCCTTGACAGTAGTGGTGGGACATTTCAGTAGCCTCTAAACAAGCCATGTTTCAAGATTTTTAGGTATATTAAATTTAATTATTATTTAGTTAACTTATATATATATATATATATATATACACACACATTAGTCATATAAAATCATATAACACTAGTCAATTGATTTTCAGACAATGTGTTGTTGGTTGGCAAAGCATGCTATAATTTTTGAGAGACATGCTGTTATGTCACATCAGATTGCACATCTTAGACGTGCCTTGACACAAGTCATTGCTCCTGATTCAAGTAGCGGAGAGGAAACAAAGAGTGATGAGAAGTTTGTTGGGGCTATTCCTCAGTGATGTGTTGTTGGACTTGACTTTTAGATAATTTTTAGATATTTTTTAACTTAGCTTTTAATTAGTGAAAAATCTTTAGGAGTGTTTAGGTATTTTGATTATTGCTAGATTCATTGTTTAAGTGTTGTTGATTTGAATTGTTTAAATGATTTATTGATGCAGTGTGTTCTATGATTATTGTAATAATGTGTGTTGCATGAGGGATGTATATATTGAATTGCATTTTTATTTAGCAGGTAAGATGCAAAAAATACAAATTTCTGCATTAAAAAAAATGCAAAAAAACGACAATGGCCGTCGCTTTTTTATTCATTATGAAGAACAAAAAGCAACGATCAACTTCGCCTTTTTATTTATTATGAAGAACAAAAAGCGACGACGGTCGTCGTTTTTTATTCACTATGAAGAACTAAAAGCGACGACCAACATCGCTTTTTATTCATTATGAAAAATAAAAAGCGATGACCAACGTCGCTTTTTAAAAAAATATATATTTTTTATTTTCTCAAATTACGATGGACAGTGTCAATTTTTCTGATAAAAAATATTTTTTTTCAATAAAACGATACATAGTGTCATTTTTTGTTCATCACGTGTTGAACAAAAAGCGACGCACGTTGTTTTTTTCAAAAATAACTAATTTTTTTTAAAAAGCGACACTTTCTGTCGTAATTAAGCCAAGCAGACCATCGTTTTCAAAAAACAACGCCCTTTTTTGAGACGAAAAAAAAGTGATGGATTTTCATCGCTTTTGTTCAAAAAAGCAACGGTGACCGTTGCTTTTTGATATTTTTTAGTAGTGTACACAATTGACTAACTTCATCAATTTGATAATCTTTATGTCTGTCAATTGGTAAATAATAATGGAGGGCACCTAATTATGTCCAGTTATCAAACCATATGCTAGAGTGACCTACTTTAGGTTCCCACCGTATCTCCTAATCAAAAACATATCTAGCCTCTAGCATATGTTTCCAAATTAACAATTCACCTTTCCATTCAATCAACTGAGGTCTTAAATTTTTTGCAATACTTATTCCATTTATAGTTGGTACATAAAGACTTCTGAGTTGTGAATATCCATCATAACTTGGCAAACATAACTTTTGAAACATCAAAAAGAAATCTAAATTCTAAACCTCCTTCTTTTTTAGGTCTGTAAAAATATCAATCCATGCCACCCAATGTCTATTTCTGTCAACATCCTTAAAATTTCATAAACAAATTACAAATAATCTATGCAAATCATATATAACATATTTAGGGGGAATAATGGCAGAAAGCAGATCAATGGAAATATTACTAAGAACATTCTGAATCAAGACAACCTTACCACCAAATGAAAGCATCTTATTTTCATGCCTGAAGTTTATTCTCCACTTTCTTCAATAATTTAGAAAAATGTATTTTCTTCTTTTTAGCATGACCAATAGAACACCCCAAATAGATTCATGGAAAAGAACTTTTAGAAAATTCAGTAATTTCCTCAACTAACCTGATATCTGAGTGAGCAATTTTATGATAAACAAAGAAGAAACTCTAATCAAATCTGAGTAAGCAATTTTATGATAAACAAAGAAAAAACTCTTCTCTTTGTTGATTAATTGACCTGATTAACTTTCATAATCCTTGAGAACACCCATGATCATTTGCAAAGAAAATTTATCAGTAGAAGTGAAAATGATTGTGTCATATGCATAAGCAAGATGATCAATATTTTCACTCCACTTAGGCATTCCATAACCTCTATACCCAGGATCATAAAAAAGAAAATTCAAGCTATGGATAACGCTTTTGCTGTCAGAATGAACAAAGCAGGAGAAAGATGGTCACCTTTCTTTACTCCTCTGGTAGAATGAAAAAATCATGAGCCTAGCCATTAAAAAGCGTTGTGTACCTATTATTAGCCACAAGTCTCCAAATCTTATCAACTGTGTTAGAATCAAAACTCATCCTCTGCAAAAATATCATAAAAAACTTTCACTCTGCTCTATCATATGTCTTGGTCATATCAAGCTTAATTACCACATTGAAAGATTTTTCTGAGTCTACTATCTGAAATAATTTTCTGTGCAAGAAGTACATTTTTAATAATACTTCTACTTTTTACAAAATCTGACTGATTTCTTGAAATAAGTCTAGGTAAAACCCCTTTAATTTTGTCATGAAAAATCCTAAAAATTACCTTATTTAAGAAATTACTCAAACTAATTGGTCTCATATCAGAAAAAGATTGTACTATATCATTCTTTGATAAGAGAACTAAATTTGTACGAGTAATGAAGTTAGAAAGTGTAAAACCTTCAAAAAATACTTTCATAAATTTACACACATCTTGACCAACAATATCCCAACACTTTTGAAAGAAATGACTTATAAAACCATTCGGATCAGAGACACTTTTACCGTTCAAATCAAAAATCACTGTTTTAACTTCCTCCAGTATGGAATGAACATTAATTAAAGCATTAATGTCATTAGAAACCATATTTGGGATGTGTTCCAGTATAGTGAACGCCTTCTTGTAAATTGATCATGAAAAAAATTAACAACCTCTTGTGCCATCTGATCTGCCTCCTCAATCCATTGTCCATCAGCATCTTTTATTTTTTGAATACATAATCTTTTTCTTCTTTCTTTAGCCATGCTATGACAAAATTTAATATTCTGCTTTCAAAACTCTTTTTCAAAATAAATGTACCTTTTTAATTTTGCTTGAGCTTTTTGAAGAATCATTCTATTTTCAAAATTAGGATTTTCCTTAAAGAGCTCTTCTTTCAGTCTGATAATTTTGTCTCAAATTAGCAACTAGTTATATATATCACAAAAACTTTCTCTACTTTATTTAGACAATGCAATTTTAGTCTTTTTAAGCTTTTACTTTAGATTGATAAAAGTATCATTATCTTCAATAGGACACGAATTTTCTAATACAACTTAGTGAAAATCCTCCCTTTCAGTCCAAAAATTAAGAAAATTAAAAGGCTTTCTATGAATAGTGGATTGATTTCCATAAGTTAATAATAAAGGAGTCCGATCAGATCCTGTTCTAGCTAAGCGCTTCACATCTACTACACCAAATAATTTCATAAATTCCTGATTTACAAATAACTTGTCCAGCCTCTTAAAAATACATTCATTAACAATTCTGCCATTCGACCAAGTAAAAATATTAATTTTAAAGTTCACATCTATGAGATCATATGAATTTACACAAAAAAGCAAAATCTTCATATTCTTAAGGATACACTGAAATACCCCTTATCTTTTCCTCATCACTCAGGATGACATTAAAATCCCCTCCAACCAGCCAAGGTAACCTGTTGTTCATATGTACATAATAGATATCCTCCTACAGATTCAATTTTTCTTGGGCAGAACATTTGGCATACATCATAATTGTCATCATCTGATACCCAAATTCAAGAAATTCCAACTGTAATAACAGTTGTTGCTCTGTATCTAAAATCATTGACACCTTTATATGATCTTGGATAAAGATCCAAATATTTTCATTGTAATTATAATTTGAATATTACATTCTTAACTTTCTCTTATACTTTTGAATTTGATTAACACCTTAGAAAGGTTCCATCAGAGCAATAATAAAAAATTTGTGATGTCTGTGTAACATTTGAATTTTATGAAATAAATTTTGTGCTCTCACAGATCTCACATTCCATAATAATGCTTTTAAAGTCATTTGATATTGGATTTAGCACTCTTATTAAGGTTCACCCTAGTAGCCTTTGATTCAACTTTGTTCTTGCCTTTTCCTTTTTTTTTGCTTGATTAAGGAGACAAGTCAGCTTCCTTGAACACATGTTCTTCAATATGTTTATTGTCATCCTCCTCTAATTTTTCTAAATATTGTTTGTAACATCTTTTCCTAACTACTTCCCTTCAGAACTCAGCTGATGAGAAACCAACCCATGCAATATTTTCATAGGGCTTGTTTTCCTGCCTATTGGTGCTAGCTGTTTGAACCTTTCAGATTTTCCTTTATTTCTTTATTTAATATCAATGCCCTATTTTAAGCATCAAATTTTGCTATGTCACCACTGCTAAAATTTTTTATTGATTTGTCAATCTGTAATAGTTCCTTATATGTAGTTTGTGTCAACTATTGATTGACATCTTCCAACTCTTGATATATCATAAGACCTTTCTCTTAATTAACTAACGGTATCAATTGAGTATTTGTACCAGGATTAGGTATACCAGATGTGTTATTTTCATCTCCAGTTTCATTGTTCTCTAACTTCTCTTCTACATTGCTCTTTTTAATGACATCAAAATTAATAATAGCCTTTGAGCTTGGTGCTGGTGGTTTTTTCACTGTGGAAACCATATCATATGTTGTGTTATCATCTTGCATTCATTATGACTTGATATTTTATTATTACCCACTCCCACCTCTTTGTAACTTGCCTTCTCTTATGCATTATTCTTATTTGTGACTGCAACCATATTCTTTTTGTTTGAGCATGTAACTAGTATATCCTTTGTTGTGATTTATATTTCAGTTGATATTTTTTCCTTTGATTTAAATTCATTATGACCTACCTTCTCTTTTGAGTTATCAAAATTTTTAGTTTCCTCACCATTACCTTTCAAGAAATTACAGAACTTGGCTTGCTACTTTGTCCATCCTAAATATTTTGTTGGTGCTTGATATTTAGATCAACACTCTCCTTATCCTTGGTTGTATCATCATCAGGTAATTATTTTTGCAGCACTACAAAAGGATTGATAATACTTATCCCTCTTAGTTTTTTATTGTTGTCATCAGTGTAATGCCTTGTTCTAACTTAAAGCTCCTACTAGTAAGATTTCATTTTGCATATACCACTTTTTCATTTCTATATCTCTTTTGTATTCCTTTCTCTTTTTACATTGCCCTTTTATTTATATCTTTCTCCTGTATATACTCCTCTTTGTTGGGTTTCAATTCAGGATGCAAGGTCCTACATTCATTTTTATCATGACCTTATAATTTGCATGTGTGATGGTACTTTGGCAAAACATCATACTATATGGCTATCTTTGGATTTTTTTCTTAATTTGTTTGCCTATTAATTACCTCTAACTCCATATAATCAGGTAATTTTGATGCTAAATCTACTTGGACCTTGACCCTTGCACAACTAGGTCTAGTTTTATTAATAGTAGTCTGGTCTAGTTGTATTGGCTTCCCTACAATCGAGGCCAGTGAAAATAGTGATTCCTTTACAAAGACTCTAGGTAGCAAGTCCTAAAAGAAAATTCATGCCATAGCTTATCTAGTTTCTGCTTCAGGTCTAAAATTAGCATCCTATATAAGTGGGCGCATCTGATAGGCAAGTCCATCCTTAGCTTTAATATAGTAAACATTCCTTGACATCATGTTTACAAAATCCTTCATCCTTGAAAATCTCATTAAAATATGTGTATGTCTCAATAGGCCTATTTTGCATTCACCTTTTATCTTATACTATTTTGGAATTTGTATTTGCAGCTCCTCCGGCTCTAGCCAACCATAGGGGAATTTTCCTATTATTGCAAGTTGATGATCTTCAATAATGTTCATCTGTCACACTTCATCATCAGTCCATGAAATTCTAAAAATCCCATTAATGTAACTCACAAATTTCATAGTTATTGAAACACAATTATTTACCTGTGGAATCTTCATCTCAAGCTTTAACAAATTGACAAAATTAACTTGATTACCCACAAAATTCTTATCATGGTTATCTACACAATTCACTTCACTAGGCAAAGTTTTATTTTGTGATGGCAAGGAATTTTTAATAGGAGAATTCGGATCATATAATTTAGGGAATATCAGTGGAAAGGTGAGTTCAAATTGGTGGTCAATAAAAGATGACTAGTCTTTAGTCGGACCGGTCATGCCGGCGTCAACTACCATTTGGAATATGGCTAGGGACTTTAACACAAAAACATAACATTTTTTGAAGATATGGGTTGTAGTAATTTTGTATTTGGTTCTCGATATCACTTTGAATTAGGGTTAGCCAATCATGTTCCCTCCTTCAATTTACCTCATATAGTTTCTTGAAAAAAACCTTTTTAAGCTATGTCTGTCCCACGGCTAAACAACAAAGATCTTTCTTCCCTCTTAGCTATATCAAATCCACTGTACAGTTTCAATTAGTACATGTATATGGAATCCCTATAACACCAAAACTTACAATAATTTTAGGTATTTTATAACTTTGATTGATGGTTTTTCCAAAGTTACTAGGACACATCTCCTCTTATGCAAAAACAATGCATTAACTGTCCTAAAAGATTTTGTTTTCATGGTCAAGACTCATTTCAATCATGTTGTTCAATCTTTTAGGATAGAAAAATATATTAGAACTAGGGGTAGTATTTCTTGCCAACAAATCTTCAATGAACATGGGATTCTACATCAAACAGCTATTCCCCATACCTCTGAACAAAATGAGGTGGTTGAGAGAAAACATAAACATCTATTTAGAAGTGTCGAGATCTTTTCTATTTTAGTCTAACCTTTGGGGAGAATGTGTCTTAACTTCCACTTACCTTATAAATGGACTACCTTCTATAGTTATACAGAATATTCACCTCTTTAAAGATTGTATGACCATCCTCCCTCTCACACTTATCTTAAATCTTTTGGGTGCTTATGTTTTGCATCTTCTCCTAAACCTGGGAGAGACAAATTTGGGTCTAGATCCATTTCTGTAGTTTTTCTAGGTTATCCATGTGGTAAAAGCTCTACAAGTTGTTAGACCTTACTTCTTATTCTATTTTCTATTCTAAAAATATTTATTTCATAAACATATTTTTTCTTATCACAAACATGTTGTTCCCTCCTTTAATCATGTTCCTCAAACCCCATTCATTGACATTGTTACTCCATCTATTTCTCCTACACCTAAATCTTCTTCTACTCCTTCCTTTTCTTTATCTTTAATTCCTGTATCCCACTTCACTGAACCAATACGTTCTGTTTCTTCTACTTCTGCTTATTCTCTTAATCCAACCTCTTCTCCTAATCCTCTTAGAGCAACTTTTATTAGAAATTCCTACTAAGAGATCATCTGATCCTACTCATAAACCTTCTTATCTTGTTGATTATATATGCACCTCTACTTCTACTCATCCATCTGCATCATCTAGTGTTATACACATATAAAAGCCTTAATTTTGTTAATGAATTATTTCAAATCCTGCTTGACAGGAGGCTATGTTGAAGGAATTTCAGGCTCTTGAATCCAATTAGACATGGGATATTGTCTATCTTCCACCTAGTAGAAAGGTTACTCCCTATAAGTGGTTTACGAGCTTAAAAAAAGTTTGATGGTTTCATTGAAAGATACAAAGCTAGGTTTGTCATAAGGGGGATACTAAAAAAGAGGATATACATTATAATGAAACTTTTTCTCTGATTATGAAATTTACCACTATTAAATGCCTCTTTTCTTTAGCTGTTAAGAGAGTATGGACTATTTTCCAACTTGATGTCAATACTGTTTTTCTTCAAGGTAATCACCATGAAAAGGTTTTCATAAAAATCCCTCTCGGTCTTTAGGTTTCTTCCCCTTCTTCCTTTATAACACCACTAGCTTACAGACTTAACAAATTAATTTATGGCCTGAAACAGTCTTCTAGATAGTGGTTTAGTCGATTGTCTGAGGCTTTCATGTCTAATGGATTTTTTTCTAGCAAAAATAATTACTCTTTTTTTACATTAGGTTTTTCGGACTCTCTTATATGGTAGCTATTTATGTAGATCATATACTCTTGGTTGGGGCAAACCATTGTTTGAAAGTGCTTTTGGATGACCATATTCATATTAAGGATTTAGGGTGTGTTCACTAGTTTTTGGCCTGGAGATTGATCGAGTTCCTAAAGTTTTTGTTATTAGTTAGTGAAAATATACGATAGATCTTTTGCATGAGTTTTTATGCCATAATTACAATTTTGTTTCTATATGTCTTGATCCTACTGTCAAATTGTTAGTGGATATGCAAGTCCCTTCCATTGATTCTAGCCTTTACAGACGTCTCATTGGGATACCAAATTATTTGCAATATACTCGTCCAGATTTTTCCTTTTCAGTGCAACATCTTAGTCTATTTTTTAATTCATCCCCAAGTTCCCCATATGATGTTTGTTACTCATGTTTTTCATTATCACCTTAATGCTCTTGACTTGGTGAAATACCATGGGTTTTGGTCCTTAGAAAATTTTCTGAGTTTTGGACTTTTGAGAAAAGGTACGACTCATCATGCGGTTCGTATTATATGGGTACAGTTTGTATGACCCAATCATATGTTATCCAGTGTTGGTTAGTCGGTTGGATTGGTTTTTAAAATGGGTATTACTTGGGTGATACGAGTCACGTCATTAACTCGTATGCTAGACAATGTTCAAACTTTCTTTGATTCTATTTTACCAGGGATACAGTTAAGGGGTACTAATCGTATGGTTGGGTATGACTTGGGTTGGGTAAGTCGTATGGTGAAAATTTTTTGGTCCAAGAGGGAGGCTCAGGGTACGAGTGGTGGGTACCACTCATTTGGAAGCGTACGACTGGTATGGTGAGTCGTATTCATATGTGAGATTTTATGTAGTTTAAGTGGGGGTAATCTGGATATTTTTCCATTTAAACTATTAAGTCCCCACGACTTCTAACCCACTTGGGAGGTTATTTACCCTATTATTTTATAACTAAATAATTAGAAACTCTCTTGAACACTCTATAATTCTCTCTAAGGCTTTTGGATAAAGGAAGGCTAGGGTTTCATCTAGAGGATCAATTTAGGACTTGTTTGGGTGATTTCTCTCCATCATCTTCTAATCTAAGGCAAGTTACTCCTCCCTCATTGTTAGTTCCAACTAAAGGCATGATTTAAGCAATGTTTTCATGGCATGATTATTGTATGGTTTTGGGGTTTTTAAATATGTGTTGGGGTTTTGGTATTCAATGTTTAGTTATGCTTTTCCCATGTCTTAAATTATGTTTTACAAGCTTTAATGGTGGTTTGAACAATTGGTTGTATGGGAATGGTTATTTGGAAATTGGGTTTGTTTTTGAAAATACTATGCTCCGAACATGTTTGACAAAATGCCTATGAGAATGTTTTTAATATAATATTGGATTTTTAATGGAACTATTGCATGGTATAGTTTGGTAATGGAACCCCAAATGGTTTAAATGGTTTTGGAAAGGCTAAATGGCAAGGCTTGGTGTTCAAGGTTATGATTAATTAAACTTCCCTGCAGGGTAAAAGGGAATCCCCCAAGTAAATATTCCAATGAATAACTTGTGGGGTACATGGGATTATCCCAAGCAAACTAAATAATGAAACACTTAAGGGTACACGAGATTTCCCCAAGTCAACTTGATAATGTAACCTATGGGTACATAAGAATCCCTTAGGGTTTGGCTAAGGACATTACTTGAAGGTTATAGTCGGTATGATGATACCACTACTCATAGCCTTAGTTAATAAAAATGGTCTAATAGTTTGGTTGGATGGAAATGGTTTCAATTGGGCAATAATGGCGGGGTATGATAGCTAACCGTGAAGGTGCAAGTCCTACGGATGAGCACTGGAAACTCATGTTTGTCGATATGAGGGGAGGTCATAGCAACTATATATGATACTAGGACGTACATAGGAATCCTTTAAGTACACTGTACATATGTATCACGGAGAGTGAAGGGTACTTGGGAATCCCCTACTCGTATGATATCTTTAGTTCATGCGGCTACACGCATCTGGGCCTGTTCAGGGGGTTACACTAGACCCATATAGCCTATGGGTGGTTTTAGGATGGTTAGCTATATATACCTAGGCTAATGGTTTTAAATGCATGTTAAACCTGATTCTTTTTCCCGATATGGTTATATATATATATATATATATATATATATATATATATATACATATATATTGTGTGTGTGTGTGGTTTGTATGCATATGGTTGGTTTACTTGATTTTACTAGATGGAATTATTTTATCCTTATTCTGAGTTTCTTGCTAGCGTTCACTCGCTAACTCATCTTCGGGCGGTCGTATACCCACGCGATGTAGGAATCGACTATTCCACTCCTCCTGTTTAGTGTTCGACTCCGAGATCAGCTATTGGATTAAACTGGTGAGCTTCAATATTCTAGAAGGCTCCACTTATTTCATGGATGTTTATACTTACTTTGGTTTCTTTATGGATATTGGTTCTGGCTATGAATGGGGGCATGTCCCAACCAGATATTGGTTTTCTTTTGATTAGAGACTTTTGTGGACTACTATGGGTTGGTATACGTGGGATCGGTATTAGTGAGAGTCTTAGTATTGGCATTGGTATAGGGGCTGATACCGATTGATGAAATTACTTATTGTTCCATCCTTTCATATTATGTTATGGAACTTAGTTTGGTTATTGATTCAATTTTGGTTTATGGTTATGGTTTGGTAATTGATTATCCGATGGGCTGGGATGGTTGGATTCGGTTGGTTCAGTCTCGGTTATAGACCTATCCCAGAGTTTTGAATTGGATAATTACATTATCTTGTTATATATTTGGAATTCATTCAACTCAAGGTATGCGTTTGGACAGTTGGGTTAGGTATCAAATATGGTCCCCAATGCTAGTTGGACTTTAGATGCCCATTATGACAAGGTCTTATTTCTGGTTGTGTCAAGTTGGTATCAGAGCTTTAGGTTCATGGTCAATTGGGAGTCCACAAAGTTGTGTCTAGTAGAGTCTCTTTTAGAGGTGTGTAGTGTGCCACACTCATAAGGGAGAGTTTACAAGGCATTTAGGAATATCTCTCTTTCTTGGTATTCTGTTTCAAGCTGCAAAGTCTAAGGTCCTTTCTAATTCCCGTTTTCTTGTCTTTTAGATCATGCCTCGATGATCTGAAGCTTATGAAAACTCTTCTGTCCCAACTGGGGACAATGTAGATGGGACACACTCTTCTCAATGGGTCCATACTCGGTTTAGGGGACTAGTCCCTAATATTTATAGAGTCCCATTGGTTACTACTAGCCCTCCTTAAGGTGAGGTGACTAATACAGAATTTCATTAATTAATTCATACTATTTCTCAATTAGTTGCTGCTTAGGCTAAGCAGGGGGCATCTGGTGTGTTTTCTGCTAATGCCACAAGGGTTGGCCAGTTTATGAAAATAAATTCTCTTACTTTTACTAGTGTGAAGGTAGAGTAGGATCCTCAGGGTTTCTTGGATGAGATGGAGAAAATCTTTAGGGTGATGCAGGCCACGAATATGGAAAGGGTAAATCTTGTGACCTATCAGCTAATATATGTGGCATACCAATGGTACGAGAAATGAGATCAAGTAAGGGGTGATGATGTTGAGGAGTAATTATTGTGGGAGACTTTCTCCGATGTGTTTCTGGACTGATTCTTTCCTCAGGAGTTATGGGAAGCGAAAGTGGAGGAATTTTTTAATCTAAAACAAGGGAAAATGTTTGACAAGGAATATGCCTTGAAATTTCTCCAGTTATCTAGGTATGCCTCAAAATTAGTGTCTGGTATGAGGACTAGGATGAGGAAGTTCACTTTAGGACTATCTCGGTATTTGATCCTTAAAATAAAGACTGCATTGGTGATCAAGAATATGGATATTTCTAGGTTGGTAGTTCATATGCAATAGGTGGAGGAAGAAAAGAAGAAGTAGGTTGAGTTTGGGGAAAGACAGGGTAAGAAGTTCAGGTCCTCTGAACAGGGTGGTGCTCAACAACAAGGTGGTTGGGATGGCGGTAAGTGGCCAAAAAAAAGTGGAGGAGTTCTGGTTCCTTCTCTACAACTAGTGCTCCTTACCCAAAATACTCGGGTGATAGACGTCAGTAGGGTGGCAATAATTTCCGAGCACAGGGTGCCCAATCTTAGGTGAGTGCCGTCGGCCTCCTTGCTAATTCTGTGATTGGTTGCATAGGGGTTTCTGCGATGAAGAGAGGGACATATATTTCAAATGTGGTCAGCCAGGCCATATGATTAGGAACTACCCGATTGGTAAGGGTACTTCGAGAGAAAGTAAGGCTCCGATTGATTTATATTCTACTTTTGCACCAAAGAGTCCTTCTTCTGTATCAGTTTCTGCTGTTGGTACCGACGCAGGTTGAAATAAGTTATATGCCCTTTCTACTCGATATAAATATGAGGCATCACCTGATATCGTGACTGGTACGTTACAACTCTTTTCTTGTGATGTGTATTATTTGCTTGATCCGGGGTCTACTCTTTTTTATGTGACCCCATATGTGGCTATGTGTTTTAGTGTTGATCCTGAGGTTATTTTGGATTTTTTTTGTTTCTACCCTAATAGGTGACTCTGTGTTTGCTAAAAGGGTCTATAGAGTGTGTGTGGTATCTATTGGTAGTAGACAGACCTTGGTAGATCTGTTTGAACTTGATATGGTAGATTTTGATGTTATCCTAGGGATGGATTGGTTACTCTTGTTACGCATCCTTGGAATGTCGAACCCATAAGGTTGTCTTTAGGTTCCCTGGTGAACCAATTATTAAGTGAAAGGGTGGTTCTCTAGCTCCTAGAGAGAGGTTTATTTCATATCTTAGAACTCAAAAATTAATCTCCAAAGGCATCTCTATCACTTGGTACGGGTTAAAGATTTTAACTCAAAAGGTCCTTCTTTTCATTCAATTTCGGTGGTGAATGAGCTTTCTAAGGTCTTTCTGGATGATCTTCCTGGTGTTCCTATGGATAGGGATATCGATTTTGGTATTGATTTGGTTTCGGACACTCGTCCAATATCTATTCCTCCATATAGAATGGCTCTGGCTGAGTTAAGAGAACTCAAAGAGAAACTTAAGGATCTTCTAGATAAAGGTTTCATCCGTCCTAGTGTATCCCCATGGGGTGCACTAGTTTTATTTATGTGCAAGAAGGATGGTTCCCTTTGGATGTGCATTGACTATCGGCAGTTGAATAAGGTAACGATTAAAAATAAGTATCCTCTTCCAAGGATAAATAACTTGTTTGATCAGTTGCAGGATTCTAAATTATTTTCTAAGATAGATCTTTGGTTTGGGTATCATCAGCTTAAGATTAGGGAGGTGGATATCCCTAAGACAGCTTTTCATACTCGGTATGGGCACTTTGAGTTCTTAGTTATGTCATTCGATTTGACTAATGCTCCGGTGGCATTCATGGATTTGATGAACAAGGTTTTCAGGAAGTTTTTAGATCTTTTTATCATTTTGTTTATTGATGATATTTTGGTGTATTCTAAGAGTGAGATAGATCATGCTAATCACCTCTGGGTTGTGTTTCAGACCTTGAAGGAGCAACATTTGTATGCCAAATTCTCCAAGTGTAAGTTTTGCTTGAACGTTGTGACATTTCTTAGTCATATTATTTCTAGTGAAGGGATCATGGTGGATCTACAAAAAGTTGTAGTGGTGAAAAGGTGGCCTAGAACCACGACTCCAATCGATATTAGAAGTTTCTTGGGTTCGTTCAGGTATTATAGGCGGTTTGTAGAAAGTTTCTCTACGATAGCTACCCCATTAACTAAGCTGACTCAGAAGAAGGTAAAGGTTTCTTAGTCAGATGGTTGTGAGGGGAGTTTTGAGAAGCATAAAGATAAGCTAACTTCGGCTCCGATTTTGACATTGCCTGAAGGTAATGAGGGGCTTATGGTTTATTGTGATGCATCTCAGGTGGGACTCCAGGCAGTTAAAAGTGTATGAGAGGGATTATCTTAGTCATGATTTGGAGCTTTTAGTGGTAGTTTTTGCTTTGAAAATCTGGCGATATTATTTGTATGGAGTGCATGTGGATATCTTTTCTGATCATAAGAGTCTAAAGTATGTGTTCACTTAGAAGGAGCTAAATCTTAGGCAGAGGAGATGGTTGGAGCTTCTCAAGGATTATGACATAAGTCTTCTCTATCATCCAAGTAAGGCTAATGTTGTTGTAGATGCTCTTAGCAGGTTAACCATGGTGATTATATCTCATATGGATAAGGAGAAGTGGGAATTGATGAAGGATATTCACCGCTTGGTTAATCTTGGGGTCTGTGTTCTAAACTCCGAGGATGGTGGTGTGTTGGTACCGAAAGTGGTTTGGTTGCCTTTTGGCACAGAGATCAAGAAGAAACAATTACTAGATTCTATCTTGATAAAGATCAAGGGTGATGTAGGTGGTCAACAGGTAATGGTATTCAAGATTAGTGGTGATGGTACTTTGAGGTACCAAGAGAGGTTATGTGTTACAGACGTTAATGGTTTGCGATAAAGGATTTTGGCAGAGGCGCATGGATGGCGCTATGTTGTACATATCGGTTTGACTAAAATGTACCATGATATCTAAGAGATGTATTGATAGAATGGTATGAAAGGGGGTGTGGCTAATTTTTTGGCCAAGTGTATGGTATGCCAACAAGTGAAAATTGAGCAATGAGGCCTGGTAGTCTATATCAGGAAATTGAATTGGCCGAATAAAAGTGGGAGGTGGTCAATATAGATTTTGTTATTGATCTTCCTCGATCTCAGAATTAATTTGATTCGATTTGGGTCATCATGGATAGGATGACAAAGTTGGCTCACTTCTTGCCAGTAAGGACTAACTAGTAGGTTGAGGATTATATGAGGTTGTAAGTTCATGAGATTGTAAATCTACATGGAGTGCCTGTTTTGATTATTACTGATCGTGGTATGGAGTTTTTATCTCACTTTTGGCTGTCTTTTCAGAAGGGATTGGGGACAAAGGTTAGTCTAAGTATTATTTTTCATTCGCAGATGGATGGGCAAGCAGAAAGGACTATTCAGATGTTGGAGAATATGCTTCGTGCATGTGTGATTGATTATAGTGGTAATTAGGTTAAGCATCTACCTCTTGTAGAGTTTGCTTACAATAATAACTATTATTCTAGTATTAGAATGGTAGCTTTTGAGGCATAATATGGTAGGAGGTGTAGATCTCCTATTGGATGGTTCGAGATCGGTGAGGCAAATATATTTGGTTCAAATTTGGTTTATCAGGCTATGGAAAAGGTAAAGGTGATTCAAAATAGGCTTAAGGCTGCTCAAAGTCTCCAAAAGTCCTATGCTTATGTAAGGTGTAGAGACCTGGAATTCGAGGTTGGGTATAAAGTGTTCCTAAAAGTATCTTCGATGAAGGGAGTGAGGAGGTTCGATAAAAAGAAAAAGCTCAGTCCCCAGTATATTGGTCCTTATATGGTTTTGCAGAGGGTTGGAAATGTGACGTATAAGTTGGAGTTGCCTTCCAGTTTGAGCTCTATTCATCCGGTATTTTATGTCTCTATGTTGAGGAAGTGTCTTGGTGATCCTTCTTTAGTTGTTCCTCTGGAAGGATTGGGTATCTCGGATTCTCTGTCTTATGAAGAGGTCCCGATTGAGATTCTGGATCGGCATGTTCATCGGTTACGGACCAAGGATGTGGACTCGATTAAGGTTCTATGGCAGAACTACAAGGAGGAAGAGGCAACATGGGAAGCAAAAGTGGACATGAAGTCTAAATATTCTCAATTGTTTTCTGATTCGAATATTTGTGCGGAAGGTATGTGTTCTTGAGCACATCTTTATTTTATGGTTTTGGTTTAAATGAGAAAAGGTTAATTTCCTTGCATCTTTGTTTTCTATCTTTGTAAAGGTAAGAGTTGAGACATATAAAGGTTGGATTAATGTTTAATAATGCAAATGACTCGTGCTAGTATCTGACCTACATTGTTTGTTGTTCGGGGAAGAATGATCCTAGTGGGGGAGAGCTGAGACATCTAAAGGTTGGATTAATGTTTAATAATACAAACGACCCGTGCTACTGTCTGACCTATATTGTTTGTTGTTTGGGGAAGAATGATTCTAGTGGGGGAGACTGAAACACCCTGGATTTTAGTCCTTAGAAAATTTCCTGAGTTTTGGTCTTTCTGGACAAGGTACGACTCATCATGCGAGTCGTATTGTGTGGGTATGTGTCATATGACCCAATTGTATATTATCCAGTATTGGTTGGTGGGTTGGATTAGTTTCTAGAATGAGTACCACTTAGGTGGTACGAGTCCTATGGTAGGGTATGAGTCGTGTCATTAACTCGTATGGTAGACGGTGTTCAAACTTCCTTTGATACTATTCTGCTAGGGATATAGTTGAGGGGTACTAATCGTATGGTTGGGTACGACTTGGGTTGGGTAAGTCATATGATGGATAGTTTTTGGTCCAAGGGGGAGGCTCAGGGTACGAGTGGTAGGTACCACTCATATAGAAGGGTATTACTTGTATGGTGAGTCGTACCCATATACGGGATTTTATGTAGTTTAAGCGGGGAGTAATCTAGATATTTCCCCATTTAACCTATTAAGGCCCCATGACTTCTAACCCACTTGGGAGGTTATTTACCTATTATTCTATCATTAAACACTTAGAAACTCTCTTGAACACTCTATATTCTCTCTAAGGCTTTTGGGTAAAGGAAGGCTAGGGTTTCATCTAGAGGAGCAATTTGGGGCTTGTTTGGGTGATTTCTCTCCATAATCTTCTAATCTAAGGCAAGTTACTCCTCCCTTATTGTTATTTCCAACTAAAGGTATGATTTAAACAATGTTTTCATGGCATGATTATTGTATGATTTTGGGGTTTTCAAATATGTGTTTGGGTTTTGGTATTCAATTTTTGGTTATAGTTTTTCCGTGTTTTAAATTATGTTTTACATGCTTTAATGGTGGTTTGGATAATTGGTTGTATGGGAATGGTTATTTGAAAATTGGGTTTGGTTTTGGAAATACTATGCCCCCAACATGTTTGACAAACCTATGAGAATGCTTTAATACAATATTGGATATTTAATGAGACTATTGCATGGTATGGTTTGGTGATGGAACCCTAAATGATTTAACTGGTTTTGAAAAGGCTAAATGGCAAAGCTTGGTGGTCATGGTTATGGTTAATTAAACTTCCTTGTGGGGTACAAGGAAATTCCCCAAGTAAAGATTCCAATGAACAACTTGTGGGGTACATGGGATTCCCCCAAGCAAACTAAATAACGAAACACTTTAGGGGTACATGGGATTCTCCCAAGTCAACTTGATAATGTAACCTATGGGTACATGGAAATCCCTTCGGGTTTGCATAAGGACATTACTTGTAAGTTATAGTCGGTATGACGATACCACTACTCATAGCCTTTGTTAATAAAAATGGTCTAATGATTTGGTTGGATGAAAATGGTTCTAATTGGGTAATAATGGTGGGGTGTGATAGATAACCGTGAAGGTTTAAGTCCTATGGACGAGCACTGGAAACTCATGTTTGCTGACATGAGGGGAGGTCATAGTAACCATATATGATACTAAGAGGTACATGAGAATCCTCTAAGTACATTGTACATATATATCATGGAGAGCGAAGGGTACTTGGGAGTCTCCTACTCTTATGGTATCTCCGGTTCATGCGGCTACACTGGACCCATATAGCCCGTGAATAGTTTTAGGACGTTTAAGCTACACATACCCAGGTTAATGATTTAAAATGCAAGCTAAACCTGATTCTCTTTCTCGATATGGTTATATATATATGTGTGTGTGGTTTGTATGCATATGGTTGGTTTACTTGATTTTACTGGATGGCATCATTTTATCCTTATCCTTAGTTTCTTGCTAGTGTTCACCCACTAACCCGTCTTTGGGTGACTATATCCCCACACGATGCAGGAACCGTCTATTCCACTCCTCCTACTCAGTGTTCGGCTTTAGCATTATCTATTGGATTGAAGTGGTGAGCTTTCATATTCCGGAAGGTTCCATTTCTTTCATGGATGTTTATACTTACTTTGGTTTCTTTATGGTTATTGGTTTTGGCTATGGTTGGGGGCATATCTCAACCAGATATTGATTTTATTTTGGTTAGAGGCTTTTATGGAGCTACTATGGGTTGGTATAGGCGGAATCGGTATGTAATACCCCGCAACATCCTAGCTCAATTCAGCTCACGATTGCATGTTAAAGGGGGTCCAAGACTTAGAAATTTCACTAAGTGTTAGGACTTAGTCATTCCAAGTCTCCTAAACTTCGATGATTTTATTTTTGATCTTCCTGACCTTAGAACCTCAATTTTTAAATTTATTCATGATCGGGGTAGTTCAAAGTACATCTCAGGTGAGTGTCGGAATTTTTGAACGAGCATAAGGGCATGTTTGGGAATCTAAAATAGTAGCAGCACCGAGATGATCCCATGGATCCTCCTCCATTGCACCGCACTGGAGCCCGCGATGTGCCCTCCCTCACCCGTCCAGCTTTTTGTTCCTTGATAATTAAGGGCATTTGGGTCATTTCCCTTCACCCAATCAGTCCATAACATGAGATTTAACTCCCCAAAGAGCATTATTTGCTCTTTTAATCACAAATCCTCTCAAAAGAAGCCTCACTTTTCTCAAGAACAAACCCTTACCCATTCTCAAGCAGTCAAGGAATTCAAGCTTCAAATCTTAAGAAAATTTCAAGAATCTTCACGAATTCATCTAGTAAGGTATGTGGGGTGTTTATCCATTGGTTCCTTTCACCCATGGAGTCCAAGAATCCCTTTTTTATTTTAAATTATAAGTTTTCATGTTTAAGTTGAAATATCTCCATAAATCTCTTGTTAATTCAATTACAGTTTATGTTTATGAGTGTTTTCAAGAGGAATGAACCATTACATGTTTTGAATGTTGAAAGTTTCACATTAAATCCCCAAGTTATGATTTTTTAGTCTTGTAATCATATTTTTCTCGCATGCTTTACTCATCCTTATGCTTAAGTTCATGCCTTACACGTGTTTGATGAAATGCCTAAGTGTTGGATTTTGAACAATGATCCTCTACTATGGTCTTAAGGCTTTTATATGGTATTATTGTTAATTCCATTCAGTGCTAATGGGTTATGAACACCCGATACCTATGTGATTAACTTGAATTTAGATCTTAACTTGAATTTAGATCTTCAAGCACTCGGATAGTAAATCCATGACTCTTATCAGTATACTTATATGTTTATATTCGTAATGAGCACTATCAGTTGTGTAATAATATTTAGTCTAGTTCATTGTATCCCAGTACCAGTGTCAGTTCAGTTGGGAGTAGGATTTAGCACCGAGCAAACCCAGGGATAGGGCTCACATGATAGTAGAGGGTGTGACTCTCAGTAGCAATCCTCGAGTTCCATAACTACGAGCATAGGTTAGAGATGTCTACCTGCCAGTTTATGGTTGACAAAGTGTTTACCTGCCAGTTGAGGGTGACACATATCTCATTAGAGCACCTTTCAATTGAGGGCGACTCTTTACTCCTTCGGGACACCAGTTTAGTAGATCCACATAACTAGTGTTATTACCCGTGGCATGGTACTGACACTCTTCAGACTGTGGTTACAAGTTGGACCCCAATTAACTCAGATTGAGGCATGTCAGTTAGATGATATCTCTCATAGTCTAAGATAGTACTTTAGTGTAGTCTTAGTTTAGGTTTTCTTAAACGAGTGTACAGACCTTCAGTTATTCAGTTATACAACTTACAGTCTTTCAGATTTCAAGCTTATTTCATATTACAGATTTATGCTTGGTCTTGCATTCTCAGATTTTATAGTTTTCATGCATTCATGTTCAGTTATCCCATGTTACTCAGCTAGTCCTTATTTCATATGAACAGTACCCCATTTATATCAGCCTAACCTCATCTCATATACTAATATATTCAAAGTACTGACTGCATGCTCTTCTTTGCGCTATGATGTCTTATATCATAGATTCGGATGCATAGTTTCCCGGGCGCAGTTAGACAACTCAGTGTAATCCAACAGCCTTAGTGGTGAGTCCTCATCTATTGAGGACATATTATGCTTATTCATTTATTTTAGTATTTCATTTTATTTAGTCAGTCGGAGTTAGTTGGGGGTCTATCCCATCAACTCCCCATTTACAGTTTAGCGGATTTCATACGTTCAGACAGTCAGTCAACTACATTCAGTATTTATCAGATGTTTCAGGCTTATGATTTGATTCAGTATTTTAGTATTTAGATTTATATTTTCCTTCTCAATTTATATTCCGCACAGATGTAATGTCCATATTTATTCAGTGCTCACAGCAGGTACCAATTCATGGGTTAGTTTGTGGTCACTTGTGACCGTAAGCATCGTTGTCGCGACTAGGAGATAGTCTTGGGTCGTGACACGGTATTAGTGTCAGCCTTAGTATTGGCATTGGTATTGGGGCTAATACTGATTGATGAAATTTCTCACTGTTTCATCCTTTCATGTTATGTTATGGAACTTGGTTTGGTTATTGATTCGGTTTTGGTTTTTGGTTATGGTTTAGTAATTAGTTACTAGATGGGTTAGGATGGTTGGACTCGGTCTCGGTAATAGACCTATCCCACAGTCTGGAATAGGATAATTACGCTATCTTGTTATATGTTCGGAATTCATCCGACTCAGGGTATGCTTTTGGACTGTTGGGTTGGGTATCGGGGGTGGTCCCCGGTCCTGGTTGGACTTGGGATGCCCATTACAACAAGGCCCTGATTTGGATCGTGTCATTTAGGTATATTGTTGCCTGGTTTGCCTAATTTCTCTCTTACTGCTTATTCTGATTTTGATTGGGCCAGTTGTATCAATTCTCGCAACTCCATGACATGGTTTTACATTATTTTGGGCAACAACCCTATTTATTGAAAAAGCAAGAAATAACCCACTATTTCTTTATCTTCTGTTGAGGTAGAACATAAACCGTTGTGCAAAGTTATTGCTGAACTTTCTTAGCTTAAACACCTATTTGGTACATCTCCTATTCCAGTTTATAGTTACAGCAAAGCAACTATTAGTATTGTCAAGAACCCCGTTTTCCATGAGATGATGAACACATCGATGTCGATTGTCATTTTATTTGGGATTGTGTATCTGATGGTCTAATCTCTTTTAATTTACTTCATACTACAGAACATTTGACTGATCGCATGACTAAGCCTTTTTTCGGAGTGCTTCATCGTCAACTTCTTTCCAAGCAATTTGTGTATTCCCCTTCTGGCTTAAGGGGGTGTTTACATTGAGTATGGGCCGAATATTAGAAACCTAACTAGAGCTGCACGTGATTTGAATAGCATTTTTAATAGGAAAAACTACAAAAAATAGCTTACTTAAGACTTACATTATGAAAAATAGCAACACTTTAATGAAATTACGTTGTGGAGCAAACATAGCATTATTTTAAGTGTGCTCCCCCGCTTACTTCCTTTGAGAAGTTACCATGTATAAAGTTTCATTTTTCATGCCACTTCTCTCTCTTTCCTTTAGTTTACCTTTTATTGTTTGAAATCTCTTAGATTCTTCTTTCAATTTTTTTCTTTTTCCATAAATTACTCTTATTTAAATTAGTAGATTTCATTTTCAAATCAAACTCAATTATGAAGATTATTATCTTCGTGATATTCAAATTTCAAACTATCACTCTCTTATATCTCTAACTTTTTTTTCTTGCTAGTTTTTTCATTTTTTTATTGTTTTATTTTTTTATTTTAATTTTTTTCTTTTCTATTTTTTTCTTTACACTTTATTTTCTTTCTTCTACTTCTCTTCTTTTTTATTTTTACCTTTTTCATTTTTTTCTTTTTTCTTCTTCTTATTTTTTTCCTTCCTCATATTTTTTTTTTCGTTTTCTTCTTCTTTTTTATTTTATTTTTTGCTTTTGCTTTTACACTTCTATTTCTCTTTCTTCTTTTTTTTTTTCCTTTTTTACTTCTTTTTTTTAGATTTTTATTTTTTATTTCTGTCTTTTTTTTTTACTCCTCTATCTCTATTTTTTATTTTAAAAAGATGAACATCTATATCATATATACATATTCAATAAATATATAAAATAAATAGACATCCAGATCTACATATGTATTTACGATAAAAAAACATACATATATATCTGCATATGTATTTACAGAAATACATATCTGACTCACATATATATATAAATATATAGGATATGTATCATGTGTTTTTTGATTACCTATATGTATATATATATATATGTATATATATATATAGTTATCCTTTTTGTTATAGAGATTTTGTGTCTTATATGTTTATATATATATATGAGTGAGATATGTATTTTTGTAAATACATATGTATGTTTTGTACTGTAAATACATATCTAGATCTATATCGCTGTGTATTTTGTATATTTTTTGAATATGTGTATGTGATATACATATTTGTATTTTCAAAATAAAAGTTAGAGATAAAAGAGTAAACAAACGAAAAAAAATAGAAAAAGAAAAAAAACAAAAAAAAGAAGTGAAAAAGAAAATAAATTGAGTTTGAGCAGCTTAAAAAATCAATTTTGATCACTATATTGTTCGATCAGTTCAATTTACTGTTGCTTTACTTTTTTTCGAAATTCGTTTACAAAATATTCCAAAATAATTTAACGAAATAAATTGTTAAATTGTAAAACGTAATGAAAAATTAATTTTGATCACTTTAATAAAAAATCATTAATGGCTCAAAATATTCAAAAATAATTTAACAAAAAATTGATTTTGATCACTATATTTAAACGAAACATCAGTAATGGCTCAAAAAAATTTGAACGAAGTAACAGTAATGGTTCAAAAGAAAAATCAGAACGAAAAAATTTTGATCGATTTAAAAAAACTAATGAAATTCATATAAGAAACAATATTACGATTAAATACCTTCAACAAAAGTAATGGTTTAATTTGAATTTTCGAAGATGTTGAACAGAGGAAGTTTTAGTTGAATTTGATTTTGATTTTTTTGGGATGAAAACGATAATGTGAAACTGAAATTTGAATTTTGATTTCTGTTGGTAATAAATAACGGAAATCATGTTAATTAAGAGGTTTTAATGGAAAAGGAATCTCCACATTTAATTCATGGCTAATTATAATATATTTAACTCAACTGATTTGAGTTAAATATGGGCAGTAAAATGATTTGTATATATATATTTTTATAGCAACAGTTTGTTCAACTACAAATACAAATTGCTAGTTTAAGTAATTATGAAAGTATTGCTATGCATCTCATAATTATGGTCTTAAGTATGTCATTTATGAATTTCACCCTTTTTATTATGACTCATTTGTATTTTAGCCCGAATTACTACTATATATAAGCGTGAGTGGCAGCTGAAAGAATGCAGCTGCAAGCAGGCAGCTGACGGTCAACATGCCTGCTTCCAACTATCTGCTTGTTCCGTGATTTTACTATTTTATCCATAATTAACTATTATATGACATTTACGTATTAAAAAAATAATAATATTTAATAAAAATATTATAAATATTTATAAAATAAAATTGATTTTATGACATGGTTATTTCAGCTGCTTCAACTGCAATTTTACTATATAACCCATAATTAATTATTATGAGTCATCCAAATATTTAAAAATTAATAATATTTATTCTAAAAAAGGTAAAATAAATATAAATGATAAATTAACTATTGATGTTTTAAATTAATTTGACATCTTATATGAGGCCCACTTAATTTTTTTTCACAAGTATTTTTGTAGCAATTTTTCTTTATCATTTCTAATTAGTAATTATGAGTCATTCAAGACGTGTCAGTTTTGTTACTTCAATCATAATATTTGGTTGACTCTCAAAATTATATCAGTATCACTTAAATTGAAATAGAAAAAAAATTATAAATCATAATAATTAAAAATTTATATTACTTTTAAAATATAAATTGACTATCAATACAATTACAATTGCAAACATCTTAAAATAGTAAAGTATAACGGCGAAAAAAGTATTATAGATTACAATAGCTAACAACTTAAAAGATTTAAAAACATATTAAAAACATAATTAATTATTTTATTTTATTTGTATCACATAAATTGAGATAAAAAATAACATATACAGCACGGGCCTTCCACATCTAATATATAAATAAGTAGTAGATTAATATTCTAGAAGTGTGTGAAATAAAAATATTTTTTCTCTATTTCCTCTTTCCTCTTTCATTTTCTCTATCTTAGACTCTGGTTTCTAGTGAAGAAATCCATGGCGATTGAGTCGATTTCTTCATCTAACAATTTTCCCCAAAAGTTTCTTAAGTAATCACATTCTTCTCAAAGATAACGAAATAACTGGTTTAAAGTAACAAATGTAGTCTTTACCACATTTTTTACCCCTAATTTTCACAAAAGAATTTCTCAAACAATCATATCTTTTCTCGAAAATAATGAAATAACATATTTAATGCATCAAAGTTCCTCTTTGGTACATTGTTTACACCTAATTTTCTCCAAAATTTTGTCAAATAATCACATTTCTTTTTGAATACAACGAAATGACTTGTTTGTTGATCTGCATGGAGAAGGTCAAAATCACCCAATTTTGAGTCGAGACAAATAAAAATCATCACATAATTAACTTGATTAAGGTAATAAATTTCATTCATAATGGAGAAAAGTTTAATTTTAAAAAATAAGTTTGTGATAATATATATATATATATATATATATATATATATATATAT
>NC_061115.1:193550497-193631817 GCF_002878395.1 Capsicum annuum
ATATATATATATATATATATATATATATATATATATATGTATTTTCTCCTATATAATAAGTGGGAGTGGAGCTGCTCAAGCAAACTCCACTCCGTCGACATGTATGTTTGTCACCTGCTCTGTGATTTTACTAAATCATTTCTAATTAATTATTATATGCATTTAAGTATTAAAAATTAATAATATTTAATAAAAAAATTAAAATAGACATTTATGACAAGTCTGCTCCAACTGCTTCAATTGTAATTTTAATTAGATGTCATTTAAATATTAAAAAATTAATAATATTTAATAAAAAATAAAATAGACATAAAATAATAAATTACCTTAATAATATTTTAACCTTAATAATATTTTAAATTAATTTGATATCTTATATAAGGTCTACTTAGACTTTTTTTCATGAGTATTTTTATAGCATCACTTCTAATTAGTTATTATGAGTCATTTAAGACATGCCTACTTTGCTGCTTCAATCGTGATATTTGATTGACGTCAAAATTATATCAGTGTCATTTAAATTGGAATAGAAGAAAAATTATTATAAATCATAATAATTAAAAACTTAAATTATTTTTAAAATATAATTGACTATCAATGCCACAAAAAATTAAACAGGGAGAGTATTATACATTAGCTAAGAACTTAAAATAGTAAATTACAATGTCAAAAAGGTATTATCAATTACAATAGTTAACAACTTAAAATATCTAAAAAATAATTAATCTGTTATATATTCAAAAAAAATACTATTTATAAATTACATAAAAAGTACTATAAATTGTCATAGTTAACAACTTAAAATATCTAAAAAATAATTAATTTGTTATATATTTCAAAAAAATACGTAAAAAGAAATATATTAATCACAATAATTAACAACTAAAAAATTTTAAAATATAAATATTTGATTGACTCTCGAAATCTTATGGGTGTCATATTAACAACTTAAATTATCAACTAAATAAATGAAGGTTTTAATTAAATGGTAAAATTACACATGTCGGAGAATTTTTAAGTATCAACATTGGGCCGTGTGTAGCATGGCTAAGCTACCTAGTTTAATATATAGAAGCATGAAGGGAAGGAGGAGGCGGTCGTCATGCCTGATTCCTCCGTGATTTTATCATATCACCCCTAATTAATTATTATATGTCATTTACGTATTAAAAAATTAATAATATTTAACAAAAATATAAAATAGATATTTATGACATGTCTGCTTCAGCTGCTTCAACCGTAATTTTTAGTATTTCATCCCTAATTAATTACTATAAGTCATTTAAATATTAATCCGTGATTTTACTATATCACCCCTAATTAATTATTATATGTCATTTAAGTATTAAAAATTAATGATATTTAACAAAAAAATAAAATAGACATTTATGACATGTCTGCTTCAACCGTAATTTTATTATTTCATCCCTAATTAATTACTATTAGTCATTTAAGTATTAAAAAAATTAATACTATTTAATAAAAAAGATAAAATAAACAAAAAAAATGATAAACAAATTATTGAAGTTTTAAATTAACTTGACATCTTATATAAGGTCTGTCTAAATTTTTTTCACAATTATTTTTCATATTAATTTTGTTCTACCACTTCTAATAAGTTATTTCGTAATTGATTATTATATGTCATTTATGTATTAAAAAATTAATAATATTTGATTAAAAAAAAAGTAAAATAGGGTAAAATAGGCATTTATGACATGTTTGCTTCAGCTGTTTCAACCGTAATTTTATTATTTTATCCCTAATTAATTATTATGAGTCATCTAATATTAAAAAATATTCAATAAAAAAATAAAATAAACAAAAAATAGATAAATTAACTATTGATATTTTAAATTAACTTGACATCTTATATGAGGCCTGCTTAAATTTTTTTCACAACTATTTTTTATAGTAATTTTATTGTATCACTTCTAATAAGTTATTATAGGTCATTTAAGACATGTCTACTTCGCGACTTCAATTGTGATATTTGATTGACTCTCGAAATTATATCAGTGTCACTTAAATTGAAATAGAAGAAAAAGTATTATAAATTTCAGTAATTAAAAACTTAAATTAATCTAAAAATATAATAGACTATCAATGCTACAAAACTTTGGACAAGGAGAGTATTATAAATTATAAAGGCTAACAACATAAAATAGTAAATTACAATGTCAAAAAACTATTATAAATTACAATAGCTAACAACATAAAATATCTAAAAAAATATTTAAAATATAACTAATTATCAAAATTTTATTTGTATCATATAAATTGCGACTAAAAAATAACATATATTAGGCCCGTGCTAGAACGGGCCTTAGATATCTAGTATATATATAAGCTTCAGTTAGCTGGCACCTCAAGCAGATAGCTGGCGGTTGTCATGCCTGCTTTCTGCTGTCTGCTTGCTTCGTGATTTACTATATCATCCCTAATTAATTATTATATGTCATTTACGTATTAGAAAATTAATAATATTTAATAAAAAATAAAATACACATTTATGACATGTCTACTTCAGCTGCTTCGACCGTAATTTTACTATATCACCCCTACTTAATTATTATAAGTCATCTAAGTATTAAAAATATATTTAATAAAAAATATAAAATAGATATAAAATAATAAATTAACTATTGATGTTTTAAATTAATTTGACATCTTATATAAGACTCACTTAATTTTTTTTCAAATGTATTTTTATAGGCAATTTTGCTATATCACTTTTAATTAGTTATTATGAGTCACTTAAGACATGTCTACATCGCTACTTCAATCGTAATATTTGGTTGACTCTCAAAATTATATCAGTGTCGTTTAAATTGGAATAGAAGGAAAAGTATTATAAATCATAATAATTAAAAAATTAAAATATTTTTAAAATATAATTGACTATCAACGCCACAAAAGCTTGAACAAGAAAAGTGTTATAGATTATAATAACTAATAACTTAAAATATTAAATTACAATGCCAAAAAAGTATTATAAATTACAATAGCTAATAGCTTACAAAATCTAAAAACCTATTAAAAATATAACTGATTATCTAAATTTAAATTTAATTAATTTTCTTAGCTTTAACTTATTATATATATATATATTTGAAAAATTTTCTAAAAAATATTATAAATTACAATAATTAATAATTTAAATTATTTATAGACACATAAAAAATTTTGGTTGACTTTTTATCAGTACAACAAAAATTGAGATATATCATTTAAAATTTTTCGTGAAAAGTAATTTAAATCACAATAATGCAATATTAATTGGGATACATTATTTGAAAGTTTCATGAAAAATAATATAAATCACAATAATTATCAATCTAAATTATTTGAAAGATGTAGAAAAAAATTGCTTGACTTTTTCAATTCTATCGATGTCATATTATTTGCGATAGAGCAATATTATTTGAAAATTATGTAGAAAGTCGCATAAATCATAATATAATTAACAACTTAAAATATCTAAAACTATATAAAAAAATTTATTGACTTTCTCAAATATTTCATTAGTGTCACGTAAATTGAAACAAAAAAGTAGCATATAGTACCCAAAAATATTATAAATCAATAACTAATAACCTAAAACATTTAAAAATATATATAAAAATTTATTGATTTTTCAAATTTCATCTATACCACATAAATTGAAATAAAAAAGTAACATATATTGGGTTCGTGCTTCACGGGCTTCAACATATAGTATATATATAAAGGAGGATCATAGACAAGATTATGTGGCACCTCTCTATGATCTCCATTCTTATTTATCTTTTTTGTGATTTTTTTGGACATTTATTGAGTTTCTTCGTCATTTTAAATATTTATGTATTTAAAGAAAACTCGGGAGGCTCGTCTCGGGAGTGTTGTGTGACAAGAAGGTGTCACTAAAGTTTAAAGGTAAATTCTACAGAGCGGCAGCCCGTCCTGCTATGCTATATGGAGCAGAGTATTGGCCAGTCAAGAACTTCCACATTCAAAAAATAAAGGTATCGGAAATGAGAATGTTGCGTTGGATATGTGGACTTACCAGAGGGGATAGAGTCAGGAATGTGACTGTTCGGGAGAAGGTCGGAGTGGCTTTGTTGGAAGATAAGATGCGTGAAGGAAGGTTGAGATGGTTTGGGCATGTGATAAAGAGGGGCACGGATGCCCCAGTTCGTAGGTGCGAGAGGTTAGCGTTAGATGGCTTCAGAAGAAGGAGAGGTAGGCCGAAGAAGTACTGAAAGGAAGTGATTAGACATGATATGGAGCAGCTTCTGCTTACTGAGGACATGACCCTGGATAGGAAGGTGTGGAGGTCGTGGATAAGGGTAGAAGGCCAGGTTGTGTGCGTGGATTTAGTAAGTAGTTAGAAGAGCTCAGGTTGAGTCGGGCTAGTAAACCTAGGATTGGGTCTAAAGATAGGAGCCCGGTCAGGCGGGCGTGGGTCTCTTTCTCCTATTGCGCTTATTTATTTTATTTCTTGTTGCTCTGACTTCTATTTTTATGTATCTTATTCCTTGTCAAGTTATGATATCCATCTTGCTTCTTATTTAATTACGCTTTGGTCTACTTTTCTTTATCTTGAGCCGGGGGTCTATCGGAAACAGCCTCTCTACTTCTCTGGAGGTAGCGGTATGGACTGCGTACACTCTACCCTCCCCAAACCCCACTTGGTGGGAATACACTGGATTTTTTTTGTTGTTGTTGTTGTTGTATGTGTTTAAAGAAAACTCAAAAGTCACTATATTTAACTCTATTAATTATTTCCTCTGTCCTATTTTACTCGTCCTAATTTGACCTTGCACATTGATTAAGAAAAATAATTAATAACATGGTTGTTTTACCATAGTACCCCTATTAAATGATGTTTACATTTTAATTTGGAGAAAAAATAATCAATACTAAGGCTAAAAATAAATAAATTATCTTGTCTTGATTAATGAAAAATGACAAGTAAAATGATAAATCAAATTAGAAAATTTGGAATAAGTAAAATAGGACGGAGAGAGTATATAAATAAAAAAAAATTGATCCATTTAATTTGATTTGCCGGATGAAGAGTCCAAGTAGTATTATCAATTAATACCATTTGCTTTCATCTCTTCTTTGTTTGCCTTTTTTCACCAATTTTGCTTTGATATTTATACCTCCATAACTTGCTAATTGATTTATACTCTTAATAATATTTGTAACTCTCAAGCTATTCATGTTTTTAATATTTATAACCCCTAAATATTTAATATAAAAGTTAAGATACCTTATGGTATTCCTTTATTTTTATATGTATAAAACTAATATTTTTTGTTTCATGAGATTCTATCCAAGGTACCCTTCATTTTTACTATTATATTCATGTTTCTGTCTGACTTGAAAAGAAAAAGAAGGCTTGAATGGTGATAGGCTTGTGAAAGTAGATACCAACAAGAGTTGAACAATTAGGATTATACCGACAAGAGTTTGAACAATTAAGATTCATTCCGCTTTTCTTTCTATAGAAGTTCATATTTTTTATTTCATGCAATTCTAACCAAGGTTACCTTCATTTTCACTATGATGTTCATGTTTTTATTTCACTTTAACAAGAAGGAGAATGCTCTTAAATGATGATAGTCTTGTGGAAGTGGATATCGGCAAGAACACGACCAATTATACATTAATTAATTTTTTCTTTCTTTATGTTTTTAACTCTAAGATTACCCTTCATTTTCACTATTATATTCATAATTTTGTTTGACTTGAAAAGGAAGGAAAAAGCTCTTGAATGGTGATGGGCTTGTGGAAGTAGATGAGAGTTTGGAAAATTAGGTAATCAATTCATTTTTTCTTTCTATAGAAGTTCATATTTTTTGTTTCATACGATTTTACTCAAGGTTATCCTTTATTTTTACTATGATGTTCATGTTTTTATGTCACTTGAAAAAAGAAGAAGATGTTCTTAAATGGTGAAAGCCTTGTGAAAGTGGATATCTATAAAAGCGTGGGCAATTATACAATGATTTAGTCTTTCTTTCTATTCAACTAATGATTACAAACTTAATGATATGTGTATTTTCTTATTTCTATCTCTATATATAATGCCTAAGTTCAATTTTTATATAAATTTATAATTATTGCAAGTTTATGATTTCTGTTGATTCAAATGAATAACTTTGTAGTTGGAAATTTGCTAATTATTAATTAAGTTTCTTAATTTATAATTAATTTCTTTTTTAGGTAACTAACTTATTTTCATTAATCACCTGTAAAGCAATACAAATCAGACAACATCCACTATTGGCTAAATAAATTTTAATAATTGAAATTTATTCATTATTTGGTTTTTGCTATGTTTAAGTTTTTAGGACTACCAATAAATATGCATGATTTGCAACTTGAGAAATGTAAAGGAACATGGAGGTGAGAGAAGAAAATGAGGTGATTAATTGTAAAAATTTTATACACACAATGAGGTAATTTTAAAAAATTTTGTATACACGAAAAAAAAAACCTTTATGTTTTATTTATTTCTTCTTTTCTCTTTCTTTTTAACTTTGAAAAATAGTGTATTTATGTGATTTATTTTTAAATTATTATAAACTATAAGAATAATATGTTGCTCTTCAACTTCTAGAGTAAATGAGTATATGTTGTTAACATTTTTACTCCATGAAATCAAATTGTACGTCTGTGTATTTTAAGAAGCGGTTGAGTAGATATAATTATTTTTTCTTTGTAAGTTTAAATTTTATATTCTTTTCGTATAAGGATCTATCTATATATATTTAATAAATTATTTGTATTTCTATTACCGCGCGAAGGGTAGAGTTAATTCACTAATGGTTAATAATTATGTCTCTTAATAAGACTAATATAGTGTAGTTTGAGTGACGTGTTTATACAATAATGTCATTAGATAATTTAACATGTAAGATTCTTGTCAAAATCATTTAATTCCTTATTTGGATCAAGCTTTGTAAAACAATGTGTGCAACTATGTTTTCCTTTAAGTTATTTTGTAAATCAAGAAATATTCTAGTTCGATAAGACTGACTGAAATATAGCTTCAAGATTCTTTTATTTTATTTTATTTTATTTTTAAATTGGAGGTAGGGGAAGGAAAATGGGGGAGGGGATTACAATGTGGGGAATCAAACCCTCGACAACAAAGTGAAAGTTCAGGTAACTAACCAACTAAGCTATTAAGATTCCCACAAGTAGCTTTAAGATTCGAACTAATTTTTTTAAAAAAAAATTATGTAGCCGATATAATAGAATAACCAATTAAACACCAAGTTACTAACAAAAATAGTACTCCCTCTATTCTAAAATAATTGAATTATTGGATTATGGTACATTCCTTATGAAAAATCTTTTAGAACATAAATTGTAGTTTACTTTTTTAATTGTTCTTAAATTACTCTCCTAAAAAATAAAAATAAAAACTTAAGAACCTCACTAAATGAAAGGGTAAAATTGAAAGAAATTTTTAACATGTCTCTTGAAAAATGAATAATTCATTTATTTTGAACATTAAAAAATAGTTCAATAATTTATTTATTTTGAAATGAAGGAAGTAATAATCAAAGACAGTAAATAAAGATGTTGCTTAGATAAGGGGTAATTCATTAAAAACTAAAAAAATAAGCTAGAAAGAATATCATTGAACTAAAGACTGAACTACTTAGGGATGAGTTGCACGCAAATTTCAACGGCTCAAAATGTGATTAGTTAATAAATGAATGGATCACTAATCCACCTAAATTAGGCGAATCGTGATTTCATGGCTAATTTCACCACTCCTAATATTCAAATTTGTTGAATGTTCTCTTAAGTTGAGAGTTCTGTCATTAAATAGACAGAATTTTTTTTGTACATCTCTAAAGATCTACTATGTATTTCCTAATATTTGTCAATCCTAGCTATTACATTTCTAAGAATATCTCTTATATCTAAGTATTAAAATTATTTACATAAATGTTTACAAAGATTACATTTTTATAATTGAAATCTCTCTAGATATTCCTAACTGAAATCTGTCGAGTCTGGACAAATATGATCCATCTATTGTCCTAAAATTGCTCCCTCAAATTGATGTCAGTCAATCAAGAAGTATTAATTTGTCACTAAAAATTAATGGCGTCGTCGTTCCATGAATTTTATAAATGCATCAGTTATTTGACGATCACTGGATACATGTGGAAGAGTAATAACTCTCTTAGCTGCAGTTTCTCTGGTATAATAACAATTCACTTCAATGTGTTTGGTCCTTTCATGATAAACTGGATTGATAGCAATCTGAATAACACTTGTATTGTCAGTGTGGATGTGAGTGGAATTAAATTGAGGAAATTCACTTTCTGCAAGTAAAACACAAAGCCAAATAATCTTAGAGCAAGTAGTAGACATTACTCGATATTCAAATTCAATTGAAGATTTTAAAACACGGTCTTGCTTCTTACTCTTTCAAGATATCAAGGAGTCTCCAAGAAACATGCACCAACTCGTGATAGAGCGACGAGTATCAGGACATTGATCCAATCAAAATCACTAAATGCATTAAGCTTAATTGAAGAACCGCTATTAAAGAATAATCCACAAGTAGATGTGCTTAAGAGATATCGAATGATGAGATGGACAACCATCAAATGTAGATGACAGGGAGTCTGCATAAATTGACTCACTTGTTGAACTGCAAAAAAAATATTAGGCAAAATAATAATAAGACAATTTAGGCTCCTAATTAATGCCGATACAAAGTTGTATTAGGAAGAAATTCTCCTTCCGCATGATGATACTTCACATTCAATTCTAGTGGAATATTTACAGAGGAAGATTCTTGAAGACCAGGCAAAGTAATTAAATCCTAGGTATATTTGTGTTGGTTCAAAAACACATCTAAAGAATCATAATGAACTTCCAACCCAAAAATTATGTAGGAGTACTAAGATATTTCATATAAAATAAATTCTTAAGCTATTGTTGAAGGCAAATGATTAATGAAGAGTTTGATAATGATATCATCCACATAAACCAAAAAACACAACTTGCAGATATTTTTTTGAAGAAATAAATATGAGTCATATTTGCTCTGCTCAAAAGAGAATTGAAGCAAAGTAGATCAAAATTTGTCAAATCAAACTCTGGAAGCTAGTTTTAATCCATATAAAATCACTTCAACTTGCATACATCTGATGTAGGTGATGAGAACAAATCAAGTGGGAATTTCATATAAATATTTTCTTTGATATCACTATGGAGAAAAATATTTTTGACATCCATTTGATAAAGAGGTCAATTTTGTGACACAATAATGACAATAATAGTTTGTACCATAGTCATTTTTGCTACCAGTGCAAAATCTCCTCATAATCCACAACATACTCTTGTTTGTTATTGTTAGAGTTTCTGACCCGAATTTTATTGATCCGACCCTGAAAAGTTCGCGGTGCGACCCATATTAGAGTTTGGGGGACCTGTATGTTTTTGGACTTAGAATTTATTTGTACGCACGTATTGTATAAGTGAGATTTAGAGGGTTATTTTTGGAAGTTCACATACGTAATTAGGACTTTCGTATTCTCCTTGTATTCCTCTCCATTATAATGAATTTCCTCCTCCTCTACTCATGATTTTTCCCATCAAGGGTTTCCACGTAAAATCTGTGTGTTTTTCTTATTTTTTTATTTTGTGGTATTACTTATTCTTGTCCGTTTCAATAACAATTATCAAGAACCATTAGTCGAGCTTTGTACTGATCAAGAGTTCTATCAGAATGAAGTTTAATGAAATAAACCCATCTAGATCCAATTGGACGAACATTTGAAGGACAAGAAACAATGTCCTATGTGTTATTTCTTTAAGAGCCAAAAGTTCATCCTTCATTGCTTTTTACAAAATTCTTGCTTAGAGGTTTGTGAGTAACCTGTTGGAGATGGTGGATAAAGTAGAAGAAAATTCATACCATTTAGGAGTATAAAACATTCTGGTAGATCGTTGATGAGGGTTAAGAGGAGCAGACCTTGAAGAAATCTCAAATTCTGATTGTGGAGCAGTCTCAGGTGATGAATCTATTTCGGAATGTGGTAAAATTGGCCGATGTCGTTCATACACAAATTCAAATTTGAATCGCTTATAAGAAAATGACAAGTCCTCAAAATTAGGAAAAAGAGGAGAAACATAAAATGACTCAACATGAGTAGGAAAGAAAAACTAATTTTCAAAGAACACAACATTTCTGAAAATACAAAATTTGTTAGAACTTGGATCATAGCAAATAAAATTTTTTTGTCAAGTACTATAACCTATAAAAGCACATTTAGTAGACTGAACAGAAAGTCTAGTACTTTGAAAAGAAAGTAAGTGCACAAAACAAACACAACCAATTGTATGTAAACTATGATAGTTAGGATACTTGTGATAAGGACGATAATATGGAGACTCAAGATTTAACATATTAGATGAAAGTCTATTAATCAAATAGACGGGAGTAGACAAACTTCTACCCAGTACTTAGATAGGATAGACTCAATCAATAAAGTACGGGTGACATCTAAAAGACGAATGTTTTTACATTCAGCAACTCCATTTTGTTGTGGCATATATGGGCAGGATCATTGTGAGATAATTTCTTTGTCAAGTAAGGGAGTATTGCATTCATCAGACATATATTCTCCACCAAAATCAAATCTTAATATTTTGATACATGCAGAAAATTAATTCTCAGTGTAACCAAAAAATTCTTAAACATGAAAAATACTTCAGATCTGGATAGAAGAAAATGCACCCACGTAAGTCGACTATAGTTATCTATGAATGTCACAAAGTACTTGAAATGTGAACGTGAAATAATTGGTCAAATGTCCCAAACATCACTATAAATGACATCAAAATACTTTGTGGCACAATTACCAAAATTAGAAATAAAAAAAGAGTTTTACTTTTGCTTAATTTACAAGTAGAACAATCAAAAAAAGCAACTGAAAAATTATTTTTATTTTCTTATAAATCAGAATTTGATAAATAAGACAAGATAATAGAATTGGGATGTCCTAGTTCCTTATGCCAAACCTCAGTCTTACTAGTTGTAGGAGTACAAGTAAAAGATAAAACGCGAGGAATGAAAATGTGTATAGGAATAATCTTCCAACTTTAGACCCTTTTGTGATTATCGTCCCCAACACCTAATCATGCACAAGACAATCATTACAAGAAAAATTCACTAGTGGAGAGCTTTGGTAATACAAAAACATTCTTGAAAGTTTGAGTAATATTCTTAACTTTGATGATGGGTGAATTACTACCATTGGCGACCTGAATTTGTGAGAGACCATAATACTTACGAATATTTTTTAGCTCAGTAATTGAGTTGGTCATATGATTGGAAGTGCCAAAATCAACAAATTAAAAATTAGATGTAATATCGTTACCTTGTAGCCCCAAAGCTAAAAAGGCTGACACAATCATTTGTTGTACTATTTTAGGAGTAAGAACTTGTTTAGCTGTCGAAGTAGCAAATTGATTGTTAGTTCATATTGAGGATGGGTTATCAGAAGCGAAACCATCTATCATCCTATGATTTTGAGGACATATGGGACAATTCTTAATTATATGCTCGTGTTGCATACAATAATTACAGAACTTCTTACTACAACTGCTCGCAACATAACCATATTATTTGTAACTGTAGCATTGCATTCTGCTCATATTCCTACCCTTTTCTTTTCCTTGAGCAACAAATGCATCAATTTGAACGTTTCTTTTATGAAAGCATTTTGTGTTTAAAGACGTTGCTTCTCATGAAGAATTTCCTAAAATAGGTATCTAAGGAGAAAAACAGGTCACGATCATCAAGTTAGAGTGAACAAGCTCAAATTCATATCGCAATTTCATCAAAAATTATTTTCTCTTGCTTTGCCGTGAACTGCTTGAATTACAGAGACAGATTCAGCAGTTGGTTTAGCATAAATATTAGTAAATTCATCTCATAAATTCTGAAATCCTAAAAAATAATCTTGAATGTAGAGACCTCCTTAAGAGTAATTAGGAAGTTCATGCTCTAACTGAAAGCGTCTCGCGCAATGATCTTCGTTGTAAACCTTTTGTAAATAATCTCAAGTGGCCTTTGTTTTTTTCTATGGCCAAAGATTAAGAATAATAAGATGATCAATGTAAGATCCCATAAAAATTTTAGTTCAATTCAATCTCATATAGCTTGTAATAAGGGGTCCAAGACTTAGAAAAATTCAGCTAAGTGTTAAGACTTAGAAGCATTATTAGCCTTCGAAATTGGATGATTTTATTTTTTATCTTTTTGACCTTCGAATGTCGATTTTCAAGTTGATTCATGATCAAGGATGTCAATAGGTCATATTGGGTGAGTTTTGAAATTTTTGGACTTCGTTTCGGTCATGTTTGGATGGGCAAAACAGCAAGCCAACACAATCTTGATGCGTTGCGTTGGCCACCGTATTGCACCCATCGACGCAATGCGTCGGTGATCACATCGATGGAATCGATGCGCGCGGCGCCAATGCCGGCGCTGGGCAGTTTTTGTGCATTAAATTTTGAGTTTTCAAGGGCATTTAGGTCCTTTTTTCCTCATCCAATTCAGCTAAAACACGAGATTTAATATCCTAAAGGGCTAAATACACTCATTATTCTCAAAATCCTCTCAAGAACAAGCCCTAGGATCATCAAGCTCAAGAATCAAGTCTCGAGAACTCATCACAATCTTCACGAAATTAATAATCAAGGTATGTTAGGTGTTCATCCTTGGGTTTCCTTCCACCCTTGGAGTTCAAGAACCCTTTTTAAGAACTATAAGTTTATTGATTTCATGATTTACATGTTTGAATTGGATTGTGTTCATGTATGTATTGTTGTATGGTTTTCAAATCAAGATTTATACAAGTTTCAAGTGAATTAATTAGCAAGTATGTAAAATTATGTGATCCTCATGATAAATCCTTAAATTGCAAGTTGAATGTTGTAGGCATGATGTTTATATCTTGATGAATTCCATGTGCATTAATTATGCTCCCCAAGTGTTTGATAGAATACCTATGTAAATTAAGTAGTGAATTCATGACATGTTATCATGTGGTCCCATTCATGTACGAGTTCATGCCTCTCAAGTGTTTGACAAAATATATAAATGAATGCATGCATGGTGAATAAGTAATTAATGTAATGCTTTCAAGATTTTGTCATGTTTTACTATTGATGTTATCGAGTCCTGGGGTATTTAATACCCGAAAAACTAGCTGCTTACCTAGAATTACAGTAGCTACAGAATAGTCTCAGAAACATCACGAACAAGTAGTACTCAGTCAGATACAGAACTCAATAAAATTCAGTCCAGTTCAGTTCAGCCTAATAAGCAGTGTCATTCAATTGGGAGTAGGATTCAGCACTGAGTGAACCCAAGGATGGAGGTTCACCTCCAATTGAGGGTGTGATCCTTAGTAGCAGTCTTTGCATTCCAGAATTATGTAGCCAGCGTAGGTTGAGATATCAACCTGCCAGTTGAGGGTTGATAAGTGTTTGCCTGCCAGATGAGGGTAATACCTATCTCATTAGGGCACCTTCCAGATGAAGGTGACTCTTTAGCTTGTTAGTACCCGTGGCACGGTATTAGCACCCTTCCAACTGGGGTTACAGGTTGGACCCCAAATCAGCTTAACATGGGGCATGTCCATTAGATGATACCTCCCACAGTTTCAGTTTCAAACTCAGTATAGAACTCAATTCAGTTCTGCAAAATTAGGACTGTAAGAAACAGTCACCCAGTTATCAATAATACAGTTATCAGTAACCTCAGATATCATTCACTCAGTTATTAGAACTCAGTATTCAATTTTAGTATGATCTCGAATATTATATATATATGTGTGTGTGTGTGTGTGTATGTATATGCACAGTATTGCATAATCAGTATTTACAGCAATTTCAGTTATCCATGTACTCTCATTCAGTTATGTTCATATCATGCAGTCAGTTACTGTTCATGTATATGAGCCTATGCATTTTAGCCTCACCTCATCTAGCATACCAGTACACTCCACGTACTGACGCATACTTTTTTTTTGCGCTATAATGTCTCATATCGTAGGTTCAGACGCTCAGGTTCCTGACCGTACTTAACAGCTCAGGTTATCAGCAGCAGTTATAATGGTGAGTCCTCATATTTCGAGGACAAAGTTATTTATTTCAGCATTCCAGTAGTTCAGTATGTTCAGCAGTCGGAGTTAGTTGGGGACTTATCCCATCAACTTCATATTCAGACAGTTAGAGGCTTTCGGAGTAGACTATTTCAGACAGATGTTCAGTTTTTCAGTATTATTATCAGTATTTAGTATTTGTTTTCAGTTTATGAACCTTATGGCAATCTCAGCCTAATTTTTGCATAAATTCTCAGTATTATTATTATTATTATTCAGTGCTCACAGCAGGTAGCAGTCATGGGTTAGCTTGTGGTCCTTCGGGATTGTAAGCACCGTGTGACACCCAGGGTGCAGCCTTGGGACATTAAAGCCAGTTGACCCTAAAATTTATGTCATTCACCTGAGCATCTTTAACCTTCCATTCATCGAGCTTTGTAGGATCGTTAGAAGCAGGATCAATTTCATCTATATATCTCCGTAATTCTTTTTCGGTGATAAATAATTAAAACTGAAATTCCTAGACAGAGTAATTTTTTTCAGTGAAACGAACACGGAAGCACTGAAACTGATGTGACGACATATTCTTAACTAGATAAGAAACACAAAAAAAAAACACTATTACAAAGTAACCAGAATGACCAAGACTAAAATTTCAAGATCCGTAGGACTGACTATTGACTAACAGTAAGCAGAACTAAAACTTTCAAAAAAATCCTAAAAGAAACCAAAGATGAAATACTAAGAATTAAAGCACTGGAAAGAGAATTCTAATACCATGTAAAGAATAATTTTGGGTCTAACTCAACTCCAAAAGTTAGCTCATGAGGGAAGGATTACCCAAGTCCAGATGAGGAGATCAATTACCCATTATTTTTTCGATGTGAGACACTTAACACTCCTCCGCGGTCCAAACCTTGTTAAATGGAGCGTGGACACTATAACATGGGAGCCCAACATCGGTGAACAAAGAGCCGGAACTGGAATGGATTTGGCTCTGATACCATGTCAATTTTGCTGAATGTTCTCTCAAGTTGAGAATTCTGTCATTAAATAGAAAGAATTCTCCTTGTACATCCCTAACTGTTACATCTCGAAGAATATCTCCTATATCTAAGTATTAAAAACTATTTACACAAATCTTTACAGAGATTACATATTTATAACTGAAATATGTCCAGATATTCCTAACTGAAATCTGTCTGGATAGTTGAACAGATATGATTTGTCTATTATCATAACACTAATCACGTATATTCCTTCAAAGTTTCAAATCGTCGCCTTTTCTATAGCTACACAATTTAACTTGTAACTAGTAGCCGAGGCAAAAAATTAAAAACAGAAATTCAAATAAAAAATAATGTCACACTTAAAGTAAAAACCTATGTCAAGAAAATCAATAAATATATAGTGTATAATATTATTTATTCTTTTAGCATGATGCAATATTTTGGATAAAGCGAATTTAGATTCAACTGAACATCTTTTGCAAAAGTGCAAACGATAGCTCTACCACTATTTGCAACGATCCACTGTATCAATTCACTCTTATCCTCAAGGGCATTAATGTGGCAACAAAAAATATACCTACGTGATCGAACGGGAAAAATTAGATGTAGTTGTTGAAATTTAAGTATCCATTTAGCCATAAAAATTATGAAATGTCGAGATTGGTGGCAATGAAAGATACACCTGATTTTTTAGGATATAATTAGTGAAGGTGAAATTGGTGGATAGTGGGATAGTCAATGAGGCAAGGATTGCTGGCTGTCCGGGGGTGGAATGGAGAAAATAAAGTCAAAAGAGGATTTATGAAACTTATTTTTTTTACTTCCACCTGGGAAATTTTTGCTTTTAATGAACTAGTTTTCTTAGAAAAAATATTTCGACTAACCAAATAATGGAAAAAGAAAAAAAAAAAAAAAAAAAAGGATTCATACCAAACACATCCAAAGAGTGTTATTCTCTTCTTTGTGAGTGAAATGTTGACCAATTAATTAAGTCAATTGAATTGTTTAGTTTATGGATCGGTTTGAGCAGTTTACAAGCAAATCAATCACAATTTTCTCAATTTACCAACACCGCAAAGTTCTTAGATAACAAACTATAAAACATACTCTATGTAATCCCACAATTGAGCGTGGGAAGGATAAGATGTATATAGACAGTACTCCTACCTTTGTGGAGTAGAAAAGTTGTTTCTAATAGACACTCAACTCAAAAAAAAGTTTAATCAAAGCAGTGTAGAAAGAAAGCAAATAAACAATGGGATAAAATAACAAGGTGAACAAAGCAAAGAAGCAACACAGTAGTAAAAAATGAAGAAAAAGATATTTTTCATATCCAGACTCAAACCTGAAACCTATCCCACCACAACCTCTGGTGGTCGCAAAGTTCTTAGATATGCACAAGATATTAAGTCAAATCCTCTATACAGGAAAGTCAGAAGATCCTCTGAATATAGAAATTGAAGAGCTATTAACTCTACTTAATCATCTTGTCCAAGAGGAAATCAACATCAGGAGTGACAACAGCCCGCTTTCCGAGTTCTCCCAGCTGGCAACACTGCTTCTCAGCAGTATTGATTGCAACAACATCTTGAGCAAAAGAGCATTCTACACCAGGAGAAACCTGCAAATAGTTTCTTGATGTTAGAGGAGTTTCATATTGCAAGCTACTGCATATGGATAAGTATATGCTGGAGACCTGAAAAATGTTTGGAAAGCCAAGGGGTAATAATCTGAACAGCAGGAATATTATGATGAATATATTTGCGTAAAACTGCAGGTCTATTTTCCATTAAAAGGGCACAGATCACTTTGCTACGTCAAACTTAAAACGCGAGGTACATGAAAATTGATTCATTACCAAAGCACCAAACACTATCGAGAAAAAGGCTCAAACTGTGCCACTAGGGGAAGCTTAAGAATTATTTGAACCAAAAGTCTCAGTGGAAATAAGGAAGAAAACAAATGGAACAGATGTGACGCTTGTTCTGCTAAATAAGTTGATTGTTTGCATAAGAAAATGCTATAGCTCGGCCCATTCATGGACAGTTCACATTAAACACTCTGAAGTCCTAATATTTTAACCATTTTGGAAGTGTAATATCTTTAAACTGAGAAGAAGAGCTTATATCAAACTTGCTCAAAGCTTCTTGTTCATATCTCTCATCAAAGGTGCAATTCGATAATTTTTGTCTTAAGCAAGGAAAAGAAGTACTCACATTGTACAAGATGTCTCCAAGCTTTAATTTAACTGTTCCACTCTTGTAAACCAGCATTTTCCCCATGCTTCCCGCAGGTAAATCTTGCAAACTGCCTATATTCTTTGTGGTATTATGTCGTCTAGAGATTGTAGAACTGCCAATTATCTCTTTCCCTTTTGCACTGGCAGGAAGCCTGGGAGCACTGCCAGCAACTTCTTTTCCCTTGAGCACGGGTGATGATAGTTCGGCAGCTTTATCACTTCTATCCCCTGGCAATGTCAAGCCGCCAGCAGTATCCCTACCTCCTGTGCTAGCTGGCCACTTGCCTAGGGGTAAATTAGCAGGAAGCTGAAGAAAAAGAATCTGTACATCATCCTTCTTTTCCTGATGACCAAATATCCATATCAGTAAATCTTTGAGAAGAAAATTTTTTGTTTTCCTATGAATATATTCTTGATTTAAAAAAATGAATATGTTTTTGCATTCAGAATTTGCTGCTTAGAGAAGATACCAACCAGTAAGCCAAGCTCTGAAGCAGCATGAACATTATTTTCATCATACTCTGCATTTGCTGCAGCCTTTCCAAATTCAGCTTCATCTAAAATTTCTACAAGCCACAAACAACAGGAATAAATAAAGATAATGTGAAATCATAGCATAAAACAAGAGAAACGAGCACGAGAGTGATAGCATCTCCTGTAAGACCATATTATTCATACTAATAGGCAGTAGTTGTTGCATCTTAAACCACAATAACTTCCATTCTTTATCATAATTTATCACTAAATAACATACATGATTCGAAGAAAATCTCATGCCCAGAAGCAACCCCACTGGCAACTGACAAGACGGACCAAGCTACACTCTTCCAATTGCAGCAAAATAGTCGGAAATCATAAAGAAAGATAGTAGTGCAGTATTTAAAAAGAGAGAAATACTTCCAACGATAAGTGTACTACACCAGGCTAGTATTAAAGAAAAACTAAAGTTTCTCATCTTCAAAGTGGAGAAAAGTTTAAAAGTGGATAGACACAGGGCTTTGCTTTGGTCTACTGGTAAGAGCACAACGCGTGATGTGCAACTTACGCACGCATCACGGGTTTGAATCCCATGGCAGACAAAAGCATAGTTACTTAAGTGAAGCAGGGTATAGGGGTGGCCTCATTATCCACCGAGTTTCACCCATGCACCATTGGCCCTCGGGGATTTCTCGGTTATAGAAAAAACCAGAAGTGGATATACAATTAACTTTCTGATGAATTCACACTTTATGGTAAAACAAAAGAAGTGTTAGTTTCATATGGTAAAATGAAATGGAAAATATAGGGACAAGCTCTAATTTAGATAAATGACATACTTTTAGGGCACACAAAGGAAAGCAAACTAGTCAATTAGGGGAAAAGGGAGTTGGATTATTTTTGCATAATGATATTCCTGTTTATTCAGAAATACCTGGATCTCCAGCATAAGGTCTTCTCAGAGGAAGAGTGGTAGGATAGTTGCTATGATGGTAATCCTGCCAAAAGCATCAAGAAGCAAAAGGGTCAATCAATGAAAGTCGCTTGCTAAATTGCTCGGACTCTCCAAAAATGTTGCCGCACCCATGTTGGATCCTCCAAGAATGCACTATTTTTGGAGGATCCAACATGCACCGCATGACATTTTTGAAGAGTCTGAACAACATAGTCAGCTTGGGAATTGCCATGCATAAAGAGAAGTGATGACAGGAAAATCCATTACCCATGGTTCTTTATACTCTTTCTTCTTCCTTTTAAGTAAAGAATCTGAATTATTGACTGAAATTTCAGCAAGATCTGATCCAGTACTTGAAGGTAAAGTAGGTAAGGAATCAATGTCCATCTTATCATAAGATTCATCGTCTTTCGGAGTACTATCCGGATTGATAGTGAGTTCTTTAGGCTTTCCAACAGTCCTTGTGGAAGTTGGTGATGCTACTCCATGAGCAAATGCAACCGCAACTGCAGCTTTCATTTGAATGTCAATGCATTTGCATAAGGAAAAAAAACAATCAACCATAAACGATAAGGAATGAGAAAACTGCCAATAACTAATATGATGAATAAACTCTCCAGGTGCATATCTCTATCCAGAAAAGAGGTAATCTAACTTTAGTTTCCTCATTCCAATTTTCTTTCCGTCTCTTAATTTTTTTGAAAATTCAATCCCAAATTTCTTTTAAGTTATCTACCCTTGTGTTACTTACACACGCACAGGTCCCTCTTCTAGGTATCAAGTGTGAACTTTATTATAACATAACATGCTCTACATATGTCATGAATTCTACGAATCATTGCTACCAAATACTTCTCCTCAACGCTTATACACTCAAACCAGTATGTTTCTCGGTAGGAGCCATCCAAATGACAACTTCTTTGCATCTACTATGGATGATGTGTCACTTCTTTAAACCAATGATTGGTTATCAATGTCTGAGCATGAGTCAGATAGTGAATGATGAGAACCTTAGTCTTCTAAAGATTTTTAAAAATTAGAAAATCTAGTTTGACCAAGTGCACAAAACATTCTCCTTCTCAGAAATTTCAAGTAACTTATATAATAGCATTTGCAATCTGCAGCACAGAGATGGGTACAATGAGAACTATCTATCCTATTACAGTAGAAAAGAAAAACAGAAACCTTTCATATACCACAAATCTCACATGAATATTGATTCCAATTGAAGGCCCATAGTTATAGGTCTATCCAACATTGGAACAACATTATTTAGGTTTTAAATAATTTTAAAAAAAAGGGTTTAAGAGCTTTGATCACGATAATCGCAGCCCCACCCTGGAAAAGAATAAAATATAAAGAATTAACACATTGCAGGCCACATTAACAACAGAGGATATGGAAGGTCACTACAAGTCAAGATTGTTGAACTCAAAGTGGACGGCCACAAATGATACGAGAATAATCACGGATATGGAACTTATAAGAGTGCATTTGGATCTGAGACTTGGTGTGTGCAATTGAAGTGTAAAAGATGGCCAAAACACACCACAAACAGTCCACTTATTACACTTGATAGGCGCCTCACCCTTGAGGGGTATTATGGACATTTTAGTCTTCATTTTGTAATAGCTATATAAGGAACATGTTAGGGCTTCTCTAGTTAGTTTTTGATGATATTTGTAAGTCTTGTAAGACTTGAAACCCAAAGTCCTCTCTTCCTTAAGAGGCACAACCGAAACTAGGGCATTATACAAGTGTGGAATCACTTGTGTATTGCATTTGCTTGATACGTTGATGCTTGGGAGGTGGAAGCCGATCTTGTGTCATGTAAGAGAGAGGTTTTTGTTGTGTGTGGTCTTAAGGGTCCAAGAGTGGAATAAGCTCTTGGGTTCTTAAAATTACATCTTCAATTGTCTATCTATCTATCTTTTTATCTTGTTGTAATCATGTAGTTTATTGTTCTTGTTATTCAAAACCGTGTCTTCTTGTTATTGTTATCTTATTCATCCTTTTGTATTGTAATCCAGTTTGGATTGGCTGATTTGGCGTTGAAAACACCTTGTATTATTGTCATTCTCTTCTTGTCATTGTTGGCCGATTTGTGTGTTTGTTGAACTCTCAGTTTTCTCTTCCAATTTGTGGATTGTTTTGGGTGTTTTTGATATATATCAAGTTTGTAGTGTATCATTTGGTATCAGAGCGTGGCTTGATCTTGCTTTAACAAGATCAATCTTGGGCTTGAAAGTTGAAAAACAAAAAATAACAAAAAAAGGTGAAGAAGTTGTTCTTGTTCTTGGCCGAAAGTTGGATCTTGGTGTTGTCATGGCCAAAAACTTGTTTGTGTGTCTAGATTTGGTAGTCATTTTGTTTGTCTAGGGTGTTTCAAGTGTTGGTTTCTTTCTCACCAACACTACAAGTGTCTAGATCTAAAGTTTGAGCACCATGAAATGGCTAGTGTTTGTACTCCGAGAAGCTTCAAAAGATTCTGGCACACACATGAGAAGGTGGAAGTTGAATGAGCAGTACTCCAATTTCTTTTATTCCAGGAAACATAACATGTTTGGGAGATTTATAAGCATTGTGACCGTACAAGAAGGAAATAGATCTGTCATTATTATTCCAGAAATATCATTAAATGTAGGGTGGGGAGACATTGCATTTAAGATTGATAATTTCATCAAAGAACATAAAGGATCCTTTATTACAAACAGTTACAAGAAGGCAGATCCAAAGATCCTTTATGTAGACTCAGTCAAGACTAGCAAGTGGCAATCAAAGGAGGCATTGGAAGCCCTAGTCTGAAACAAAAACAACTCTATCTTCGTCTCCGGTGGTGATGTTAATCCAGAAAAAGATTTGCTCGGAAGATGTATAGTTGGGAACTTCAGCGGGGATGAGAAGGAGAAACCAACTCTCACAGATATCAGGAAGTGGGCGGTGAGTACTTGGAAAAATGATTTTGGTATCAATGTATACGAGATGTGGGGGCACTCTTTTCTGTTCGAGTTTCCCAACAAACACATGGCGGAGCATATTCTTCATGGATAGTGGATGTGGAAGCACCTGAAGATCCATCTCGACTAGTAGATGCCGACAGTCGGGTGTTGTACACATCGAGAGAATTCAACATGGGTAAGAGCAATAGGCCTTCCTCTTCAGTTTTGGACAAAAAAGTATTTAAAGCCATCGAAAATCAATGCGGGGATTGGCTAGAAATCGAGAAGGAGACATCTTTGAAGAATCACCTGAAATGGGCGAGAATAAGAGTCAAAGGAGATGGAGGAGAAGTTCCAAAAGAGGTTAAGATAGCCGAAAATGGTCTTACCTTTCACATCCCTATCTGGTGTGAGTCAAAAACCTTGGTGGTCGCCGGAGAAGATGAAGTGATGCAGTCAAAGGACCACTGGGTTAAAAAATCCTACAGGGTTAAAGACAACAGTCCATGCAAAGAAGTAGATAGGCACGTGTAGGGGTAGGCGTTCGGTCGGTTCGGTTTGATTGTTTAATATCAGTTTGATTTATTGGTTTTCGGATTGACAAATGATATCTATAATCAAACCGAAATAAATTCGGTTTGGTTCGGTTTTTACAAATTCGGTTCGGTTATTTTGGATTTTTATTTCAGTTTGAAATATTAAAGTACTTAGCCTCTCTTTTTCATAACTGAGCATTTAAAATTGATGGGTTTTTTTTAGAAAAAATATTTTTTTCAAACCTGTTTTTCATTCCCAAATATAAATAACTATAAATAACTCTACATGGATGAAACGAAATAAAATAATCATAAGCTTAACATAATACATAACGTCATTAATCATTACATATAATATAATCTTGCATAAATAGTCCATAAAACAGTCCAAAGTCACCAAAATAGTCCATAAAATATTTGAGTCAGTAAAATAATCCATAAACAGCCTGCGACGTATGCAAATTTGCTGTTAATTGTTAATTGTGAATGTGAATTACTAAATATTTTATATATATATATATATATATATATATAATATATTTATATATATAAAATAAAATATAATATATATATTATTTATTTATTTATAAAATTTTGATTTTTCGGTTTAACCAAATTTTTTAAAAAAAAAAACGAAAACCAAACCGAAAAACCGAAATTTTAAAATTACAAACCGAATCCGATCCGAAAAATCGAAACCAAAATTAAATTTCGGTTTGGTTTTTCGGTTTAAACCAAAATATGTCCACCCCTAGGCACGTGGATGCCTCTGTACAAGCATTTATTTCAAATAATAATACAGATGGCGAGGGCCCACCAACATGTGGGACAGATGAGGGGCTTATGTTTTCAAATTGTGATTTTTCTGTGGGCCCAGAGAATAGAGGAGCAGCCTTTGAAAAGGGCCCAGTTCTATTTAATGAGGCCTAGATGATAAACCCAGGACACTCTAATGGCACATGCTCTACAAGGATAGATCCGTTGCTCTACAGCAAACCACACAAATGTCCCTTTCTTCGATAGCAGCTCAGGAAAGTTAGTGATAAAATTCCCAGAGGAAGACCTGCCATCCTCTCCAATGAAAAGATCAATTATAGAAGAAGGGGAAGATTACGAAGATGCAGTAGCAATACATTGAAGATGTAGACACACAATCTGAAAGTGATAGAGATCAGCAAGACATATAATTGGTCGATTGTATTGACGATCAGAATTGAAACATAGAAGAGGTTGAACCTCTTAACTCTGAATATGCAAAGGGGGAAAGTGATGAAGAGATGGACGTGTCAATTTGGGTTCATCAAAACATAATCAAGCTAAGCAAGGAGTTCGGGGTAGAATTCCAAGGTTGCAGAAAGGAAGCGTTGGCTCTATTCAAGAAGATCGATAGCAAACGACAAAGGATCGTGAAAGAACCATTGACAAGAGTCATGAAAACTCCAAAACTAAAGGTTCATAGGAGCTAAAAGGACTGGCAATTGACATGAAGTTCCAAAGTACAATGGCTAGAACTAGGGGGAAAGGAAATTCAATTGTATTATGATGGAGACCAAAACAATTTCTTGGAATGTGAGGGGATTAAATTGTAGAAAAAAAAGGAGGGTGATCAATAGTTGCAGGAAACTAAATTGTAGGGGGATGGGGATATAGGAGGCTTAATTCATCAGATATGGGGAAATAGGGGGGTTAGATATGGACAGCTGAAAGCAAGTGGTACTAGGGTTGTGGGATAGCAAGGTTTGGGAAGGGGAAATTGTGGAAGTTGGCTCTCATACTTTGATGTGTAGTTTCAAGTCCAAGACCTATGATTTTAGTTGGCACATGACAGGGGTGTATGCACCAAACTGCAATAAGAAAAGACAAGAGGCATGGTGGGAAATAGGAGCTAGTAGGGGGACATTCACAGGGCCATGGGTAGTTGGGGGAGATTTCAACATAGTTAGATATGCTTCAGAAAGGAAGAATTGCTCTAGAAATTCTGGATACATGACTGAGTTCTCTGATTTTATCGAGGATATGGAGCTGATTGATCCACAATTGCACGGAGGAAATTATACCTAGACCAGAGGGAACAATCTGGAAACCTCCTCCAGAATTGATAGGATTTTATACTCTAACGATTGGGGAGAAAAATTCAAAAATGTCAAGCAAGAGATTCTCACTAGAATATGTTCTGATCATACACCTGTTGTAGTTCAGAGTGGCAGTTGGGAGTACAGAAAGTCCTATTTCAAGTTTGAAGCATGGTGGTTGTAAACTGAAGGCTTCAATGACAAAGTAAAGGATTGGTGGGGCTCTTTTGAAGTAGTGGGAAGGCCTAACTTTATCCTTGCAGCAAAATTAAAAGCTCTGAAGACCAAGTCGAAAGAATGGAGTTCAAGTACTTTTGGGAGCTTGGAGAAAAATAAAACTTGATCCTGAACAAGATTGCAGTTACCGATAGTATTCAACAGACCAGACCAAATCCTTAACTGAAGAAGAGGACATCCAGAAAGTTAATCTATACATGGAATTTAAGGATTTTGCAAGAAGAGAAGAGATAGCATGAAGGCAAAGGTTAAGAACATTGTGGATCAAACAGGGAGATAAAAATACAAAGTTCTTTCAAAGAATTGCCAATGCTCACAGGGTGAATAATCAGATTGATCAGCTGCTAGTTGAAGGAGAAGTAATTGAGGAGGCAGAGAATATCAAAAGAGAGATCATATCCTTTTATCAAAAGTTTTATTCTAAAACTGAGAAGTGGAGACCCTTGTATAACACAAACCAATGTCCTAGCATCAACACAGAAGACCAGCAGGAATTACAAAGATCTTTTGAGGAAAAAGAAGTTTTGGAAGGGCTTAAGGCATGTGCAGTAGATAAAGCTCCAGGCCCAAATGGATACACTATGGGATTCTTTGTCCAGTGTTGGGAGGTCATAAAGGGTGATGTGATGGTTGCGATACAAAACTTTCATTCTCAGGAAATTTTTTAGAAGAGTTTCAATGCAACTTATATAGCCCTTATTCCTAAAAAGAATGGGGCCAAGGAATTGAGAGACTTCAGACCTATTAGCTTAATAGGGAGCATATACAAGCTGATATCCAAGATTCTCACAGAGAGGCTTAAGAAAGTGATGCATAAACTAGTGGATACACAACAGATGGCATTTTTGAGAGGCAGAAAAATTACTGATGCAGTTCTGATTGCTAATGAATGTGTAGATTCCAGACTTAAAGATAAGACTCCAGGGATCATGTGCAAATTGGATATCGAAAAGGTATATGACTACGTAAACTGGAACTTTTTACTTGGAATTCTGCAGAAGATGGGGTTTGGTGAGAAGTGGATTAGGTGGATCAAATTTTGTATTAGCACTGTCAGATTCTCGGAGTTGATAAATGGTTCACCTGAAGTTTTTTCCCTTCACAAAGAGGTTTGCGACAAGGTGATCCATTGTCACCTTTTCTTTTTATTTTGGTAATGGAGGGACTCAACAATATGGTGAAAACTGCGCACCACAATGGGTGGATAAGGGGCTTCAATGTATCAAAGGGACAAAATGAGGCGATAGAAGTAACGCACCTCCAATATGCTGATAATATGCTCATTTTTTGTGATGCGAAGGAGAGTCAGTTGAAGTATTTGAGGATTATACTTATTCTATTTGAGGCTACTTCAGGTCTCCACATTAATTGAAACAAAAAAAAACCATATTTTTCCAATTAATGAGGTGACAAGGATTCAATTTTTGGATGGTATCTTGGGCGGCGAGATAGGCAAGATCCCAACAGTTTACTTAGGAATGCCCTTGGGAGCAAAGAGTAAATCCAAGGAGATTTGGAATGGTGTTCTGAAAAGATGTGAAAAAAGATTAACTAGATGGAAAACTCATTACTTATCAATGGGAGGAAGATTGGTGTTGATCATCTCTGTCTTAGATGCTATACCTACCTATTTGATGTCTTTATTTCCTCTTTCTAACAATGTGGAAAAAAGAATTGATGCTCTTAGAAGAAACTTTTTGTGGCACAGCAACAAGGAGAAAAAAGGTTACCATTTGGTCAAATGGAAAACCTTACTGTTGACCAAGAATCATGGAGGTTTAGGTATCAGAAATCTGAGAAAGCAAAACAAAAGTCTTCTAATGAAATGGCTTTGGAGATTGCCCAAGGAAAAACGAACTTTATGGGGCACTGTGATTACAACAAAGTATGAAAATGGGCTCTGGAAGACTAAAGATGTGAACAGCACTTATGGAACCAGCTTGTGGAGATCAATTAGGAACTTATGGCATGGATTCTCTGAAAGAATTGATTTTAATGTGAAAGATGGAAAGAGGATTCTGTTTTGGCAAGAACCTAATCAATTAGGAACTGGTTAGGGAATGGTACTCTCAAGCAAATGTTCCCTAACATTTTCTTACTAAATCGGCAGCAAGAATCTACGCTACATAAAGTATGGTCTAATCAAGGTTGGAATTTAACCTATAGAAGATTGATGCAAGATTGGGAGATTAAAGATTGGCCAGCTTTTATGGCACGCTAGACCAGTGTGCCAAGGGCTACAGGAAGGGGAAGACACCTTGCGATGGAAATGCCATAGTAAGGGCATTTTCATTGTAAGTTCTGCATACAAGGAATTGAACCAGATGGGTTCTCAGATAAATTTTCTACCTGGAAGCTTGTTTGGAAAATCAAAATTCCACACAAAATAGCTGTTTTTACTTGGCTAGTTGTAAGAAAAGCTGCTTTAACTCAGGAAAACCTATAGAAGAGGGGCATACATTTGTGCTCCAGATTTTTTTTTGTGAAAAGAATGCAGAGACAATTAACCATCTGTTCCTTCATTGTAAAGTGGTGACCCAGCTGTGGAATCTATTTACCAACTTCAGAGGCATTAAATAGACCATGCCAGGAAGAACAGAAGAGGCATTATTATTAAGCTGGAATACTGAGGGGGAAGGCAGCACCAACAAAAGCAGATGGAGAATTGTCCCGGCAGTAATATGGTGGACGGTATGGAAGAAGAGGAATTCTAGGTGTTTTGAAGATAGCAGCAGCTCTATACAGAAGTTAAAAATGAATTGCATTATAAGTTTTTGCTATTGGTGTAGCTCAGAGTATATAGTTGATCCAATTTCTATTGTAGACATCTTAGGATCCTTGTAAGAAGAGATAGGTTCTAGAGGAAGTTTATGTTTTTGCTCTCTAGTCGGTTGGATCATTGATGTAAATTTTGGCCCCCAGCATTATGTGCTGATGATTTATAAACAAAATCAGTTACCTTCGTCAAAAAAAAATGACGACATTGTTGATATGAACTTGAAGTTGGCCGAATCTTGAAGTTGTTGTTCTTGGCCATATGGTGATGTTGTCGTAGTTCTTGAAGGTTATTGTTGTGTTCTTGTTGTTCTTCATCACTTCTCTTATCTTGACCAACTTAAAGTAGCTAATAGATCTGGAAAAGGTGAAGACAGAGTTGGAAGACTTGTTGGTGAAAGGACTTGATCACATCATTCTTTGACTTGACAACAACTTTTTCAATCACTTTCCCTATTTCAAGCACCTTGTTTTGTAGGAACCTAAGTTACTCGGACTCTTCACTTTCGGTGCCGCACCCGTGTCGACACGACACGGGTGTGGGTGTGGGATCCATACCCGATATGGTCAACCGATTTTGAGTACTTTGACCAAAATCGACTGGGAAAGTCCGGACAAATTTAAGAAATTCTATAATCAAAATAAAAGCTAAGATGAAATTGAAGAAAATGGAATACCTTGTATATAGAAATTTCTATGTTATTGCTTTCCTTTATATCTCCTTTCAGGATTTTCTTCTTGAAAAATATTTTCTCCTCAAGTTTTCCATATAATATCTCAAAATTTATATTTTATAACTCTATTTTTAGATATTTAAATTATTTTTCGCCGAATCCCCGCACCCGTATCCATCTCTAGATCCATATCCCCGAATCTTTAAATTGAGACAGTGAAGGATCTGGCCTCTAGATCCATACCCGTATCGGAAACCCGAACCCGAGTCCGAGCAACATAGGTGGGAATAGTACAAGTCAAGTCACACCTTTTGAAGATTGAATTTGAAAAGGATTATAAGACTTGAACTTTCCCTCCAATTTTAATTTCATCCATTCCAAATTGTGAAAGACCCAAAATATCAAAATTGATAATTAAAATTTGTTAAAATCTCGGCCAATTGAAGCGTGACACGTCATCAAGTTTACCGTTCACACATTAATTTGAGCTCAAACTTAGATTACTAGCTTCTAATTTGTTGTTTCTTTAGTCTCGTTTGTTACTCTATTACTAACTTACAGGCTAATATTAGATTGTAAGTTAGTTTTGAAACCGTTTTTCATGTTAACGTTCCTTTGCGTGCTTTATTCTTTTGTGTCGTTGTAAATTCTTGGTTCACCTCTCAAGCATGGAATACAATCAAGCTTGCCACACTTGTGTGATTGAGTGAAGAAACCCGAGAGGCAAAGAACTAAAGTGAGAGTGTGAGGACCTTTTCTTTTACAACTAACTCGTTTATTGTTTTGTAGGTAACTTCCTAAGTCCAATGGAACCCGAGGCTTCAAATGCTCAAACAATGGACAATAATGCCATCAATCTCATTTTGGCTCGCCTTGAAACTATGTCCCGAGATGTGGCTAGGTTGAATGTGGGTGTCCCGAGATGTGGCTAGGTTGAATGTGGGTCTTGAGAAATTAGATACGAATGTGGCATCAATGAGTGGGAGATTAGAGCGTGTGGAAAGCCAAAGGAGTCGACCTTCCACCCCTCAAAACAATTCCCCAACTAATACTCTAGAGACCTTGCACCAAATGCTATATCCACCAGTTGCCACAAATCCAACCAATCTTTACTCCCGAAGCCGAGAACAAGATAGACCAAGCCATCCTCCACTCCACCAAGTCCAACAAGAAGGGCTTGGAACCCAAATACCACCACCAAACCCGAATCCTCTCATCCAAACTCCACTTGACCAAAGACCTCACTATCCAAATCCAATCCCGCCACTACAAGCTCCAAATAGACCCATCCATGTTGACGACTATGGTAGGGGAGGACAACATGATGGTTATGGGCCGTATGATGATGCTTACATGAGAGAGGGAGAGATAAGGGGAAGGCATGGTAATCCGACGGAAGTTCATGGCTGAGAAGGTAGAGTTGGTCATTGGAACCAACAAGGGGACCAAAACTGTGATGTAGTGCTAAATATCATCAAGATGGGGCTTCCAATCTTCAAGGGTGAGAGTGATCCCGAAGAGTTTCTTGCATGGGAATCCGTATGTAAGAGGGTCTTCTAAGTCAATGATCTTACCGAGGAGAAAAAGAGTTGCTATGTGATTGCTTAATTTGAGGGTTATGCTACTACATGGTGGGAGTATGTTAAGCGTTTTGGCAACGTTTTGATTGAGGGGCAACCCCCTCCTTGGTTTCGGTTAAGGTACCTCATGAGACAAAGGTACTTACCCGAAAGATATCAACAAGAACTCCTTGCCAAGTTGTATAACTTGAGGCAAGGAAACAAGATTGTCGTGGCTTACTACGATGAGTTCCAATAACTCATTTTGAAACTTGATCATAGAGGGAAGCAAGTGGGTCACGACATCATTCGATTCAAGGTGGGGTTGAATAGAGATATTGACTCACGTTTGACACTTCATAAGTTCGACACTATTGATGGCATCTTTCAAGCCGCATTGGAGGTTGAAAGGGGGCTCAAAGAGAGCTCATCCATGGCTGTCCAACCCGAGATCACCAAGGCTTCCCCAAAATAGTCCCCAAGGTATGAAGGTAAACCAATTTCACTTCCAATTCCAAGGGATTTCAATGCTTCAAATGTCAAGGGGGCGCATAAGGCTAGTGAGTGTCCAAACCGGAGGAACGTGATCCTAAGGGAGGGAAAATTGTACTATCTTGGGGAAGAAGTAGTAATTGAATCGACTAAGGTTAATGCCAAGCCTCAGGATGGAGAGCAAGAGGAGGTTGAAATGCAAGATGAGGGAGATGGAGAAGATGTGTGGCCGCATGAAGGAGATTGTGACGTGCCTTTGTAAAAGAGTTGACGCCGTGAATTTGTGGTCAAATTCCTCTCAAGATGGAGAGGATGATACAAGTATGATCACGATAATGACACTTTTTGAGTATTTTTTAAGACTAGTCACCAAAGGGCCCTTTTGTCATTTTGTCTATTATTGTAATGTAGTATAAATAGAACATTGTAGGGTTTATTTCTTTAGTTGCTTAATGATATTGAGAGAACACTTCTCTTAGGGAGAGAGAGTCCAAAACCGAAATTAGGGCATTGCACAAGTGTGGAATCATTTGTGTGTTGCATTAGCTTGATACGTTGGTGCTTGGGTGGTGGACGCCTCTCTTGTGTCAATTGTAAGAGATAGGTGATTGTAGTGTTAGTGTTAAGGGTCCAAGAGTGGAATAAGCTCTGGGGTTCTTAAGATTATACCTCCATTTGTCTATCTTCCTATCTTGTTGTAACCATTGGTAGTGTTCTTGTTATTCCAAGCCGTGTGTTGTTGTTTTTTTAATATTATTGTTGTTCATCTTGTTTCTTCATCTTATTGTTGGTAATATTAGTTTGTGGTTGGCTGTTTTGGTGTCGCAACACCTTATAATTAATCTCTTCTTCCTTGTTCTAACTAGTGAATCCGAGAGTGGTCATCAAAAGGGTTCTTGGTTCCTAGAACTTGTGAACTGTTTTGATGTATGTTTCGTGCCTTTCCCTGCCATTCTTGTATCAACAAACACCCCATTGAAAAGCTGAACACCATTTACAACTTTCTATATGCACAAAATTGCACGATGAGAACATCGTACTTAATAAATCTTAATAAAAAAGATCATAAGAGAATGCCAGTGGGATACTGAAATTATCTAATGCCCGCTGCTTTATACAGATTGAAAGAAACAACCAGGTTGGCACTTGTGAAGCTAGGATTCTGGATGCACTAATTAACAAATCTTCTTGCTGTGGGAACTGGTGTGTCCTTCGACAACAAGGCGCTATCACCCAGTGCAACACAGTCTTAAGCTTCACAAGCGCTGACCTGGTTGCTTCTTTCAATCTGAATGACAAAGGGAGACGACACTCTTAGCACATCATATTACCACATTGTGAGTCCCTTCCCCTGTCCAGTACTGCTGTTGGCATGAAGGTAACCCATAGTTTCTCGAGCAACAAGAACACCATCACTGTTGACACAAAGCTTTATCTAGATACACTTACAGGCACCCTAACATTCAGTATCCATCTTCAAATTTGCGTTCAACATTGCATAACTAATAATCAAGTAATCTTTGTATTTCTTAAGAGTAAAAAATGTGTTAGCTTAGTCGACAATAGTGCTTTCAGGCGTAAAAAAAATTTGTTCGGTAGATGGCACTGACTTTTCCCATCTTCCCTCTATCCTGTTCGAAGAACCAGACTTGCACAGTCGACAGACATGTTTATCACAATGTATCTCATGTAAAAACTTGAAGAGTAACACTAAACTGAAGCATCAATTAATGATTCCAGGAGAAGAGAAAGCTTACCTTTTTTCTCCGTTTTAGGCTTCTGTCTAGTCAAGCGCTCCTGATCAGAGGAAAGAAAATAGTTATTGGGAAAAAACTTACTAAGTAGACTAGCTTTGTAACGTTTGTAGTAGACATAATACTACAATGATACAATGTATCAGTATGTATCCATTCTTCTGTTATTCACCTTTTGTCATCCATAAAGTCCTTTTTGCATGGGAAAGGCATAATTACTAACAAATACATCCACTTACATCCTCGATCAAATAATAGACACCACATAAATTCACTTATAATACCATTTTAATCACCCATTTCTTAGTTGTATTTCACATTATATCTTTTTTTTTCTGGGATAACGTAAACTTATTGATTGCAACTCTACTCTAGACTTCATTCATTTTGATTTGAATCCCCGTTATAGCCTTCCCCTCTTCTTCTTCTCCATTCCATATTCACAGGGCCACCCCGCCCAAAAGAATTTCAAAACCACTATTATTTTTGTACACAACTATTTAATAATTTTAGTGGATGTTCCCAAAAGGACACTACTACTTTATAACTACCATCATCCTACTGCAACATTTTCCCTTATTTTGGACTTGAGACTGGCTATGCAAGATCTTAGGTAGGAAGAGTTTGTGTCCGCATAGAGTGAAATAGATTAGTGAGGATTAACATAGTGTTATGGTCCATTGCAAAGTGTCCCACATCGGTACTACAAAGTATTGGTGTGGGGTATTTATAGCCTTGGACTCTCCCACCTTAATAGCTAGGTGTGGTTCTCCTAAGGTTGTAACATATAGCTAACTCCAATTAGTTTGAAAGTGAGACACAGGGTGTGTTCAGTATGATAGAAAATGTTTCCTTCGAAAATATTTTTTTAGGAAAATAAGAGGTTTCATACTTATGTTTTTTGTGTTTGAGCAAAAAAAAATTATCCTAAAAACATTTATATATAAAATATAGATAAATACTATTGGAAGGTAGGGAACGATAGAAGAATGTGGAGTGGTGGGAATGCTGATACATGGGCAGGGATGAAGATGGGGCGAAGGGTGGAAGGATCACAAGCAATGTGGAATGCCACTTGGGGAACTTATTTTCCCTACTTTAACAAGAAAATCATTTTCTTCTGTTTTAAATTACTTGTTTTCCGTGAGAAAATATTTTCCATTTTACTTGGCCCTATACCAACAATAAATATTTCATTTTACTTGTTCATTTAGCAAATTAAGAGAATGTTTATTACTCTCTCCGTTTAAAAAAAAATGACCTACTTTCTTTTTTAGTCCATTTCAAAAAGAATGACCCCTTTCCTGTTTTTTGGCAGTACATTAATTTCAACTTTCCACATGGCATGTTTAGGACCACAAGATTAAAGGGCATTTTGGTACATTTACCAGAACTTTAATTTAAGGTTACAAGATTCAAAAGTTTCTTTATTTTCTTAAACTTTGTATCAAGTCAAAGTAGATCATTCTTTTTTAAATGGAGGGAGTACTTTTTTCCCCATCATATCCTTAATATTAAATAACTACATAAAAGTACTACCAGTTAAATTTGGAGTTCTAAAGCATCATTAATAAGGTAATTTAATAAAATATACTTCTATTTAAATTTTTCTTAAAGAGTGTATCAGATCGACAGGAGTCAAATAAGGTAATTTAACAAAATATACTTCTATTTAAATTTTTCTTAAAGAGTGTATCAGATCGACAGGAGTCAAATAATATGAAACCAAGGAATTATATAAAAGGAAAATTATTGAAATCCACAATGAAGCACATGGCTTTAGCATACTTCAAAGTGAAGTTACTAAAATAAACACAATAATTATAACTCTACTTCTTTTGCATACAATTTAATATAAATACTTTTTTTAATCATAAAATGATCTCGTGATTATTATACTATTTAAAAAAAAAAAAAAAACTAAAGGAGCAATAACAACTACAAAGTGAAAATGGAGGAGTGAATAATTACATTGACTTTGCGTAGAATAGCTTCAGCAGCTTCATTATCATTAGATTCCTCATTTCCATTCCCTTCACTGCCAGAAAAAATAAATAATAATGTAACAAAAACTAACAAAAATTCAGAATTTAGGGGAAAAAACTGTAAATGCCAAAAATAAAAAATAAAGAGTTGAAAAATGAATAATTACGTTTTAGGTTGAACAGAATTTTGCTTCTTTCGACGGGGAGGTCCTTTTGGAGCAAATTTCACCTGGAAAAAAACAGTTTAAAAATTAATAATTTAGTACCAGAGGAAAGATATTTGAAGGATAACGGAACAAAATTTGGAAAAATTTTAAAACGTAACACAAATGAATAAATAGAAATAAAAGACCTTTCTAGTGCTGGAAGGAGGAGGTAAATTCGGATCCATGTGTATTTTATGTAGAATTTGAAGGACTTGAAGATAAATTGGTGAAAATATTGATGAGAATTGAAGGATCTAAAAATTGGTGAAAATATTGATGAGAATTGAAGGGTCTAAAAGCAAAAATTACAGAAGGATCTGCAAATGATGGTGAAGAAGAAGAAGAAAAAGAGGGGGAAAAATGGTATAGATGAGATTCGAACGCTTGACATTATGGATAAAGAGTGACACTACAACCATATGACCTCTAGGCAACTTATAACCCTAGATTGGAAAATAAAATATCTACCGCATCTCTCAAAATAAATTTATTATGCTAAATTAAGTTAATTTATCCTTTTTAAATTAAGGTGGTTGACTGATTTGTTTAACGGTATTTTCAAGACTGTGAGAATGCTTGAGGCTTGGAGATAAAGTACGATGATTCTATTATATAAAAACAAGGGTGACATTCAAAGTTGTAACAACTATAGGGGTATTAAGTTGTTGAGTCACACTATAAAGATTTTGGGAGAGAGTGGTTGAGCAGAGATTGAGAAGGGTCGTGTCCGTTTCGAAAAATTAATTTGGATTTATGCTTGGTCGCTCGACGACAGAGGCAATTCACCTGGTGAGGAAATTGGTGGAGCAGTATAGAGAAAGGAAGAGAGATTTGCACATGGTATTCATCGACCTGGAAAAGGCTTATGATAAAGTCCCGGGGAGGTTCTTTGGAGATGCTTGGAGGTGAGAGGGGTTCCAATGGCGTACATCAGAGTTATTAAGGACATGTACAATGGAGGGAAGACCCGGGTGAGGACCGCGGGAGGAGACTCCGAGCATTTTCTGATTTAGACAGGGTTGCATCAGGGATCCACTGTTAGTTCATTCCTTTTTGCATTGGTGATGGACGTGTTGACGCTGAGTATTCAAGGCGAGGTGCCTTAGTGTATGTTATTTGTGGATGATGTAGTGCTGATTGATGAGGCAGGGGGTGTGAATGACAAATTGGACGTTTGGAGGCAAACCCTTGAGTCTAAGGGATTCAGGTTGAGTAGGTCCAAGACGGAGTATTTGGAATGTATGTTTAGTGACTTGAGGTAGGAGGACGAAGTGGTGGTGAAGTTGGACTCCTAGGAGGTTTGTAAGAGGGATAGTTTTAAGTATCTTGGGTCTATGATTCAGGGGAATGGTGAGATTGATGAGGATGTCTCTAAACGTATTGGAGCAGGTTGGATGAAGTGGAGGCTCGCCTCGGGAGTGTTATGTGATAAGAAGGTGTCCCTTAAGCTTAAAGGCAAATTCTATAGAGTGGCAGTCCGACCGGCCATGTTGCATGGAGCGGAGTGTTGGCCAGTCAAGCTCTCCCACGTCCAAAAATTGAAGGTGGCGGAAATGAGAACGTTGTGTTGGATGTGTGAGCTTACTAAAGGGGACAGAGTTAGGAATGAGATTATCCGGGAGAAGGTGGGAGTTGCTTCTGTGGAGGACAAGATGTGGGAAGGAAGGTTGAGATAGTTTGGGCATGTGATGAGGAGGGGCACGGATGCCTCAGTGCATAGGTGTGAGAGGCTAGCTTTGGATGGCTTCAAGGGGGGTAGAGGTAGGCCGAAGAAATACTGGAGGAAGGTGATTAGACATGACATGGAGCTGCTTCAACTTACTGAGGACATGACCCTAGATAGGAAGGTGTGGAGGGCGCGGATAAAGGTAGAAGGCTAGTATGAATGTGTGGGTTGTAGCAAGTAATCAGGAGAGATCTTATGTAGCCGGGTTAGTAATCCTAGGGATGTGTACATAAGTGTCTTTGGTATGTGAGTGTATGTTACTACTAGGTGGGTGTACTGTTTCTTATTTCTTAGTTCCTATTTTCTTATTTCGTGTTGTCCTTATTTCTCATATTTCATATTTCTCTGATTTCTATTTTATTATTTCTTATTCCTTATTTCTGTTATGTCATCCATCCCCTTGTTTACTATTCTTTATCTTGAGCCGGAGGTCTATCGAAAACCATATCTCTACTTCTTCAGAGGTAGCGGTATGGACTGCGTACATCTTACCCTCCCCAGACCCCACTTTGTGGGAATACACTGGGCTTGTTGTTGTTGTTGTTTTTGAGCGGGGTGGGGAGTATTGTCCATCCAATATTCAGTATCTGTATTGGAACTTGAATAATTTAAATTCGCGCTGGGTAAGGCCATTTTCGAGGGTAGCATTAACTAGAAAGGGCATTGATACATCCTCCAAGTGGGGTTAGGAGAGGTGAATGTAAACAGACGTTGTTCCTACCCTGTAGAGATAGAGGAGTTGTTTTTGATAAATTATTGGCTTAAAATAAAGCATATTCAAGTAGTTTACAAAAGGAAATACATGAAATTAAGAGCAGTAGTTATAACAAAATAATGTGAAATGAAAAGCACTACAAAACATAGAGAGGAATGAATAGTATGACAGCAAAATAATGCTATGCTTGAAGCATAAAAACATATGTGATGCCTGAAGAACAAGAACTATGAGAATAATGTTAATACCATCTATGAGAATGGAGGTCAAGTACGAGCAACCAAGTCTCTCATTGATTAAAAGGAGGACCTTTTTCTACAATATTGAATTATCTTCTATTAGCATTATTAAAAGATAGTAAAGGAAGTAACCTTTGCACAGTAAAACAATGGGCGATTTTACCCCTGGCCCACCCTCACTTCCGCGCACGAGAGATATGTGAGACATAATTTAAATCTAATTTTATAGAAATGGACTTGAAAAGCAAAACAACGGGTCAATTTACCCCTATCCTCACTCGCGAAATATACATGAGACGTAATCTAAATTTGATTTTACAAAAATATACTTGCAAAGCAAAATAACGGGACAAATTTACCCCCTACCTCACGCGCAAGATATATGTGAGACGTAATCTAACTTTGATGTTGCAATTTTCTTTTGGTATTTCGAGCTTATCTGAAATAAATGTTCAAACATACTTACCCATATTTATGATCAAATTCATTTTTCACGTTAAAAAGCTAGTCAATACAGTTATTGTTATAATCATTTCTGATCTTGACTTTTACTACCCAACATTGTCATCTTACCGATATATACAGGTTTAAATGTCTCGTCAACATACCGAAAATTCTCTCTTCCTTTTCGAAAGGTCTTTTCCTTCTTTTGAGTTTTAGGCAACAATTTTGTGCAAAATCTAAAGTCTAAACTTTCAACAACAAATACATATAGTGGTGTAACTTTGGAGAGCGATCAATTACAACTATCTTTGTCTGGTCAAAATCCCTCGAGAACAGTGGCTACCACGATGTAAAATTACTTGTGGTAAGCTATTTACTCTTTTATTTATGTTCAGTATGGAAATTATTTATTTTGTTCGAACGTATATACTCCATTAATGAACTATAGTTAAATGATAAAAATTGATATATATCATGGATCTGTTATCTTGGTACGATAATTGAGTACAAGAAACCTTTGTTATTTTATTTTTGCTTTGTCTGAAATAATGAAAGCCATTCTTATATTAAAATAAAATAACTTCTCATGAGAAAAAACAAAAGAGGATTATTATGGTTTCTCTCCAGTCACTTTTTCTTATAATTATCTTTTACCCTCATTTATTTTTATTTGTCATTTATTTCTAAAATATATTTTCAATTTTTGACATATGAAGAAAGGATTTTTTTTTTCTTTTGACATTAATTGCTTATTTTTCAAACAATTTCCAAGATATAATACTCTAAACGTCGATTAATAGAGGTAGTATGGTAAATAGTCATATCAATAACTGTTTAATGTGGCAACTAAAAGTGAAAGAAGAAAATACCTTTTATATACTTGCTTCAACTAATTACTCTTGTACATTATGATTAATCTTTAGTATCAAATTTAGATGAAGTGAAACTTGAAAATTGTTTATAAATGTTCAATATCACAAGTTTGTGAATAAGTTAAAATACCTAACAAGTGTTGGGACAAATCATTATTTAACATACATAGTAAATTAGTAAGTCAAAGAAAAATGTATATATGCCAGCTCAATTTACTTTAGCGCACTTTTTTTTTAAAAATGCTTGTTCAGTTTACAATTATATAATTCACTCTTCAATTTGTTTTTCTTTTCTATATCAATAACTAAAAGGCGAATACATAGGGAGACAAATATTGTACCCTTATAATTTTGAGAAGAGGGAGCTGTCCCAATACATTAATGCTCCTACAAAAGCCATAATTAAGCACAACACTTACTAATTCTTAATTCTAATCTATTTTGAGGGTAACTACTTTCACTTAGAATTTGGTGTTCGCTTCATATTTGTTTAATATGAATATTTTCCGATTTTCTTTTTCCTTTCTCCAGAATTTGATCCATTTTGTTATGGAAGAGCTCTAATACAGTTACTGCTATGAATATTTTTAGGCTTTGCAGATTTATTGTGGTAAAGGGCTAATGTGCAACTTCTAACAGTACGCTTTATCAAAATGGCACGGCCAAGCATCTTGCCAGCCGTTCCGGCCTTGGAGCTCATTCACATTTGGTATTTCAATGTTATAAACCCTCTTGCAGTGTCTTCCCTTTGATTTTGATAACTTTAATTAGTTGCCACAATATATACAGTAGCATGTTTTTTTAAAAAAAATTAGTGCCGTGCTCATGCTCCTTCCAATTAGTAACGCTTAATCGAAGAACCAAAACCACACCAATAGTCAAGCAATATATTAGACCCTTTTCATTCCAACTATGTCTAATCCAAGGCATCAAAGTGTATGAGCTTCTTTCAACCAGACTATCTTTTGAAGAATCTTCATCTATTTGCCCACAATTAAGCTGTGAGGGATCTTCAGATAGCGCTGATGTAGTGAAACATGTCACAAAGATAAAACCCAAATCATAGCAAATCTCAAGATAAAAAGCACTTTAGAACAGTTGTAAACTAAGAAAATGTTCATCTATCAAATGGTAAGGAATACTTCTTTTTTTAATTTGAAAAGGAGAGGAACAGCCTCTCTACTCTGTGTGTGTGTGTGTTGTGGGGGGGGTGGGGGGGGGGGGTGTTAAAGTCTGCATACACTTTACGTTGTAGGATTATACAGGGTATGTTGTTGCAGATATGGAAGAAGAAGAGCACACAAACAAAAGTAGATACACACACATACATCTACAATAACAACAGAGCCAGTGTATTACACCCCACAAGTGGGGTTTAGGGAGGGAATACAGACCTTACTCCTACCTTGAGAAGGAGGTTGTTTTCGATAGATAGACCCTCGACTCAAAGAATGATTTAAAAAAAGAGAGGCAGCAACAACAAGCAGAAACCGTAAGATAATAAGATAACGAGGCTAAGGAAACATGATGCAATGGTAACCTAAGAATAACGAAAAACAAGGACAATACTAAACACAGAGAAAGGAAAAGAAATATGCCCGACTACCTACTAATACACACGCATCTACAATCAAAGTACTGGATTTGAATAAAAGATCAATCCTGACTGAAAAGAAAAGGTTCAGAAGACACTTCTACCAAAGAAGGTACAGAAATATGTTTACAACATATACTCGAGAAAGCCCATATACATGTCTCCCTCCATTTGATTTTATGTAAAGGTGCATACAACATGGAGCTTGTGACATCTCTGTGGCGCTAAATCATGCTATTAGAGTAAAGCAGCGAGTTTATGTTATCAAGATGATAAAAATTGTCGCTCTTTTTAAAAGAGACTAAAAGAAAAGACCATGGAAGAACAAAGGATGTTATTAACCTTCTTTGTAGTATGACAAAAACTATCCTGCTTAGCCACACTGTCCATATTCTCAACGACTTCACAACCACAGTTCTATCTCAAAGCATCAACCAGTCCAACACTAAGTTAATGCTAGCCTCCAACAACAATAATACACTCTTCCCGCTTAATAAATAGCTAAAATCAAATGATAATAAATCATCTCTTCCCCCCACTACAACACAAAAAACTTAATCCACTACTGCCAAGGGAAAAAGTAATACACGACTCAAACAGGAAGCATTCATACAGCCCAACTGTGTCACCCCTAGCCTTCTCTTTTCATCTGTCTAATGAGCTAAATAATCCCTCTTGGTGCTGAAATCTAGTTCTTAAAGAATAACCAAGTAAATCCAACAAGGTCACATTTACACATCTAAACTATAAATGAGGATAAGCAAATTTCTCACACACAGCCCCGAACAGGAACGCCCAATGCACTACAAGAATCTTTTCCTGTCACAAGACATCTGGAAAATATATCAGAATGAAATAACAAAGAATTAATCCGGAGACATGTGAACATAATAGTCATACTATCAAGTCACATACCCTGAGGACCTTCACATCTTGAAGATGCATCACCTTCTGGAGAGAAATAGCAAAGGCAAGCATCAGGCTGCTGTCTGATATTCGCTCATAGTTAAATTAGTTTAAAAAACTAAGAGAGAAAACCAAAATTGATGAGCAGTGAATGTTAGTCGAGAAAAGACACAACACAAACTGTCAGTGATCAGTCATCAAGAAAATCCAACAAAATAATTAAATAAGTTCGAAATCATATGCTAGGCAGCTATGACAAAAAACCAATGTTTGACATTATTAATATCCATAAGGCACCAAATTAGCTGCTCCAACTCAGACTGAACTCCTCATCTCTCTGCAAACATCATAATAGTACAGCAAGGTTAAAGATGTAAGTCCGAAACTTCCAACAAGTAAGACATGGCAAGAGGTAAGAAATCACGTGAAGTGCTCCAACAAATCAGCCTGTCAAAACATGGCAACATCAACAAAGGAGAAACATTAAGAACAAATCACCATGCCTTCACTTCTTTAATGCATTAAACTAAATTAAAATAAAGATTTTTCAAACTAGAGGAAAAAAGAAAAAGAACAAGAAATCTCAAAAGAAGTCAAATTCCAACAAATGTAATAGGACCTAATTCTAGACATAGATACTTGTCCATGTAGAACAATGTGAGATGAACATGGCTAACAAAATTAGTTTACCTACATTCTAATTCCTCTTCACCAATTCTTTTTCTTCCACGGGGAACTTAGTGGAAGTGGAGGAAGAGTTAAAGAAATGGTCACAAAAGATGTAGAAAAGATTAGATACTGAAAGCACTTAAGGGTATGCGTAATACACTCCCCGCCCCCAACCCCAAAAAAGGGGAGGGGGCATTAAAGGAGGAAAACAGTGAGTTATCATCAGCTATGAGTCTGTGGCAATAACAAATCAAGCTGTCTCAGGGTCAGTGTGATTGTATGAGTGTATACATAAGAGGTGAAAAGCGCTACCTAAGCTGTACACAAAACAAAATGTTGCAAATGTAACATTTCCAATACCTTGTACTACACGCAAATACAAAGCATCATCATTTCATCTCTGACATGAACTTTTCATATTCTGCATCTGTACCATAGGGAGTTTTGTCTGCAGATGGTGGAGCTGGAGGCGGAGGTGCAGGTGCAGGTTCTGGCGGATTTGAGGCCCAGGGAACATTGCCCATGCTCTGTGAATGATCTACATTAGACTGTGACAAAGTTGGAGGAGGTGGTGGCGGTGGTGCCATGCCATAATACGAAGGATAGCTGTACGAAGACATTGGATATGCAGGTTGGGGTGGCATAGCAGTAACAGAATTTCCATAGGTATAACTGGGAAGAGATTGAACAGGTGCATGAGATTGCACTCCGGGAGGATAACTTTGTTGCGTTTCGCCAGACGACGTGTAATTTTGCTGGTTTTCACCAGAAGAAACTGTCTGAGTTTGGACACCAGAAGATGGTGTTGGCATTGGTGGTGGAGGATAATGTGCACTATATGGAGGAACAAATTGACCCGGAGGAGGAGGAGCATACATGGTTGAGCCAGGAGGAGGGTAAGCAGCATATGGTGGAGGTACAGTTGGTCCCCAAGGAACTGGAGTCCCGGGATAGCCACCCGGGGGAGTAGTGCCAATGGGACCACCTGCTGCATAATGCTGAGAAGGATAAACTCCGGCAGCCTGATTAGGAGCAGGATATGGGGGCATTGCTGGAGCAGGAGGACCTGGAGGCACCGTAGGCTGAGGGGGTTTTCCCGCAACTCTCACAGCAATAGTTCTTCCATCAACACAATGACCATTCATTCCAGCAATAGCACTATTAGCTTGTTGAACATCTGCATACTTAACAAAGCCATAACCTTTACTCAAACCACTAAGACGATCCTTAATAACTTTAGCCATCACGATGGTACCAAACGGAGAGAATAAATTAATCAAACCATCATCTTCCATAGTAGGGGGAAGATAACCAATATACAAGTTCGTCTCGTCAAATTCTTTTGGCTTCATTAAATTTGACCCTAATCCAGGGTGTGAAGAGGTACCACCACCACTCGCATTATTACCGCTAGCCCAAGGAGGATTACTGCCCGCGCTTCCAGGACCAAGAGCAAGAGTTGCCGAGTTCTGCTTAAGAGATGATTCAGGAACCGTCCCTCCCAATTCCGCCAAGAAGTTCTGATACTCGTCATCCATTTTCTTTCCAGTAGTATTTTTCACAGGACAATCTATAGTAGGATGTCCCCCATCACCACATATCTTACAAAGCACATCACTTTTAAATGTGGTGGTTCGTGAAGGACAAGCATACTGCCTATGACCTGGTTCACCACAAAGCCTACAAAACTCTTCGTCCCTAATCGTTCCATTCAATGCCGCAAGTTCCCTAAGCTGCTGCCTCTTATGCTCATTAAGTACTTCATCAACAGGCTGCAATAACTTCTCCAACATAGCCGCAGCCGCCTCAAGAGATTCCTGTGTATCAGCTTCCACCAACACATGTAAATCCTCGTTCTCAGCCGGGTCATGTTTCAAATTTCCTTTCTGTTGTAACCTTCCTTCTTTAACCGACCCTTTCCCTCGTATCACAATCTTCGCTCCCGTCTCCTTCTCCATCCTCTTCTGCGTATTCCCTCTCGGCCCAATAATCAACCCAATAAAATTATAACCCGGATACTCCTTCATCGGAATATAAAGCTTCTTCTGAAGCTTAGGAGGTCTATAATCAGCCGGTGGCTTAAAAGCCGGATTCTTCTTAATTATCTGAGATATAATCTCTTGTCTCTCCCTATTCAATTTCTCTCTTGCACGATACTCCCTCGTATTAATCCTCACTCCCATATTATCATAAATAGGTTCTGGTGAAGGCGATCGAGCTCCTTCAGGACGATCATCCAATGGCAAACCAGATTGCAATTTTCGACTTATCTCAAGTAATCTACTATTAAGCGCTTGTACTTCAGGATCGAACTCAATACCTCCCGCAAAATCTTTCATAAAATCAGGTAACTGAATCAACGGCTTCGGTTCATCATCTGCCCACCTCGATTTCCTCTTCCTCCCGGTTCCGCTTCCATCATTTCCTTGAGTAGTGCCAGTACTGTTACTGTTACCATCCGTGCTTGAATCTGTTGGAGGTGGGTCCCATCGACTCCGCCTTCTTCGTCTACTCGTTGTCTCTTCTTCCCCACCCGATTGGTCTCTCTCGGCTGTACCGGTACCACTATGAGTGTTGGTTAACCCATTTCCCGACAATAATGGCTTATTAATTGAAGTTTCAAGCGAGTTATGAATGTTTGAATTTGAGTTGTTCAGCTCGGCATTTTCACGAACCGGTGGTGGGGGATCCTGAGCTATGGTTTGTGAAGGGTTTTGATAGTATGAATCTGAAGAATTTTGAGGCGGCGGCGGCGGAGGATACTGTTGGTAGGAATTTAGGGTTTCAGATTGGGAATCCATTTGGGGATTTTTGGAAAAAGAGAGGGATTAGATTTGTATAATAAGAAATGTATGAAGGATTGTGTGGGAGAGGGTGCGTGTCTGTGAATCTAGTACAAGTTTAGATTTGTATGAAAATATGGTGGCTTGAAAAAAGGGCTCGGATAATGACAAAGTTGGGCTTTCTAAACTAATTGGGTCCAATTTCTTCGGCCTTAAATCAATCTAAAAATTATACAAACCCGCAACTTATGTTTCACTTATTACAAAAAATTTCATCTCCTTAGACATATTACATAAATCTCACTTTTTTAGTTTCCCTCTATTAAAGTACATATATATTCATATCTGCTTTTCTCTCAAGATTTTTTCCCTTTAAAAAAAGGCTACAAGCAAGAGTCCGTTTCCATGTTTGAAATCAATCATGTTTGACTCCAACTCAATGGCATTCAATTTTAACATAATCTCTTTTTATCATTCTAATTTTTTCGATTTTGAGGTTAATAATTTTATTTTTATATTATTGAAATTTGATGATTTCGAATGAACAAATTGTTACATGTTGTGATTAAATAATTTTTTGGGTTTCTACTTTACCAAAATATAGCTTTTATATCTGGGTTTTCCTTTTTTCTTTTCAAAATTCTCTATTTCACGTACAAAATTACATAGTACTTAATAAATAGATGATTCTCCTTTTTTTAGTTTAGAATTAACTCAGTTAGAGTATAATGAACCAACAAATTCAGTAATTGGGTTTGTTCCCGGAGTATTTGATTACGAGGAACCTAACTTTGTTGAAAACAGATCAAAAAATCGTAACGGTATTTAAAAAAACATTTAAAAATAATATATATGTATGTGGTACGAGACTTTTTGTTAAATGATGAATAACGTATAGTACTTACATATGTTGTTATATACATAATTGTGGGCAGTGATGTTTATGTTTATATATACATTGTTCTGTTATGTATATATTGGTATAAATAATTACAATACATAACAAACTGTTTTATATATATTTTCTTATACATAATAAATTTGGTTGTTAACGTTGTCCTGTGATATCTTAGTATATTGAATTTGAGTTGTTTTGTTAACAACAACATACACAACAAAATAAAATTGAAAATACATCAAACAAATATGGTAAAGTGAAGAAACTGATATTTATGCCTTCGCAATAATATCCAACTTAAATTATTTTTCACAAAAAAAAAACTTAAATTGTTCAATAAAACATTATATAAAAGTAGAAAATGATAATCGAGTAATTAATCAACAAAAGTAGAGGAAAATTTTAAGTTACTACTCCTTTGTAAAAAAGTTACAGGAACGCCTATTGTGACCCTCATTCCTGCATCGTCCACAACGATTTGTGCTTGATGAAAGACTTTCGCTTGATTTCTTCTTTCTTCCTTTTCTAGGCTTTCCAGTTGTCTTTTATATATCGGTGTATCATCGAAGGACATAGCTGAAATAGACAAACTAAATATAATTAGTATATCTAATATTTTAGAAGTTTTTTACTACACATATATGTTTGTATATATATAGTTCGATTATGTATATATTGGTATAAATATTTACAATACATAAGTTGTTTTCTATGTGTTTTCATTTACATAATAACTCTATATTTTTAACGTTGTCATATGTTTTATATATCAACATATACTGATGATATGTATATGTTGTCCCTAAATAAAAATTATTCAACAATAAAAATTGTTCCTGAATAATTATGCAAATGGTGTGTTGAAAAAAAAAAACAGACAAATATATACATAGCTGAATTTTGCAAATACACATCTCTGACTACAATTTTTTTTCACCTTTTACAAAACGAGAATAAAAAAATAAAGATATAAATATACATAAATAAAGTCAAGAAAAAGAAAACAATCATTAAGGAGAGAATATACACAGTAATAAATGGGAGATAAACTAGAAAATAGAGGAAAAACAAAGGAGAATTAAGGATTAACACATTTTTTTCTTCCTCCATTAAAAGTAATAGAACACCATTTTTTCTTCCTTCAAAATTCAATTAACAATAATAATAGAGAGAGTGAGCAATCATTAATAAAGAAGAAACTACAAGAAGAAGAAGCTATCCACACAAAAAAAATCATACATTACAATGAACAGACAGATTTTTTCCCCTTTCTTCTTTGCCATGGATAGCACTAGTAACAAAATAGAGGAATTTCTCCATTAACATAAAAATCTACACCCATTAGGTTATATATATCTTGGGATTTATGTTATTTATATAGAATTCCTCAATCTCTAATTCAGCCGCAATTGCATATATCAACCTCAAACACAAAATATTTTCAATTATAATTTTGACACCTTTTGTATCGTTCTTATTGTATTTTCGGATTACCAGACACCTAAATGCCTCCAAAAGAATTACAATATTCATCTTTTTGAATAAAAAAAATTAGTTTTTTTTTGCAAGAGATGATAAATTAGTGATTACATTGTTTGTGATTTCTATTTTTTGATTATTTTTTTGTTTATGTATTGTTGTTTTCAAAGTTTGAAATAATATAGCTATTACACAAATTAAGGGATGTAGTAATTCAGCATTAATGTTGTTGAGTTAATTGCATGCTAAATTGAAGGAAGATCAGTTAATTTTCTATTAAAACGTCATAATTAGATTTTCATATACATAGGGTCTTATGTATATAATGGCTGAATTAAGTAAAATAATCGGAAGAGAGAAAAAATTAATTAAGAAGATGGAAGAGAAGATAAATATGTTTAATAGGGTTGGGATTTATGTTATTTAGCCTAAATCAATTGGGTCCACTTTCTTGGGTATATTAGTTGGATCAGTCGCAATGAAGATAATACTTGAAAAGGGACTACGAGTTATCTTGTTCGAGTAATATTTTAGTATTTTGTAAAAACAAAATAAATACCGACATTTTGAAGTTTAATATAATTTTATTTTAATATTTTGTATAATTATTGTAAAATTTAATTTTCAATCTCTCGAGAAACATAATTAGCTCCTCATACGTTCAACAAAGATACATAATTAGTTGTGTTTTTTGTAATTACTTTGTAAGAGTGAGGATTTATGTAAATATGGTAAGTTAAGGTGTATGTTTATGTTATTTTTCCTTCTATTTTTCATAATAAAGTGTTTAAACCAATTGGGCCACTTTTCTTGGGCACACTGGATTAGTCACAACGGAGATAATACTCGAAAAGAGGCTATGAATCACCTTCTTTGAGTGTATCTCTGTTTTCGAGTGAGAAGAATGTTTAAACCAATTGACCTACTTTTCTTTGGCATGCCAACTGAATTATTCAGAACAAAGATATTACTCAAAAAGGGACTACGACTCACTTTCTTTGAATAATATTCTATTTTTAGAGAGGAATGTTTAAGGATGTTTTACATAAATCCTGACTAGTTTATCCATAGTTACATCCGATCCTATTTTTTTCTAAAATTTCATAAAATTTTGATTATTTAATTTTCAGATACATAATATTAAAAGAGATACAAGATTGATGTTATATATTAAGAAACAACTAATTCTCTTTAATTATGGAAAGTAATGGTAATTAACTCATTTAAAGAGTAATTTACTCCAGGGGTCTTCTAATTAACATCTAAATATCCACAAAAAACGACATTAGTTAATAATGCAACTTTTTTGAAATATTCTTTTCCATATTCTACTTTCAGATTCATTCTTCTTTAGCTTTTCTCTTTTTTTTTTTTTTTGGTGTTATTTTTCTTTTTCAACTTTTTGCAATTAATTTCAAATCCTGAAAAAAGTGATATAAATATTTATTAAAAATGTATCATGGTAAGACATGATGTATCAGTATAAAAAATGAGATTTGAAATAAAAAGGTATAAGAGATACATAATATCAAAAATATATTAGATCCAGAGATTCATATTTTAAAAGAGATACATACAAAAAACTTCTAAACTATATACATGTATATGAAAAGATACATACCAAAAAATGTATCAGGCGTACAAATACAAGAATATGCACCTGGAACATGCATATAGAACTAAGCTTAATTATGTATCTTCGGCTAATAAAAAGTGTATCTCGAATTAAAATGCTCAGATACAAAAATTGTTAAACCTTTGGTAAGATGTCTCTCGTTGTGACTTCAACAACTTTTCTTTTTGAAACAACACCTTTTCGTCTACAAGTGCGAAATTATATTTTCTTCGACGCAATGGGTTAACGGAGTTCACGAAGTTTCATTGTGTTGTGTAAATTTGTATTTATTTTAAAAAAAAGTCCCAAAAATTGTATTCTCGATCTAAATTTGAATTTGTCTAAAAAAAGAAAAAAAGAAAAGGGGTTTATGGTGCGGCCGAAAGGGGTTGAAGAAGGGGAAGGGGGAAAAGGAGGGTGTCAGAGATTTTGTAGAAGTTGCTTACCATTGTGTTGTGTTTTTAAGAAGGTAAATGTCTTTTATATTTTATATTTTTTAATTTTTCTCTTTAAATTTTGACATGATTTAGGGGGCAATAAATATATCCTAATTTTTAGGATAAAAGTTATGTATCTAGAGATTTAAAAAGAGATAACATAAATAAGAGATATTTATAATTTTTATATAGTTTTTAGTAATTTAAATATTTTAAGTTATGGTTTTATAAAAGTTTTCCATAAAATATTACTTACAGGAGGTATATATTAGTAGTTCCTTTTCAAATATTATCTTCGACATGGATGATCTAATCAGTGTGGCAAAAAGAGTAGGCTCAATAAATTTAAGCCCAAAAAGTAGGCCCAATTGCTTTAAACATTGGAAAAATTTCACAAAACCACAATTTAAAATATCTAAATTACTAAAAATTTCATCACTTAATAAAAATTATAAATATTCCTTATTTATATTATCTCTCTTTAAATCTTCAGATACATAACTTTTACCCTAAAAATAGGATATATTTACTGTCCCCCTAAATCATGTCAAAATTTAAAAAGAAAAACTAAAAAAAAGGGGCATTTACCTTTTCAAAAACACAACACAATGGTAGGCAACTTCTACAAAATCTCTGATACCTTCCTTTTCCCCCCATTCCTCTTCTTCAACCCCTTTCGGCCGCACCATCAACCCTATTTTTCTTTTTTTTTTTTAGACAAATTCAAATTTTCATTGAGAATATAAATTCTGAGACTTTTTTTTAAACAAATACAAATTTACACAACACAATGAAACTCTGGGATTTTCGTTAACTCATTTCATTGAAGAAAAGATAATCTGGCACTTCTAGACGAAAAGGTGTTGTTTTGAAAAGAAAAGTTGTTGAAGTCACAACGAGAGACATCTTACAAAAGGTTTAACAATTTTTGTATCTGAGCATTTTAATTCGAGGTACACTTTTTATTAGCTGAAGATACATAATTAAGTTTAGTTCTATATGCATGTTCCAGGTGCATAATCTTGTATTGTGCATCTGATACATTTTTTTGATACTTATCTTTTCATATACATCTATATAGTTTAGAAGTTTTTTGTATGTATCTCTTTTAAAATATGTGTCTCTATATCTGATATTTTTTTTTGTATTGTGTATCTCTTATACCTTTTTGTTTCAAATCTCATTTTTTATACTGATACATCATGTCTTACCATGATACATTTTTTAAACAATATTTATATCTTTTTTTTCAAAGTTTGTAATTAATTACAAAAAGTTGGGAAAGAAAAATAACACCAAGAAAAAAAAGAAGAGAAAAGCTAAAGAAGAATGAATCTGAAAGTTGAATATAGAGAAGAATATTTCAAAAAAAAATTGCATTATTAACTAAATGTCATTTTTCGGGGATATTTAGATGTTAATTAGAAGATTTGCAAAGTAAATTACTCCTTAAATGAGTTGATTACCATTACTTTTCATAATTAAAGTGAATTAGTTGTTTCTTCAGATATAACATCGTTCATGTATCTCTTTTAATATTATGTATCTGAAAAATAAAAAATTAGAATTTTATGAAATTTTGAAAAAAATTGGGATAGAGTATAATTATGGATAAACTAATCGAAATTTATGTAAAACACCCATATTTTATTTTTTGAAAAGAAGAATGTTTAAACCAATTGACCCACTTTTCTTGGCACATCTTCAACTTGTGGCATATGTACCTAAATTTGAGCTTTATACGTTATAAGTTCATTAATAATTCACGAAGTTCAATCATTCATGTGATCTTCTAACTTTAGACAATATTTTTGTAACGCCAGACCCATATATTTGAAGTAGTCTTGAAAGTAGCTAAACTTGTGGATTTTAGTACCTATTGGGGTATTTGGCAAAATAGACACTTTGAAAACTTAATGAAGCATTTAGTCACAAGTCCTGAAAAACTAAGTGAATGCCCACTATTATGACATCATCACTTTGACCAAACAAACCTACAGTACAAGTTTTAAACTTTACACTTTAATCTCCCCCTGATCCAATAAATATTTAATATTTTTCACCATTTTTCATATTTTTTTATTTTTAATTAAAAAAATTATCCAAGAAGCCACCAAAAGGAGCTCCCATTTTTCAGCTATATTTCTCGATTTCGGCGACTCTTTCGACGAAATCTTGCTCATCACAACTGAAAATCTTCATTCTTGGTCATTGCCTCCATTGTTGTTCCATCTTTTTTGAAAAAATAATTACAAAAAATAGTTTTTCACCATTTTTACTAGCTTGAAAAGCTTTCTAAATCCACTCAATACCCTATCATTAGATATATTTCAGTAGTTTAGAAACTCCACACATACATTTCTCCATCCTAGAGCTAGGAGGGCATCGATTATATCCAAAATTCATTCATTCACATTTTTTGTACGGAGATTTTCATATCTGTCATCGACCAGTCATTTATCAATTATAGATCAATACCTCAATCTATTATCAATTAGTATGGTCTATAATGATAGTAACTGGAGTAATTATCATCGGTGGTGATTATATGGGTGTGTGGGAGGAGGGTCCTAAATATTAGAGTTGGAAATCATCTAGCAAGGAGACAGTTCCCATCTCATTGCGTCGCAATGATTCGTACAACGACATGATTCGAAGCGTAATTGAGAGCGGAGAATCAGATTGCGAGCCAAAGAACGTTGTGATTCGCTATCTAATGAATGAGCGGGGAAAAATACATCTCACATTCATAAAGAATGATTGGCATGTGTCCTTATACATGTTGGATATTGCTGTCGATGGCTCTAGGCCATTACTGAGGATAAGTGTCATCGCGGGATCTCCGACAATCCCGCCACCACACTTGACAATCGATGAACATGATTTATTTGGAAATGAGAGTTTGAATATTCATCTATTGGATATGGAAAATCATTCAATAGAATCAGAAGATTCCAATTTCTTTCAAGAAGAGAGAGAAGAGTGTAGATTAGGATCACAAACCAATCACACTTTCTCCAATGGAACAAATTTCATGTAGATCAAATATTTAGCAGCAAAAAGGAGCTGAAGTTTTTGTTGGATGTAGCATCGATGAAAAATTCTTTTGATTATGCTACGTTGAAGAGCTGCAACAAATACTTTAAGGTGAAATGTGTTTGTCCTAGTTACGCGTGGATGTTGTGTACAAGGAAGTATGAATGCACAGACAGATTTCTCATCTATAAATACGTTGGAGATCATACTTGCGGCATCGAACACGCCACACAGTCATAAGAAAATCATGGTTAAAGTCATTAAATCGATTTGTGGGAACATGTATCGCAAAAGAAAGGGTCCGAACACTAGTGAAATTTGAAGGATCATTTCAAAAACTTTAACAGTGGACCAAACTATTGGAAATATTAGATGAGGGGTGTGATTTCTAAGAAAATGGTTCAAGGGACACCAGAGCACGGGTATTCCTGTCTGCTGACTTTTTCCTACATAATCAACGCTCTTAATGTTGGCTTTACCTATTCTATCACGGTGAACAAGGATGATTGTAGGTTTATGTACTACTTTTTAGCCTTGGGCCCTTGCATTAGGGAATTCGCCCACATGATAAAGGTTATTGTGGTCGACTACACTTATTTACACGGTAAGTACGAGGGCGAGCTGCTAAGTATGGTTGCATAAGATACGGAGAACCATATTTATCCCATTACCTTTTACATCATTGACAAGGAGAACGATGCATCTTGGACGTTCTTCTTTGAGAAGCTGAAGTCTATAATGGTCGATGGACTAGATTTGTGCTTTATCTTTGATAGGCACAAGAGCATCGCCAACGACATTGTGGGGGCTTACAACCATGCTCATCACAGGTATTGCATGAGGCACCTAGATAAAAATCTCCGGGTAAATCACCAATGCGGAGATAACCTCTATCTATTCTACCACGCGGCAAAGGCATATTCTTTTGAGAAGTTTAGCGACCATTTTGAGGAGCTCAAGAATTATTGTCTGAGACTGCCTTTTTCCTCGAGCATGAGCTTAGATTTGAGAAGTGAAGTAGGGCATATTTCTCAGCAACAGGCATGATGTGATGACCATAAATATTATCGATTCGATCAATTCTATGTTGATTATCAAAAGGGAGTACCCCATGGCATTCATATTCAATTTAATTGCTAAGAGGTTTGGTAAGAAATTCAGGGAGAGGCGTGCATATGTGCTTAACTATAAGGATAACAAATTTGTGCCTGCCGACGAAAAAATTGTAAGGGACAATATGAGCGAGGGCGACTCTTTCTATGTAGAGAACATAAACGGAGATGACCACTAATTCACAGTGTTCGACAGTAGTTGTACGACCAAAATTGACCTACTATAAAAGTCATGTTTTTGCAGGAAGGTTGACTTGGTAAAAATACCATGCGCTCACGCGATGGCCACTTTGAGATTGAAGCAGGGTGATGATTATGGTTTGAGCATCTACGAGTACTCGTCGCCTATGTATAAAGTAGAAGAGTACCTCCTTGCGTATTCAGAATCAATTAATGTTGTCCCTTTAGAGTCCGAATGCGCGTGCCACAAGAATTACTAGACGTAAACATTACTCCATCCCTTTTTGACACCAAGCTCAAAAGGAAGAACAAGAAACGCATTAAGGGTGTGGGTGAGACTTTCAAGACGAATAGGAGGAACAAGTGTTCACTGTGAAAGAGATCCAGGCACAAGAGAACCACTTGTAGTAATAACAAATCATAGATAGACTTGTATGCATATGTGTTTTTGTATGTCATGGCAGTGTATCCATTTTGACTACACAGCAGTGGCCTGATTAATGTCAGTTTTATCGATTTTACTTTGTGTCTATTATTGACCTTTTAAGTTATAGCATATATTATGTGTCAAGTCTATTAGGCGTATTCTTTATATCTAACAACGTTTATTTTCCATCCCATTTCAAGTCTATTGAAAAACCCTTATTATTCAATCGAACAAATGAACAATCAAAAATTTATGACACATAAAAAAAGTTGTTGTACGTCCACTCATGTGCTGTGTCAATTAGGTATACGCTACCTACTTGATTTTCGTTCATCCATGCGTCGACCAACCACTGGGCGAGAAGACCAAAGGGATTCTATTTTGCTCTATATAAACAACTATTAACTCTACATAATATTCATCTTCTTTAACCCAAAAAATTGACAAATACGGTCAGATGTCGAGAATTCCACTTAGACCACGAAGGAGAGTTTGGTTCCAGCGTTGCCACGACCTTCTCCTCCTTCAAAATAACCTAGACCGTCTCTTCTACGGCCTGGGTCAGGACAGGGAGAACCTCTACCGTGAATTCTGATGTATCTCCCATTTTTATGGGCGATCGTAGAGAGGCTGAAAGTGGAGCCCGATGAGTTGATCACCCCTCACCACCCCCTTAGTTAGGTTTTAATTTCTGTTGTAGTTGGAGTTCTAAGTTTATTACAAAGAAGTTTTCATGGTTAGGAATTTTGTTAGATGGAAGCTTTTTTCTTTTGCCCTTTTTGCTCGTATTTTGGTGTACATATTGTGTTAAACGATGTTGTAATGAACTAATGAAATGAAGTATTTTTTGTTTCCTACATATAGTCTATACTTGAATTTTATAATTTTGTTGCTGTTTGAATTTTCGTAATTTTCCCTGTTAGAAGATGAATGAAACAATTGTCAGACTTCAAAAATTTATATATGCTAATAGATAATGAATCTGGTCTATCAACGATTTCGTTGATTTATAAATAATTAATTGCAAGGTCGATATAGTATATGATTGACTGAGATCAATATCTATGCATGACTGTCTACATAATCGATTCCATTATGCGGGTTGGTGAAATACAAATAACTAATTAAATAAAATCGTGTCGATTTTATCGATTGTAAATCATAGATTGCAAACTTTGTCATAGATTGTAATCGAGGACCATCGATTGTGTCGATTGTACATCATAGACTGCAAGCTTTGTCAATAATATACCATATTAGTTTATTGTCCTTTATAGCATATTATGAAAAAAGTATATAAAATTAAATAAATAAAATTGAATTGAGGGTCATCGATTGTGTCCATTTTAAATCATAGACTTAAAGCCTTGTCAATAATAAACCGTATTGGTTTATTGCCCTTACTAGTATATTGTGAAAGAAAAATTAATTAATTTATAAAAAAATAAATAATTGTATGCAATTAAATGAGCTTAAACAAGTCATGTGATCATATAAGAGTCCACGTAACTTGGAGAAGGTGATCAAAGATGAGTGAGGATGGGTAGTGGTTGAACAAATGATTTTTTCACAACATACTTATGCTTTGAATAAACATTGCCCTAAGGATGTTGGTTGTACAACTACCACCCATCCCCACACATCTTTGATCACCTTCTCCAATTTATGTGGACTCTTATACGATCACATGACTTGTTTAAGCTCATTTAATTGCATAAAATCTAATTATTTATTTTATATTAATTAATCATTTTTCAAAATATGTGCTAGTTATGGTCTATAAATATGTATTCTAGTTTAATTCGTTTATTATTGAAGTCGACCATAGTTTATTCTAGACTATGATTTGTTATTTATTTAATTATTTATATTTTTGACTATGTACCAATGCTTTTTTGACTGTTGCACCAACCTGTATATACCTTAGCATTGACTGTGTATCGATCTATATGGTTCATCATTTATCCAACGCATGAGAAGACATCGATTATATTTAAGGTCTGTGAAAGAGGTCCAACAATAACAAAATTTAAATATTAGATTTTTACAACGGTAATAAAGTACATGTAAAATCACATCCAATGCTAATATCTCACTTTTTTTTTTGTATAAAAGGAAGGCTATTTTTATTTTAGCACTCATTTTTTGGCTTTAATTTTTGTTCATTTTTAAACAAATACAATGTCTCAAGCATCCCAAATATTAAATGAAAAAGTGTCCTACATATGTCGTTGTGACAATCCAGCTGTTTTGAGAACGTCACACACTAATTTGAATTCAGGTCGAAAATTCTTTAACTGTGCCGTTGGAAAGGTGAGTGCGTACATGAATATGTGATTCATTTTTTTTTCGGTTTAAGTAAGCAAATTCATGTAATAACTTATTTTTTTTGGTCAAGGATAATGTCGGATACTCTTTTTTTAAGTGGCTTATGGAAGACTCATAGATGAGCAACCCATCGACATCAAATTTTCAAGGCACTTCTAAGTTTCAAATACTACAAAGGTTTTAAAAATCTAAAGAAAATAGAGATCTACTCATGACATTGTTAAAAGAAGTCGAAGAGCAAAGGGATTAATTGAAAGGATCATTAAAAAAATTGAAATGGAGAGGGATCAACTAAAGCAAAGGTTGATTTTGGCCGAAGAAAAGAGAATGACCTAAAAAATTATTGTATGATTTGCTGTTGGTGTTGACTTTCTGGAAAGGTGTAACAGGGATGTAGGAAATTGAATAAATAGATGTATGGTTTCTTAAATCAACCGTGGGTGTAATCTATAATTAATAGAGAATCACTTCTACAGCGTTTATCATCGACTATAAACCATGATAGTTACTAAATTTGTAACACAATGCAATATTTAATAGTAAACTTGTTTGTCGTCATTGTAAATATATGATTTATTAAATCAATCATGGGTGCAGTCTATAAATTATAGAGAACGACTTCTATAATATTTGTCATCGACCTCTATAAATTAGGACACTAGCTGAACTAATAACACAATACAATCAACTATTTAATCTAACAAGACAATAGAATAATTGAACATAATTTCATCAGTAAATGCCATCATTGAGATGCCAAATATATGTAATTCAATTATCCATAAAAATCAAATCATTAAAAATAATAAATCATTAAGAAAATTATTTGTTCCAAACCACCAAACTACATATTATCATTATTGAGTTCCTTAACAATGCCTATCACATCCACTTCATTTTCTTCATGTTTTTTCTCCTCTTCTTCTACTTTTTTCTTCTTATTTTATTTCTCTTCTTCTTCTTCTTCTTCTTCTTCTTCTTCTTCTTCTTCTGTTGATTTCTTTTCCTCTTCAATAATTTCATCCTCCTGTTCAGCCACTACTTTTTTTATCAACAGCCTTCTCATTTTTCTCTTCTTCTTCTTATGATGATTTCTTTTCACTATCTTCTTCTGTTTTCTCCTCATTTTCTACTTCTTCTTTAACTGTCATCTCCTCATCTTTTTGTTTTTCTTTTTTTTTTTTATTTCTTCTTCTTCTTCTTCTTCTTCTTCTTCTTCTTCTTGTTCTTCTTTTTCTTTACTTTTTTCATCTACTACTGCAATGTCAGTCACTATAATTGCAAGTTCTTTGAGGTTTATTTGATGTCGGCAACGAGGGGGACTGTCGAGGTGCACTGCATTGTTTTGAAAGGATTACCCAAATTATGCCAAAAAAAATTTAAAGATCAAAAAATAAATTAGTTTACCTTGATCTTGTTGCTTCTTTATGTTCTTCTTGATTCTCCCCAGCCTCTCATCGCTAACAAAAGAAGCAATATCAAGAACAGTTTTCTTGAGTAAAGCAACGCACTCACACAGTCCTTCATCATTAGAAGTGTCTGGTGCAGTTTTGATTCCACTTGAAAGAGCATGATCACAAGACCGTGCTAGACTTGGGACGTAATTGTGACCACTCAAATCTTTGTCTTCATTTACGACCTCCACTGATGAAGTGAGGACAGTCACGCCTTTTAACTGTGCCTTTAAGGCATCGATGGACGTAACCTTAACTTCATCCATGTATGTCTTAAATATTTTTATGTAGGTCTGCTCCATCTCCTGGATAGTAGGGGTAAGGTACGAGTGCACAATCTATTAAAAAATATAAATTATACGACATTCACTAATTTAATAATATTATTATCATTTTATATGTATACTTTTACCTTTGTGTTGTTTCCTTTGTACTTAAATGAGTTGCCTTCTATTATGTTATCGCTCTTTGACGTGTACCATCTAAGAAGATGGGAAATGGGCAAAAGAGAATCCAATGACTTACCGGCGTACCTTTCAAGATGAGGAAATGCCTCATATATCCAAACCTGCAATCAATAGAAGCACAAATAAATCTAAAGGGTCTATGTATTATCACATAAATAGGTAAGAGTCTATAATAAATCAACTAGATGGTAGATTATAAGTACCAGAAATGCCCAAGGAAAGCGTATAAAGTGTACGATGCATTATTCCTCTTCACGAATGCTTCTTTCTGCTTTTTCAAATGAATCTTCTTTTTCAAATAACTCAATGTCAGTCTAAACGACTCTTCTCCACATGGATACCTCTCGAACAAATCTAAACCAACCGCCATCTTAATGTTATCTGAATCCACCTTTTTTGACAAGTCCTTTGCTAGAGTATCGAGTGCATGAACCAAACTAAAGCGCACTTCAACTTTTTTTGATTAGTCAACCTATTACATTTGATCAGACTAATCAGCCTAGCAACATTAATTCTCTTGTTCATTGTCACCTTAAAATGAAATCTTTCACCATTTTGGAGGACTGTTCATTTTTTATTTATGAGGATATGCTGAACAATTCAACCCCGTAATCAGAGCAAATTCCTTTAAGCCGAAATAAGCTGGCTTACTGTTCACACAAAATCAAATTTCATGCAATTTTTTATTATTTTTGATACGTCGCAGCAACACATAATTGACCATCTATCCATGAAACTTAAAATGTTCCGGCACATGTCTCAAGTGTCAAAAATAGGTCTTCTTGAAATCAGCATACAACTTTTGTTCAACTAGGATCCTTCTAAACTCTCGATAAACCGTCATTCTTGCTCTTACGAAAATATTTGTAGGAAAAGAACCTAACTCATCCATCCAAGTTGTTAGGTCGTACAACTCAACGGAGATGTCTCTTGCACAAATTGGCAAGGATAAGGGATCCTACTCCTCTCCGTCTCCACTATCTCTCCTGTCCTTATCTTTACCGCTATCACTTTCACTTTCTTCTTCGCTTTTCCTTTCGCTTTTTCCTTCACTATCCTCAACATCATCACTCTCATGTGCACTACTTTTATCAAATTCGTTAATCTCGGCAATAATTTTTGATTAACTTTTCGACTCAGATTCGTCGATTACAACTTTTTTCCTCCTTGAAGTTTTGGAAACTTCTTCGGATTTTCGCTTCCTACTGCTAGAAGTAGTGGAAGCATCCCTTTTAACTGCTTTATAAAATTTCACCATTTATGATCTACAACCAAAAATGAATCTGTAGTAGTCGATTTATCGACCACTGATCTATTAAAATAAACCAAAAAATACAGTAAAAATAAATCTGTGGTGGTCGATCTACCGATCATTGGTATATTAAGAAAAATGAAAAAACGCCTCAGATCAAACATGCAAATCAGGTTCCAGCTTCTTTAGATATTGGCTATACAATTCACAACAACAAGAACACCCTTAAAATGGGTCTAGTTCAGTCAAAAAATTCAAAATCAATAGGCAATATAAATACAAAAATTTTGTAGCCATTATCCAAAACAAAACACGATTAAACATGCAGAATCGACAATATTAATCAAAACCACTCAGATTTTGACTAATTCAATGAAGAACAGTGCGAATTTCATCAACATTGACGAACGACTACACAAAAAGAAACGAAAAAAAAAACTAAAATGGACCTAAAACTAATCGAGGAAGAAGATTAAACTTACGTAAGCAAGAGAAGATGAAAATTTTTGACTTAGGGAGCAACAATCAAGCAAATTTTTTTTTTTTACTAGAACTATGAAGAAAAATCGAGAGAAAAAGATTATTTGAGGAGAGAGAAAAGTTGTTGAATTTATTCAATGAATTTAATTTTTTTTAAATATTTAATAAACATAAAAAGGGGCCATATTGTATTTTTACAAAGTTATATTTTATCCCAACTTTTAAAAATGTTGAAGAGACCCATGACCCCACAACCCTACCCTACTTTTTATTTTTTCCGAACCCTAACCCTAGAAAATAAATAAAAATAAATTAGGTGGGTATTTCTCAAACTAAATTTTCAAAGTGGTCATTTTTCCAAATCGTCTCTACCTACCTTGGGGTAGTGGCAGAGCTAGGATTTCTATTAAGAGGGTTCAAAAAAATAACTAAGCACGTTAACAGGACCTAAAAAATAAGAGGGTCGGATTAGATATAAGTTTCATACCCGATTTTTACCTAAGGTCAAAATGAGTACGATATTATGGACTTAAAAATAATAAATTTTGTACAGAGTCGCCACCTAATTTTTAAGGAAAAATAAGAAACCTATTTATTTTTTTAACAAGTATGACTTTATTTAATCTACGAAACCATTTTAGCTTTCAGGTAAGGGTTCAAATTATTCCGAAGGGAATGAGTTAGGCACCCTTCAGAGTCCACAAATGTGGTTCCCGACCAAACTTAGGTTTATTAAAAGATAAAGGAAAAAGTTAGTACAAATATAAAATGTGCATTAAAATGGTATATACAATTTATATGTAAAGAATGTATAAAAATAAAAGTATATAAGCATATGTACGGAAAAAATAAAAAGATTGGATAAAGAAAAAATTGTTCTAAGAGAAGATTTACATAATATTTTTTCGGGTAAAAGGTGTGAATTATTTGATTAAATATCTAACTCAATTTAATGTAAATATTAATAGCCTAAATTTGTCTAAATGCATAGTAAGGGTTGCAAAAGTAAAGAATATCCCACCCAACGCCCCAAAAGTAAAGTTTTCACTATGATTAATATTTGTACAATTGTAAAAAATATAAAAGTACAAAACAAAAATTCAAACTCTTCTTTGAATGCCATTCATGACAAGTATTTCCAAGAACCCTTATAGACACTTGTAGTAGAAATGTTAGTAACAAATGAAGACTAAAATAAATTAAGAAAGTATGCGTGCACGCATATGAAAAAGTATGATTTTCATTAAAAAGTGGGCTCAGATAAAATTTTAGCTATTTATAACGATTTCTTCATCGCCCGAATTTATTTATTTTATTACATATTTATACACGTAATATTCTTCTTTTATTTGTGGAGGCCTCAAAAATCGACGGAAAATTTCTTCATCGGCCAAATTTGATACTTAAGAGTGAAATATGAACAAACCAATAGAGTACGAAAAATGATTAAGAAATAAATCCAACGTTAATACATATTAACAAAAAAATGTAACAAAACAATCCAAAATTCATCCAAGAATTGAAAATAGTGAGGGAAAAAATCAATTTAAAGGAACAGAACAAAACATATGAGTTGTACCAAATGTTTAGTACCAAAATTACTTATTAAACACCAAAAATAAAACAATAACAATTAACAAATCAATATGGAAATATCACTAATTAATAGTTTAACAGACAATATAGAAAAATACAAATTAGAACGAAATATATAATAAAGCTTCTATCCGTTTAATCAACACCGAAATTCATTAGAAATTGCAAACAAGAGTAGCACAAAACTAGAAAGTATATTGAATGAATCCACAAAACGGAAAAATAGAATAATGCAAGTCATGGGAGTTTTGAACTCCCAACAAATCCGTAGAAACGTAAAATAAGAATAAATGTTGGCAAAATATTGTGTTACATAAGGAAAGTAGAGGGGAGAAGGGAAGTAGATGTGGAGGTTCGGTGGTGGTAGTGATTGAGTGGTGTTGCTTTAACGGTAACACGCCAGAGCAACACTGGTGATATGTAAAACCGGATAGATCTAGCCATTTTGATGTGGTGTCCTCCATTAATGGAGAAAAGAAGGAGAAGAAAAAGAGAGGCAGCATAGTGACATTGTGGTTTATGGCTGGAAGTATGAGAGGTTTCGTCGGAGCTCATCGGAGCTTTTTCCCGGGGAAAAAGAAGCTGCAGCCATGGAGAGAGAAGGGGCAGGGGAGGCACTGTCTGGTTTTGTTGGGGTGGCTGTTGGTCAACGGTGGGGAAAGGAGAGAAGGAAAAAGAAAGAGGAGGGGCGACAGTGATGGTGATTTTATCGAACTTCGATAGTTGAGTGGTGGTGGGGTAAAAATTATTGGTGTTTTTCTGGAAAGAAGGAGTCGAGAGTAGAGGGTGATGATGGCAAAAAAGAGAAAGGTGTTACGGCAGCTGTCTGCTGATAGCGATAACACTGAATTTAGAGAGATGAAGAAAGAGAGAAAAACAGAGTGAAGAGGCTTAATGGAAATATATGTGTGTATGTGGTATGTGTAATTTATTTTATGTCTATGGAAAAAGAACTACCTCCACTCTATTTATAATATAAATTGACCCTTTTATTTACCCACTAAATAAAACGTCTCCCTCTCTTGCCCCCTTAGTGCAGGTACTAGTCTATAGGTTATTATCTAATGGATTTTTACCTTTTCAATCATTGTATAATATATTATTAATCAAAGGATAAATGATTCAATCAGTCATCTCAATTGTCATTTTTAAAAAAGTTGACATGGTTTTGACTTGATTGGTTCGTTGCTTCGTGTATTAAAAATTATTGTCACACCCTTTTTTAACCAAAAAAGATTATTTTTAAGTTTGAAAAGGGTTTTATTATTGAGTGACAAAAATGTTTTTTTTTTGAAAAGAATTCTTGTACATTTAAACTCAGAGTCACCACTTGACATAAATCGGGTGTGCCAAGTTACCTTTTGAACTCCTTTTTCAAAATAATTTGACTCTTTAAAAACTGGTCCACAAATAAAGATGCTGGTTAAGGAATTTTGTTGACTGAGGGGAAGGTGTTAGGCCCCCATCGATCCCTTGGTTTGAACACGGTCGCTTCGTGGAGTATATCGGCTAGTATGACACTATAAAATGTATAAACCAAACAAAACACACGACAAGAAAGCAAACAATCAAATAAACAAAACCAAAAAAAGTGTCCAGTCCAATTTATTACAAACCGAAACAAAAGTGTTGAATTAAACCCTAAACTATTCTCATTATCATAGCTATGCTTTACCCGATTCCATGGGACTTGATCATTAGCCGCCTTTGCGTATAAGATACTTCGGGACATACCCTGGTGAATAAGTACAAAGGGCCTCTGGGCATTTCCTGACTAAATGAATACATTTTCTAATTTCAAGCGACAAAATGAAACAATCTCAACCACAAATATTCAATCATTCCACAATCGTCAATTTCTACAATTTGCCTACCCAACTTTGTATTTGCCTACTAGTTTCGGCCTAAAGCATGATACTATCACATTCAAAATTAACAATAAGTCAAAATACCACGATTCGCTTTTATCAAGATCGATCCCTCCCAAATAATTAATTTTTGTTCTTAACAATGTATCATTTTATTACATAATTCGTAACCCGAGGGAATCAAACAACAAATCAAACTAGTAGCAATCACCAATCAAGATCAATCAACATACAATATTCAATCAGATTCACTGGATATCATCAACAATAAAATAGAAAAAGTGAAATAGTAGAATTGGATTTTAATTCGAAGCTTTTAAACTCAATGTTATTCAAATAAAAAGACAGGATTCACATTCAAAAACCGCAAATCCGAACCTCAAACGACGAACCTATAATTTAAACAACCCACAATTTGCACTAATTTAAATCAACCCAACTGACCCGTACCCATTTCGACTTGGTCATTTTCCAATGGGGTTTCATCAAAATCAATTCAGATGGGTCAAATTTTTTTGATTTGGTCATTAATTTTGATAATTTTGGTGAGATTGGAACTTAAAACAGGACATAACTGGCGGTTTTAACGCGAGTTTGGTTGGCATGGAGCTAGACTTACTGATTTTTACTTTGCCAGAGCTCCAGCGAGATCGATAATGATGAAAGATTGGAGAAAATAGGAGGCCATAACGTTTTTCAGCGGAAAATCACCAAAAAAGTCTCTCTTTCCCTTTTTCTCTTTTCTCTGGTTTCTCTTTCTCAACCTCGCCTATTCATTGGTTTTTCACCTTCTTTCAAATTTTTTCTCTATTTTTGCTCTCAATTCAGTCCATCTCTCTTAATTTCTCTTACTGTTATACCTTCCACACCCTCTCTTTACCTGTTACTTTATCTACTATATGTGAATGCGTGTATTTTGTGATTGTGAGGTGTGTTGGTGTATGTTTTCAGTGAGTATTATTGTGTAGAGTGTCTGGTATGGTGTGTGTGATTATGTGAGATGATGGTAGTGTGTATGTACTATATTCTGTATGAGTGTATTTGTAACTGTGTGTATATTTCCATTTCAGTGAGGAGTGTGATTATGAGTTGAAAATTCCCTGTGGGCCCTCCCTATTTGTGAGGTGTGTGAATCTGTTGTAAAGAGGAGAAAAAATATAACTTTAGGGAGGGTCTTAGGGGGTATCGGGGTTGGGTAGGGTAGTGAGGTAGGTAGAAAGTTGTTATTTTTGTTAGGGTGAGGTGTTATATTTGTTAAGAATTGATTATTTTTGTTATTTTTTGGAAAAATATTAAAATGAGTTGGGGTGTATGGTAAGGTGGGGTAAAGAGGTAAATTTAGCTTTCGGGAGGAAAAAAATTATGTGTCTACATCATGCCCCTATTTGGATGTACACACAAATTATTTTTAGACAAAGAATTAGACAATGAGACAGAATTTTGACCCGACCATTATTCAAAGAAAGAAATAGAAGGAAGAAGGACAACCGGGTCTTGACTTAGGACATCCTACCTACCCAAGTTATGAGGGAATCAAGTCATATGTATCTTAAAGGGTTGGAAGAAGATGGACTATACTGAGTTGGAGAGTCGAGTGTGGCCCTATCAAGGTATTAGTCCGCAACTCTGTTATTACATCAAAAATGAAAATTACAAGTTAAGAAGATAAATTAAATTACAAAAGTCCTATCTATGCAGGTTCTTTTGCACTCTTGACTTGAGTTTCTGATGCTTTCAAAATTGACAAAAGATCTGATCTTCTTTGGGTTAAATTTGTGGATAGATTCTTTCTCCATACAAAATCTAATGTTGGAGATGAACTCACAAATTGACTATGTTCTGTCGGTGGTACTTCTGAACCTTGATCCTGAATTTTAAAATCTTCACCCTAATCTTTAGGCAGGCTCCTAACTTACAATTTCTTCACCTTGTTGCTTGACTTTCAATTTTATCACCCTGTTCTCCAGGTGGGCTCCTGACTTGCTATTTTTTAATCTTTTGATTTTCAATTTCATTACCCTATTCTTCAAGCGGGCTCCCAACTTGTAATTTCATCACCTTGTTATTCAAACGGGCTCCTGACTTGCTATTTCATCACCCTGTTCTTTAGGCGGGCTCCTGACTTTCAATTTTATCATTCTATTCTTCAGATGGGCTCCTGACTTGCCATTTTATCACCATGTTCTTCAGGCAAGGTCTTGACTTGCAACTTCGTCACCCTGTTTTTCAGGCGGGCTCCTGACTTACAACTTTATCACCCTATTCTTCAGGTGGACTCCTAACTTGTAATTTCATCACCCTGTTCTTTAGAAGGGCTCTTGACTTGCAATTTCATCAGCCTGTTCTCCAGGCGGGCTCCTGACTTGCCATTTTATCACCTCATTCTTTAGACGGGCTCCTGACTTTCAATTTTATCACCCCGTTCTTCAGGCGGGCTCTTGACTTGCCATTTTATCACCTTGTTTTTCAGGTGGGTTCCTGACTTTCCATTTCATCACCCTGTTCTTCAGGCAGGCTTCTGACATCAAAATCAAAACTAGAACCAAAATTATTCCACATAAAGATTATGATAAAGAAAGATTTCATCTTTTGGAAAAATAAAGTCTCATTTTATAGGAGGGTCCTAAAGTGAAGTTCCAAATAACAGGAATTAAATCTTCTTTTTGCCCAGTTTATCATCAAAAGATTTTACGGGTGTCAAACCCAATCACAAATATTTGTAACAATGCTTAATGCAAAGATGAATCAAGATTCTGATCAACAAACACACCTTTTGAGGGTAAAGTTGAATGACTGAGACCCACAAGTCCCTCTCTTAAGAGTGAAAGTGAAAGATTCTTACTAGCCATGAGACATGAAAAACCCAAATTAGAGAATGTATCTCTCAGGTGTACAAGATGATGATTTTTACCATGATTGTGATTACTAGACCTATACAGCAATACTGCTCTTACAACACCTCTGGATATTTGCACTTTGAAGCCTTTGATTAGAAGGTAGCAATTGTTCTTGTTTCATACAAAGAAAATTTGTGAGTTTAAAACAGGGTGGTTGGCTTGCAGCTTTGGACTTGGAGGTGATTTCTCTTGCACTTGTCTTGCTGCACCATTGACCCAAACTTAGATCATTAAAAGTAACTCAGAAGCAAACATAGTATCTCCATTTTTCTATATCTCTCCGATAAGTCCTTCGACCCTTGGTATTTCCTTAATTTCCCAAACTTGTTTCCTAAAAAAAAACTTTCTGCTTATCTTGTTTCGACATACAATCATGTTTCTTTCATATGCCGGCCTTTTGTCTTGCTTTGTACAATTGAAGAAGTTGGTAGCAAGTTTGAAATCCTTTTTTATTTGTTTTGACAATGGACTTGACTCAAATACATGAAAAAATGATTTTTGTTCGAATGACAGACTCAAAAGAACAAAATAGAAATATAGAGAAGAAAGAAAAGGCAATGTTTGTCCCTTTTTTGAAAATAAAGAAAAGAAAAATTTATCTGCAAATAACAATCAATTCTAATGATTATGCCATGCATTTTTGGATTAAACTGCCTGATCTTTCAACCAATTGTTGTTAAGTTAATGACCTTGAAACTGAGTTGCTTCTTTAAGTAAATTTCATTTATAGTCCTCATTTGGCTAGTGACCCCTTGAAGGGTTTTCGTCAACAAGAGTCTCTAATTTTCTTTCTCTTAACTCACCATTTGCCCTATGGTGTTCGTGAGGGTTTTCACCAATGAAACTCTCTCATTTTCGTTTCTCTCAACTTAAAATCATCTTACGGTGCCCGCGAGGGTTTTTATTGATAAGAATCTCTCATTTTTATCTCTCTCAACTTATCATTGCCTTACGGTATCCGTGCGGATTTTTATTGATAAGACTCTCATTTTTGTTTCTCTCCCAATTTCTTATGTTGAGAAATACAAGTAGTTTCCAAAATGCATCATCATATGCATTGCATGCTTAGCCTTAACATTCTCAACGATTGATCTGAAGGTATTTCTATGGTTGTAACTTGGCTTTTGGATAAGGTTAGAAGGCAAGGATGATATGAGACCCAAACTACACTTGAAGTGAGGTGGGAATTACAACTTTTTGAATCGACTCAAACAATGAAGATTAACTCATGCCCCAATTTCTTTTGACAAGGTAATTCTAAATTATATTTTTGGTTGGACTGAACCCAGAGTAGGGCTGCCTACGTATCTCACTCCGGAAGAGGAGAATCAGGTCAAATGTAGTTCCGGCAACTTGTTCTTTTGCTTGATTCTGATTTCTTTTCTTTTTTTTTTTCTCTTTTATTGATGTTTTTTGTGTTTGAAACTTTTTCTGACTCTATTTTTCTTGGCACTCATCACTAGGGGTGGGCATGGATGTTATACAGTGGTATGGATGTTATGATATTTGGTATGGTATTTGGTAGGAGTTTTAAATTATTATGGTATTTGGTATTTATGCAATAACTACCGAAATATCGTATACCACACCAAAGTTTTTTAATATTATATAAAACCTAGATATATTATATTTAAGATTATGTCATCCATTAGAAAATTTAACATATAAGTAACTTTTATTCAGAAATATTTTTTTTGGAAAACTTATTATTTCGAAGTATTAAGCTTAAGTTTAGGTAATGTATGTTGTTCAGAGTTTGCATCTTGGATTACACAGTCGTGATTGAAATATTCTTTTTGTGTAGATGATTAACAAACATAGTTGGTAGCCTGATATGAGTGAGACGTTTTTAAAGTTTTAAAGTTATAGTTTTTTTTATATGAATATATGTAAACCGAAATCAAATAAAGTATGGTTACCGAATTACCACACCATAAAGTACCAAAACTGAATTTAAAAATACCGAAACCGAACTAATTAGGTATGGTAATGATATTATTCTTTTAGATACCGAAAATCAAATTTACCGTACCAAAGTTTAAAATACCGTACCATACCATACCATGCCCACCCCTACTCATCACTTTTCTTTCTTTTTGACACATTTTCTTCTTTTTTTTTTTGGAATCTTTCTGACTTTATTCTTTTACTCAGCACTTTTTTTAAACTTTGTTGACTCTATCTTGATTCCAAAAGAGTGATATGAAAAAAAATATAACTAAAGCTCAAATGGGGTAAACAAAAAATGACACAATGTTTGGATAACAAAATGAAATGCCTTCGTTATATCAATCCTTGAAAATGCAAGTACACATTATGCAATATGAAGTGAAAGATGAAGATCATTCATGACATTTTCTTTTTAGCACTAACTTTAACTGAGCTGATGCGTCGCTACTTCTTCTGCAAACTCCACCTTTGTTGTGAATTCCTCACATCGAATAACGCATGCTTTCGTGAAGCTATCTTTCTTTCTGTTCCTCTTGATATAGGATAACACATTCACTGTTTTCCCTAATTGAGACATGCCTTTCAATCGATGACCAAGTTATTCTTATGATTCTAAAAAATAATTGCCTTAATTTTAAAAAAAGACTTTAACTTGGTCAACAAATGTCTCAGCACTCTACCTATTTTCTCAGATGCTATTTTTCTAAATGAAACACTTTGATTCAAAGTTCAAGATTAAACTAGATTTTAAGATCTAGCTGAAAATTCCGCCAGCATGTCATATCACTGGAACCAACATAAATGTACAATGTAAAGAAAACGAACAAACAACTTAAAATAAGACAAAACGACAAGGGACGCCACATCTTATTGAAAGGAAAAATAGAAGGGTTTGAACAAAGACGATAGAGAAATAAAACAATATAGATTTTGAACTACAACCCTGAAATAATTCAAAAAATAGAAAGAAAAACCAAACAAACTACCAACAATCCTTCCAAGTAAGGAGAGGAGAGACTTCCCAATTACTGAGATTGATATCTTAGCCACTGGTTTTCATATCAGCATGACTAGAGCTTTCCTCACTGTCAATGTTCTGCACCATAATTGATTTATCTTGAATCATCTTTACAATTTCTAAGTTTAAATCCCGATAATTTTCAACTATGACCCTGAACATCAAAATTATATGCACATTGTACATTAGGATTAAAATATCTTAAATGCAGATTAGGAGTATGCCTAAGGAGAGGAGTGATCATGCCTCTTTATACCAATCTCTAGAATAAAGTAGATACAAATCTCTAATTGGTGTGAAGCTATCCCTAGACGTCTTCCTCATTTCATTGTTTGACTTGGATCGAAAATCAGGCCTAGAAGGGCTTTGGTATGTTTGTGGAGTTGGAGGATGACTCTGAGGAGTTGGTGCATACCATTGTGGGTAAGATGGGGGTCTGACATGTGGTTGTGTGTTATATATTATATATGGGGTGGGAAAATAGAGTATAATAGATTTTGAGAGTGATTACATATAGCTTGGGTATTAACTTGGGCTTGAGACTGAGGGTAACGACGACGTGGTCTTCTTCGATGTGTACGTTGTCCGACTTTGATAACAGCAACATCTTCCTTATTCTTCCTTCCTTCAATATTTCTTAAACCCTTTTGAATTGCTTGAGCAGTTGCTTTTAATGCTGCAAATTTCATAATGCGATCGTTCTTGATTCCATCCTCTATCATCTCTCCTTTTTTGAGGACCTCAACAAATGGCTTGCCTAATACAGGTAACAAGTGCTAATAATATCTTTCATCCTGTGCTTGAATAAACACCTCCAATATCTTGCTTTCATTCATTAGTAGTTTCACCCTAGCAGCTTTATCACGCCATCTAATTGCATATTCCCTAAAACTTTCATTACTCTTCTTCTTCTTCTTCATATTAGTTAGGAATTTCTCATCTGGGATCAACTCTACATTGTGTTGGAATTATTGCACAAATTCATTAGCTAGGTCATCCCAACTATTCCATTTGTCAATGTCCTGGTCAACAAATCATTCCGAAGCTAGTCCTGAAAGACTCTCACCAAAATAAGCCATGAGTAATTCTTTCTTTCCTCCAGCGCCCCTTAGTTGGATACAATAACGCCTCAATTATGCCACCAGGTCATCGTGTCTGTCATATTTCTCAAACTTTGACATTTTAAAACCGAGAGAGAGATTAACACCTAGAAACATGCACAAATCTTTATACGAGACTCTTTTATAACCTCCGAGCCCCTGCAAGTTTCTTATGGCTTGTTCTAAACCCTTTAATTTTTGTGTCATGCCCTTCTGTTCTTCTATCACAACAAGCTTCTCAGTGTTAAGAGGAATTTCAAGCAGTTGAGTATAGCCATATGGACCAGTCGACTTAAATATGGGCTCGGGAGCGTAATGCTGATCACCAAAAATATTCAATAAAGGCTTTCTCATAGATTAGAGAGGCACAACGGTGCATAAATATCAAAAGTAGGAGTTTCAGGTGGGGGTGAGGGTGTAAAAACATAGACAGTGGGTGGTGCGAGTATGTGGTAGTTTTGTGTTGAGAAGTAAGGAAATAAATATTAGAAGTGTTTGGATAGTGTTTCCCCAGAGTAGACTCTAATGTATGTTGTGGCGTGTCAACAATAATGGAAAATTGTGCATATGACACGGGAGGAAAGCAAGACAGATATTCCAGATTATCAGTGGGAACTGGAGGAGGAGGTAACCCGTTAGCCCAAGCTCGGTGCATTTCTATCATTTACTGCCTTAATTTCTGAATCTCTTCATTAGCTCATAAATTATCATTCCCTGAACTCTCTATCTGATTAGCGACCACAACCTCGGTATCCTTGTTGGCGATAACTTTCTCTTTGACTTGGTGCAATATGGAGGACCAACTAAAATGCCATAAACCAACTACCTTAAACTAACTGAACAAGAGATAACAAATGCATTAGAGTTCAATAATTCTTCAAAAAAAATTTCCTCATTTTTGTTCTTTTAAAAAGATCACCGAACCCAAGAAGGGCGCATACGTATCTTACTCTCGAGGGAGGAGAATCAGGTATGAGTAGTTTGTGGAGTTTTGGCATAACATGGCCGATCAAACTCTCTTTCTTTTTTTTCTTGAAACTTTAAGAAGAAAAGAAAATAACAAATTGTCAAACGAATCGACGATAAATCTTTTCTTTTGAATTTTCAGCTTTAAAATCCCTATACAAAATTAAACCTATGATTACCAAAGGAAAATCTTTTTGGATTTTTGATTTTTATTTCATACGAAAATGAAACTTGAAGCTATTAACGGAAATCTTTTTGTGGTTTTCTTTTGAAGATATATATGAAACACCTACTCTAAATGAAGAGTGAAAAAAATCTTTTTGGATTTCTTAAATAAGATCACCAAACCCACGAAGGGCTGCCTACGTATCTCACTCATGAGAGATGAGAATTAGGTATGCGTAGTTCGTCCAGATTGGACAATAAAGGATTACATAACAAACTAAACCTTGACTTGAGAGACACGACCAAAGACAGACGATGAAAACATCAATAAAATCTTTTTTGGGTTTTTCAATTTGACACTTCACATAAAACTGACACCAAAAACTATGAAAGAATTTTTTTTTGGTATTGTCGTTATATGAAATGTACAAAACTTCTACCATTTTTTTGAATTTTTCTTTTATAAAAAGCTCATATTAAAAAAATTTTTTTTTTTTAAATTTACTAATTATGAATGCTTGCTAAAGAGACCGAAAGGAAAATCTTTTTTAAATTTTTGATTTTTGAGAAATAAGTGCAAAAGGTAAAAACTATTTTTGAATTTTTGGATTGTGGAGAACAAAAGTCATAAAGAACTCTAAAAAAATTATGAAACTCTTTTTTTCAAACTTTTCTATGCCTACATACTTTCTTTTAATTATGCACATGCGTTTCCCTAATCAGTCTGTTAAATGACCCCATCACCCTAAAAAATGCAACATTTAGCACGTAAAGGTGAGTCTCCTACGAAGGACCAAGTGGTTCCCGCTAGGTCTAAATATGATGCAGATAAGCATGACCTAAAGGCTGACCTAGACTGGGGTCCACTAACAAGGCTGTTCGGGGGAGCGTATGGTCGATTGTGGCTACAAAAGCTTCCCAACTACTCAATATACCCAACGTCTCCCCCTCCTAAAATAAGGGTGACCTAACTAGAGGTCGTATACACACGTGTACTACGGGACTTGTTACGAAAGAAATGACTCGGGTTATGCAAATGATGATAGATATACACGTAGCACGTAGGCACTCAACAATGATAAAATAAATACAAACGATAGCACAAACAATGTTTATACACCCATAATGTCAAACTAAGCCGATACAATTCCAAAAAATAAGTTTGAATTCTAAAAAATCCCCAGCAGAGTTGCCAGAGATGTGACACCCCTTTTTTACCAAAAGGATATGATTTTAAGTTTAAAAGGAGTTTTCATTATTATGTGAAAAAAATAAAATAATTTGTTTCGAATAGGACTTTTAACAATTAAAACTCAGAGTCGCCACTTGGCATAAATCGGGTGTGCCAAGTCACCTTTGCAAATCCTTTTTCAAAATAATTTGACTCTTAAAAACTGGTTCGCGAATAGAGATTCGGGTTAAGGAATTTTGTTGACTGAAGGAAAGGTGTTAGGCATCCCTCGGTCCCGTGGTTCAACCACGGTCGCTTCATAGAGTGTATCAGCTAGTACGACACTATGAATGTATAAACCATATAAAATACACAACAACAATCAATCAGACAGACAAAATAATATAAGTCCAAAAATATAATGTCCAGTCCAATTATTATAGCCCAAAAAATAAAAAATAAAATAAAATAAACCTACACTAATCTATACTAACCCTGAACTATGCTCTACCCGATGCATCAGGCCTTCATCACGAACGTTCTTCGTGTATAAGATACTTCAGGGCATTCCCCGATGAATAAATACAAATGGCCTAAGGAAATTTCCTGGCTAAATGAATATATTTTTTTAACGCGAGAAAATCAAAACTATTCAACAAATATTTCAAACATTCAACAATCCATAATCCCTAAGTTTTGCCTACCCAGCCTACCGTTTGCCTATTGATTTTTGATTTATCACGATTACATCAAATTCAACATAATCGACGATCCAAAATTAATACGAATTCACTTCTTCGAGATTAACCCCTCGCCGAATCCCCTTTTTTAAACACAAATATTCTATATGAAACTAGTCATCCAAACCATACTATCATCAATTTCATATTGCAATTACTTATTCAGATAAACAACATTAAACATCAACAAAATTATCCAATCAACAATCATGAACACACAACTATAACATTAATAAACTAAATTAAAATAAAACAAAGAGGAAGAGTTGTAGATATGGACCTTAATAAATCGGATATGATTTTGGAAGGCAACTAGCTAACCAAAAACCGACTGAAATCCTCGAACAGAAATCCCCCAACAACGAACTTGCAACTTCAACAACCCCAAAATCTGAACTAACCCAAACAAACTAACTAACCCATTTCAATTTAGAGGTTTTCCAATGGGATTTGGTTGGAATCGATTGAAATGGCTCGGATTTTGTTGACTTAGACACCGAATTTGTTATTTTTCTGTGAGATTCCAACTGAAAAATAAGGAAGGGAGTGGTTGCGGCTCAATTTTGGTCATACAGAGCTGGCTTCACTATTTTTACACTGCCGGAGTTTTGGCAACCTTGGTGGTGATGAGAACTCGACAAAAATCTGGTGTTAGTACTTTTTTCGGTGAGAACTTACTGAAAAAGGGTGTTGCTCGCTGGATTTTTCCTCTTTTTATTCTCATGTTTCACTATTTTTCGATGGTGATTACTTACATCGGTGTGTGTGCGTGTTTTTATCGGTGAGTGTGTTTGTGTTGTGTATATCGTGAGGTGAGTACGAGTTTTATAAGTGTGTGTGTGATGGCGAGGATGGTGTGTGTATTGTGTGTAGTATAGCTTTCTGTGTATTTGGAATGTCATTTCCCTTTTTGAGTGTTTATGTGAGGTGTACATATATGTGAGTGGGGTGGGGGTATGTAGGTAGTTGGGGGTATGGTGATACAAACCAAAATTGGATTACACCTAAAACCACCACCCAAATTAAGTTATAATAATAATAAGGCCGTGACAAGGGAATACAAGAGCCAAAACTGAGAATCCAACACAATGACAAGATGAACAAGGTGCACTCACACCGAAACAGAAGCAACAACAACAGAATGATAACAATATGACAAGAACAACAATAACAATATAACAACAACTCACGGCTTCACTAGAAATAAGAACAAACTAGTACAAACGGTTACAAGGATAAAAGATAGGAAGTGGGACATACAATATTACAAGCACTAAGAACCAAGGTACGTATCAAATACCAAGACCCTTAAAACATATAATACTAACGCCTATACTCTTATGTGTACACAAAAGGAACGTCAATATCCTAAGAACCCAATATTTTAAGCCAAGAACAAACAACACAAGTGATTCCACACTTGGTTGAACCTAGTTACAAGTTTCGGCCAAGAGGCTTTTCTCATAAGAGAGAAATGTTTCAAAATGTTACAACTTTCAATATCTTTAAAATCTAACGAATGAGACCTTAAAAGGTTCTATTATAGATATTACAAAATAGGATGTGAAATGTCCAAAAAGACCCTTTAATAAAGAGTGAATAACAAAGGTGTCCTTAGAGTATTATATGGATGGTTTTGGTGTGTATTTGAGCCTTCCTTTGCACTTCACTTGCAAACTCCAAGTCTCAATTTCAATACATCTCACATATGTCCATCTTCGTTGTCGTTCCCATATAATATGGGGTAGGGGGTGTGAGATGGCCAAATTAGTTAGGGTAGGTAGTGAATTTGTTGAGGATTTGTTATAATAAGATGGTTATAGATTTTTTATTTTCTTGTGTGGAACTTATCACATGATTGAGGGTGCATGGTAAGATGGGGTAAATGGTAAAATCCAAATTTTGGAAGGGACAAAATTAGGTGTCTACATCATGCCCCTCTTTGGATATAAACACAAAGTATTTGCAGACAAAGAAGTAGATAATAAGACCAAATTTTAACCCGACCATTATTCATAAGAAAAGGATAGAAGGAAGAAGGGAAATCGAGCCTTGATTTTGGACCCTCTACCTACCTCTAGTTATATGAGAGTCAAGGCACATATAGCTCTTGGGTGGACAAGGAGAGGGACTATACTGAGTTGGAGAGTCGAGTGAGGCTCTATCGAGGTTTTGGTTCGTCGCTCTGTCATTACATCAAAAATAAAAATTACACGTTAAAAAGATATTTGAAATTATAAAAGTCCTATCTATGCAGCTTCTTTTGGACTCTTGACTTGAGTTTCTGATGCTTTCAAAATTGATAAAAGATCTGATCTTCTTTGGATTGAACTTAAGAATAGATTCTTTCTCCATACAAAATTTGATGTTGGAGATGAACTCACAAATTGATCATATTCTGTTGGTGGTACTTCTGAACCTTGATCCTAAATTTGAAATCTTCACCCTATTCTGCAGGCGGGCTCCTGACTTACAATTTCTCACTTTGTTGTTTGATTTTTCATTTCTTCACCCTATTCTCCAGGAAGGCTCCTAACTTGCAATTTGATTACCTAGTTCTTCAGGTAGACTCCTGACTTGCTATTTCATCATCCTATTCTTTACGCAGGCTCCTGACTTTTAATTTTATCATCCTGTTCTTCAGACGGGCTTCTGACTTTCAATTTCATCATCCTGTTCTTCAGGCGGGCTCCTGAATTTCAATTTCATCACCCTAATCTTCAGGCAGGCTCCTGACTTTCAATTTTATTACCCTGTTCCTTAGGCGGTCTCCTGACTTTCAATTTCTTCATCTTATAATTTAGGCGGGCTCCTGAATTTCAATTTCTTTACTCTGTTCTTTAGGCGGGCTCTTGACTTTTAAATTATTTACCTTACTCTTTAGGCGAGCTCCTGACTTTCAATTTTTTTACCCTGTTCTTAAGGTGGGCTCCTATCATGTAGTTTCATCACTCTGTTCTTCAGGCGGGCTCCTGACTTGCCATTTCATTACCCTGTTCTTCAGGCGGGCTCCCGACTTTCAATTTCATCACCCTGTTCTTCAGGAGGGCTCGTGACTTGCTATTTCATCACCCTATCCTTCAGGCGGGCTCCTGACTTTCAATTTCATCACCCTATTCTTCAGGCGGGCTTCTAACTTTTAATTTCTTCAACCAATTCTTCAGGCGGGATCCTGAAATCAAAATCAAAACTAGAATGAAAATTATCCCAAACAAAGGTTATGATAAAGAAAGATTCTATTTTTCTGAAAATAAAGTCTCATTTTCCAGGAGGGTCCTGAATAGAAAAATAATGTCCCTTTTTCCAGAACGGTCCTGAACAGAAGGTAAATTCCCATTTTCTAGGAGGGTCCTGAACATGAAGTAAATTCTCATTTTTCAGGAGGGTCCTGAACATAAAGTAAATTGTCATTTTACGGGAGAGACCTGATTAGAAAGCAAATTCCCATTTTCCAGGAGGGTCATGAACATGAAGTAAATTTCCATTTTCCAGGAGGGTCCTAAATATAAAGTAAATTCCTATTTTCCAGGAGGGTCCTGAACATAAAGTAAAGTCCTATTTTCCAGGAGGGTCCTGAACAGAAGTAAATTCCTATTTTCCAGGAGGGTCCTGAACATAATGTAAATCCCTATTTTCCAATAGGGTCCTGAACATAAAGTAAATCCCTATTTTCCAAGAGGGTCTTGAACGTAAAGTAAATTTTTATTTTCTAGGAGGGTCCTGAAGATAAAGTAAATTCCCATTTTCCAGAGTCTCCTGAACATAAAGTAGATTCCCATTTTCCAGGAGGGTCCTAAGCATAAAGTAAATTCTCATTTTCCAGGAGGGGCCTAAGAATAAAGTAAATCCCCATTTTCTAGGAGGGGCCTTGGCAGAAAGTAAATCCCTATTTTCTAGGAGGGTCCTGAACATGAAGTAAATTCTTATTTTCCAGGAGGGTCCTGAACAGAAAGTAAATTTCCATTTTCCAGGAGGGTCCTGAACATAAATTAAATTCCCATTTTCCAGGAGGTCCTGAACATAAAGTAAATTCCCATTTTTCAGGAGTGTCCTAAACATAAAGTAAATTCCCATTTTCCAGGAAGGTCCTGAACATAAAGTAAATTCTCATTTTCTAGGAGGGTCCTGAGCAGAAAGTAAATTCCTATTTTCCAGGAGGGTCCTAAGCATAAAGTAAATTCCCATTTTCCAGAAGGTTCCTGAAGTGAAGTTCCAAATAACAGAAATTAAATTTTGTTTTTGCCCCAGTTTATCATCGAAAGCTTTTGTACGTGTCAAACCCATTTATAACTACTTGCAACAGTGCATAATACAAACACGAATCATGATTCTGATCAACAAGTGCACCCTTTTGAGGGTAAAATTGAATGACTGAGACCAACAAGTCCCTCTCTTAAGAGTGAAAGTGAAAGATTCTTACAAAAAGTCTATCTTTTAGGATTAAAGGCTCAAATTAGGATGTGCACCTCCTAGCCATGGACGTGTAATACCCAAAATACAGAGTGTGTCTCTTAGGGGTAAAGATGATGAGTTTCACCATAACTGTGATTACCAAACCTATATAGCAACACTGCTCTTGTATTTACAGAAATGAGAAATTACACCTGTAGATATTTTTGCTTTGAAGTCTTTGATTAGAAGGTAGCAACTGTTCCTGCTTCATAAAAAGAAAACTTGTGAGTTTAAAACAAGGTGGTTGGCTTGCGGCTTTGGATTTTGAGGCGATTTCTATTGTACTTGTCACATTTAAATCTTGCTTCCAATCATTAGCATTTGTCATTGACTTGTTGCACCATTAATCCAAACTCAGAATATTAAGAGTGACTCCAGAACAAACACAATATCTATGCTTTGCTATGTTTATCTGAAAATCCCCTTTAAACTTTGGTATTTCTATGAATCCTCCAAATTTATCTACTGAAAACAACCTTCCACATGCCTTGTTTTGAGTTACAGTCTTGTTTCTTTCATATGCCAGCCTTTGTCTTGCTCCATGAAATTGAAGAAGCTGGTGGCTAGTTTTTAAATCCTTTCTCACTTATTTTGACATGACTTGACTCAAAGACATGAGAAAAAAATGATTTTTTGTTTGAATGACAGACTCAAAAGGACAAAAATAAAAATAACGAGAAGAAAGAAAAGACACCGTTTGTCCCTTTTTGAAAATAAAGAAAAGAAAAGATTTATCTGAAAATGAGAATCAATTCTAATGATTATGCAATGCATTTTTGGATTAAGCTGCCGGATCTTTTCATCTAAACTTTTCACCAAATGTTTTTGAGTTAATGACCCTGAAATTGAGTTGCTTTCTTTGGAAACTGCATCAGAAACCTCATTCGACTAGCGATGCCTTGAAGGGTTTTCGCCAACAAGCCTATGTCATTTTCTTTCTCTCAGCTCACCATTGCCCTATGGTGTCCGTGAGGGTTTTCACCAATAAACATTATGAGGCTTTCTCATTTTTATTTATACTAACTCACAATAGTCTTATGATTCCTGTGAGGGTTTTCACCGATAAGAATCTCTCTTTTATCTCTCTCAACTTACCATCGTCTTACGGTGCCCGTGAGGGTTTTCACCGATAAGATTCTCTTATTTTTTAATTCTCTCATGATTTCTTATGCTGAGAAAGACAAGTAGTTACCGAAATATGTTATCATATGCATTGCATTCTTAGCCTTATCATTCTTAGAGATTGATCTGAAGGTCTTTCTTTGGTTGTAACTTGGATTTTGAATAAGGTTAGAAAGAAAGGATGACATGATGCCCAAATGACACTTGAAGTGGGCTGAGACTTACTACATTTGGAATCGGCTCAAATAATGAGGATTAACTCATGCCCCAGTTTCTTTTGACTGGGAAATTCAATTTTTTTTAATTAGTTAGACCGAGCCCAGACTAGGGCAGCCTACGTTTCTCACCCCCGAGAGAGGAGAATCAGGTCACACATAGTTCCGCCAACTCATTCTTTTGCTTGATTCTGATTTCTTTCTTTTTATTTTTTTCTCTTTTATTGACTTTTTTCTCTTTGAATTTTTTCTGACTCTATTTTTCTTGACACTCTTCTCTTTTCTTTCTTTTTGGACATATTTTTTCTCTCTTCTTTTTTTTGAAACTTTTCTGACTCTATTGTTTTGCTCGAACCTTTTCTTTTGAAATTTGTTGACTCTATCTTGATGCCAAAAGAGATGTATGAAAGAAAATAGAACTAAAGCTCAAATAGGATAAACAAAGGATGACACAATGTTTGGATAGCAAAATGAAATGCCTTTGTCATATTAATCCTTGAAAATGTAAGTACACATCATGCAATATAAAGTAAAAGATGGAGATAATTTGTGACACTTTAACAACATTAAATTTGACTGAGCATGTGTGCCCCTTCTTCTTCTATACTTATCAAACATACAACTTCACCTTTATTGTACATCCCTCACATCGAATGATCCATGCTTTTGTGGAGCTAATTTTCTTTCCATCCCTCTTGATGTAGGATCACACATCCACCGTTTTCCCTAACTGAGACATGCCTTTCAATTGATGACCAAGTTATTCTTATAATTCTAAAAAATAATTGCCTTAACTTTAAAAGAAGACTTCAACTTGGTCACCAAATGTCTCAACACTCTACCTATTTTCTCAGATGCTCTCTTTCTAAATGAAACACTCTGATTCAAAGTTCAAGATTAAATTGGATTTTAAGATCTACCTGAAAATTCTTCTTGCATGTCATATCACGGGAACCAACCAACATAAAATGTACTATGTAAAGAAAATGAACAAACAACTTAAAATAAGACAAAACAACAAGGGACACCACATCTTATTGAAAGGAAAAATAGAAGGGTTTAAACAAAGACAATAGAGAAACAAAACAAGATAGATTTTGAACTAAAACCCTAAAATAATTCAAAAAAATAGAAAGGAAAACAAAACAAACTACCAATAATCCTTCCAAGTAATGAGAGGAGTGACTTCCCAATTGCTGAGATTGACATCTAAGCCACTGGTTTGCATATCAGCATGACTAAAGCTTTCCTCACTATCAATGTTCTGCACCATAATTAATTTATCTTGGATCATCTTTTTAATTTCTCTTTTCAAATCTCGACAATCTTCAATACTATGACCTTAAACATCAGAATGATACGCACATCATATATTAGGATCAAAATATCTTAAATGCGGATTAAGAGTGTGCCTAAGGAGAGGAGTGATCATTCCCCACTGTACCAATCTTTAGAATAAATTGGCATACAAATCTCCAATTAGTGTAAAACTATCCCTCGACTTCTGCCTCATTTCATTGTTTGGCTTGGATCAAAATTGGGCCTAGAAGGGCTTTGTTATGTTTGTAGAGTTGGAGGATGTCTCTGAGGAGTTGGTGCGAGCCATTGTGGGTAAGGTGGGGATTGAACATGTGGTTGTGCATTATATACTGGATATGAGGGTGGGAGAATGGAGTATAATGGATTTTGGGAGTGATTACATAGAGCTTGGGTATGAAATTAGGCTAGATACTGAGGGTAACGATAACCTGGTCTTCTTCGATGTGCTCGTTGTCCAGCTACAATAACAGCAACATCTTCCTTATTCTTCTTTCCTTCAATATTTCTTGAACCCTTTAAAATTGCTTGAGTAGTTGCTTTCAATGCTGCAAAATTCATAATGTGATCGGTCTTGACTCCATCCTTTATCATCTCCCACATTTTGAGAACCTCAACAAATGGCTTGCCTAATGTAGGTAACGAGTGCTGATAATATGTTTCATCATTTTCTTGAATGAGAAACTACACTATCTTGCTTTCTTTTATTGTCGGTTTCACCCTAACAGCTTGTTCACGCCATCTAATTGCATATTCCTTAAAACTTTTAGTACTCTTCTTCTTTATTTTAGTTAGAGGTTTCTCATCAGGGATCAACTCCACATTATATTGGAATTGTTGAACAAATTCATTATCTAGGTCATCCCAACTATTCCATTTGTCAATGTCTTGGTCAATAAACTATTCCGAATCTAGTCCTGAAAGACTCTCACCAAAATAAGCCATGAGTAATTCTTTCTTCCCTCCAATGCCCATTAGTTAGTTATAATGCTGTAAATGTGCCACCGATTCACTGTGCCCATCATATTTCTCAAACTTTGACATTTTAAAACCAAGAGGAAGATTAACACCTAGAAACATGAATAGATCTTTATATGAGACACTTTAATAACCTTCGAGCCCCCTACAAGTTTCTCATGACTTGTTTTAAACTCTTCAATTTTTGTGTCATGCCCTCCTGTTCTTCTATTACAATAGGCTTCTTAGTGTTAAGAGGAATTTTAAGCTATTGAGTGTAGCCATATGGACCAGTCGACTTAAATATGGGCTCGGGAGCATAATGCTGATCACCAGAAATATCTCTCACAGAGTAGCGAGGCACAAACGGTGCATGAACATCAAAAGTAGGATCTTCTGGTTGGGGTGGGGGTGCAAAAACATGGACAGTGGGTGGAGCTGAGTATACGGTAGTTTTGTGTTGAGGAGTGAGGAAATTAATATTGGAAGTGTTTCCCCGGAGTAGACTCTGATACATGTTGTGACGTGTCAACAAAAATGAAAAATTGTGCATGTGGCACGGAGACAAGTTAGATAGATATTCCAGATTATTAGTGGGAATTGGAGGAGGAGGCAACCCGTTAGA